>NC_081155.1:44952624-45277624 GCF_012432095.1 Onychostoma macrolepis
GTAATCATAACATTAGTGTTTTCACAAGGTGAACTTCAAAAGGTGGCTTTACCCAGCACTCTTTCTCCAAGACCACCAAGCTCTAGATAAGCATTTTGGAATGAATCTTTCATTTCATCGTCCAAAGGCTGCTCTTTTCCTTGAATCAAAATAGTAGAGCATCGATCCAGGATTCTCTCAGGAGCTCCCTTCATCACCAGCAGGTGCTTAGACTCTGAGGAATTGGGATTCTTGTGGACTGAGAGCTAGAAAAGGCATATTAAAGGCCTATTAGGATGACCAATTAATCTAAAAACCAATCTCCAAAGAACACCTCAACAAAAATACCTGATACTTGTTGGTGGAGTTGAAAGGGACCTCAGCAATCTTTGTGTACTTCTCTCTCATTTCAGTGACTGAACCACAGCACAGCTCAATACACTTCAGCAGGGCAGACTCTGAGGCATCACCAGCTGTTTCTCGCTGCAAAACAGATGTGATGTGAAAAAGCTGCCTCTCTCAGTGATACTAACTCTAAAACTTGCATGCTTTTAAATGCATTTTCAACATACTTCTAAAATCTAGATATTAAGATAGCACACCTTAAGGACTGGAAGATGGTTCTGATTTGATTGGAAGACGGCACGATTGCAAAGGCCAGCAACACGTGCAAGAGCAGCCCAAGTAGCAGAGCTCTTTTCAAAAGAGGTTCCAGTTTGGTTCTCTGTGGTGTCTGCTACATGAATATGGCTGTCAAACCACATGTGAGCGACGGTCATTCGGTTCTGGGTCAAAGTTCCAGTTTTGTCAGAGCAGATGGTGGAGGTCGAGCCAAGAGTCTCCACGGCTTCAAGATTCTTCACCAGGCAGTTCTTCTTTGCCATACGTTTGGCGGTCAGAGTCAGACACACCTATGTGAGGAAATACACATTAAGCAATCATTGGAATTTGGAAATATGTATGAAACATAATATTTCTCTGACTTACGGTTACAGTGGCAGGGAGACCTTCAGGTACATTAGCAACAATGATTCCAATAAGGAAGATGACCCCTTCCAACCAAGTGTAGCCAAGAATCAGGGAGAGAATTAAGAAGGTCAAACCCAGGAAGACAGCTACACCGGTGATGATGTGGATGAAGTGCTCAATCTCTTTAGCAATTGGTGTCTGTCCACCTTCCAGACTGGAGGCAAGTGATGCAATACGACCCATGACAGTACGGTCACCGGTGTTGATGACAATCCCTCTGGCAGTTCCTATTGAATATTGTCATGTTCAAGCATCATTTAAAACATTTAGTCATTCATTTTGTCCACACCTGTTATAAAGATATTTGAATTTTGTACCGTCAACACAATTTGTAGAAAAAAATGCAATGTTTCTTGTCTCCAAGGGGTTTTCACTAGAGAAGTCAGGAGTACGAGTCTGGGGCTCAGATTCACCAGTGAGGGAAGAGTTGTCCACCTGGAAAGGAAAGCAAGGAGGTATGTTTAATGACATTTCTTTTGTTTCATTCTCTTTTTTTCCCCCATGAAATTCTTTGGCTTTTACCTTGCATGCTTGTGCAGCGATGACACGAATATCAGCTGGGATTCTGTCTCCACTTTTGACCTCCACAAGATCACCAGCAACTACTTCCTCAGCGTCGATTATCTTTTTCTCTCCATCACGTATAACCAGGGCTTTCTACATGACAATAAATGTACATACACATGAATATCCTTTGTACATTGTGAAAGCTCTTTTTGGCATGAAGTGAATTTACATTTTTATACCTGAGGAACGAGGTTCTTGAATGACTCCATGATCCTAGAGCTCTTGGCATCTTGATAGTATGAGAAACATCCATTGACTGTGACAACAAAAGCAAGCACAAGTCCCAGATACAGCTGCAAGAAAATGAATAAATAGTCATTAATTTGATTATTTTATCCAAAGTTCACAGCACACTTATTAGGAGACTAATCCACTGAGAGAAACCTCTTTTCAAATGCAATGCTAAAGAGCATGATGGTTATCAGTTCAGATATTTAATGAATAAAACACACTTTCATGAAAAAAAAAAACTATATATATATATATGTTACAAGGTTTATTGGCATATTAACTATTTATGTCAATGCAGAAATGTAAACAAAACATTATCTGTCATACATTGTCATTTGCTGGTTCATCTTCTGAGGCAGCCTGTATCGAATAGGCAAAGAAGCAAAGAAATGCACCAATCCACAGCAGTGTCTGGAATCCACCAAACAGCTGTCTGCAGAACTTGACCCATTCTGGAGTCGTAACAGGTGGAGTCAAGGCATTTGGTCCATCACGGGCTAAGATTTCCTTTGCTCGAAAATTGGTCAAACCCTGCCACAAGTTACAAAAATGGAGCTATTAAAGGCATTCAGAAAACAGATGCTCATACATAACAATATTACATGCATGTGGCTAAAGATCCATTATTACAATACTCTTTTTAACTAAAGGTCAGTCATTCCCCAAAAAATATAATAATTTGCTTCAAATTCAATGCAAAACAGATAATGCATCATTGTTTTCCCCCTAAAAGTGTCACTAAAACTTACTCACCTTGGTCATATCAGTGCCGTATTTTCGGTTAAGTTCATCCAAGGTCAACTTGTGGTCTTCCTGCAGAAGAGAAAATACGTTTGAAATCTCAGTTACCACAGTTTAAGACTACACTAGATGGTAAAACCATATTGTTTTGCCAGAATTATTCTACTAATATTTTTTTAAAAATCAAATATTTATAAAGGAAGGTTAACATGGGGCTTCAGAAGATTTTTTCCCGCTTAATTAAATATTTATTATATGCTTAATTAAACGGAAATTCAATGTTAAACCACTGTGAAAGTTTGCTTGACTGTAGTAGCACATGCTCAAGATAAAGTGCTTTTTTTTTTTTTTTTTTTTTAAGAATAGCAGTGGGTCATTCCCTGAGATACTTTATGTAAATTCATTTGGCACTGCAAAACTGCCTAAAACCAAAGAATCCGCAGAGGACTGTAAAATATCCACTCTGGTCCATATTAATTGGGAGAACTTAACTGTCCATAACTGTGTATGTTAGATGCTTACAATGTAATAGTGACAATTTTGGCCAAGCTTACGGACTGTGTAAATCAAACCGGAAATTCAGAAAGTTGTATGTATGAATGAATGAATTTGAAAATCATTTCTTACCAGTTCCACTTCTTTCTTTAGTTCATCCATGTCCTTTTTGCTCTTTTTCCCTTTTTTGGGCTTTTTGACTCCATCTTCTGACGTTGCTGCCAATTCGTACTTATCATTCCCTGTCTGTAAGATGCAAAACAATAAATATAACACATACAACCAGATCTCCCAAAAAATCTGCTTAAATAAATGTAATACATGCAGAATGAAACAAATTAAGCGATGAATCCAGCAGTAGCTATAGCTTTAGTTGACTTACCCCGAGCCCCATTTTCCTTGCTGATATCCACCCAAAATCCAGAGATTTCAGGAGTCTGGTCTTGCAGTTGGAGACAGAAGTCCCTGTGTGTCCAAACCAGGTTCATGGATTTATACCCTGTCATCTCACCTGTGTAATGGGCAGGTGTTCTGGGAAAATTTGGGAGGAGTTTGTCAGGTGTCATTTGGTTTTAGCATTTATTTAACCTTCATTTATACAGGTAGGTCATTTCTGTGACACCCGGGTGAAGGACTGGTCTATTACCTATTGTCTTATCAACAGATCTATGGCTTGTTAATAATAACTCACGACAAATAACTTCCTTTAAATGTTAATTCAAATCCTTATTTGTTTAGTTTTTGGTATTTATTTGGTCTTTTATGAAGTATTGTTATGGAAATAATTACACCTGGCTTACCTTTATTACTTTTACCATTATTTATTTTTTTTTTCATTTACATGAGAAGAAATTAATGACTGTAAATTGTGTTCTGTGGCCCTGAATATCTAATGAATCAAACTGCTTCTCTTCAAAGAAATGCAAAGAATTTTGTGATGAAATCCCAAATCAAAGGACCATTATAATGTATAAACTAATGACCAAGATTGTCAGAATATGGCTATTTTGCATAAACTTGTCGTTCCCTCTGATTTACTTGTTTAACTCTGCAATGCATTTGAAATATTAATATAATCTCTTGCGTTATTTATTCTAGGATTTGTTGAACTAAATGTTAAAATGGTATGCACAATGTTTTATTTTAAGCTTGTTTCATTTATTGGTAGAAAATACTCTTTCATTCTTTCAACTTCAGCATTATAATATGAATATGAATATAACTTCTGAGCGAAAAATGTTTTGGAGTAGGTCCGATACCTTTTTTTTTTTTTCTCAGCGTATTTACCTATTAATCACATTGCTAAAAGCCAACATGCTGTTAGAATTGAAATATTAGAAATGAATTATGGATTATATGTTTATTTACCATATTACTAAACTATCTATCCTCCTGTTCACGGCTAAAATGTCTTGGGTTACTATTTCCACCAACCTCTATTTAGTGTTCGAATGAATTTCTAGCAAATTAAGCTCCATTTAATTGGTCATATTGCTGAAAATGACCAAAATCTGTAACATTTTAAAAATGCATATACAGTATATTTAGTAAATAAGAAATGTTTTGAAACTAAAGTTATCACTGTCATTTACAATGCAACTTTGTTGAGGCTGTAAACACACTCTGTTCACACCCGTAAGCTGGTATTACATCCTGAGTACTTTCTTTCTTTCTTTCTTTCTTTTCTCATGGGTTTGTTTAGGGTTGAAGATGTAAAATCTAACAATATAAATATATAGGTAAGAAAAAGACATTTCAATAGAAGATCTCTATCTGACGCAACAGAGTTAGGAGAGTCTCACGGCCCCCATGTCCTTCAAACTGTCTTAAATATCCAAACATATTGTCCTATCATTAGACAGCGTACCGGAACCATCAGTTTGCAACCTGGATCTAAGGACAGGGTGTAACATAAATAAACCTTTCCAAGAGGTGTTCTCAAGGGTAAAGGGATAGTTTATCTGAAAATGAAAAGTCTGTCATAATTTACTCAACCTCCAGTCGTTCTAAACCTGTATGAGTTTCTTACTTCTGTTGAGCATAAAATAAGATATTATGAAGAATATTGGAAACCAATCAGTTTATGGTCCTCCTCATAGTATTTTTTTGGAACAAATCGCTGTTGATCACAACGATGATAAAACAAAGGACAAGTAGCAATGACAAAAGGGTTCCCTAACCCTAACCCAATGACAAAATTTAAGTAGACAAAAAACTATGTCGATGTTTATGTCATCAGCGTGGTAATGCCGTCTTTCTCTTAGGCCCCTTGAATTTTGCAACATCTCCATCACAAGTGGTATATATTGCTTTGTGTTTCTTGTGCCATATAATCTACATTTTTATTTATATATCTAAATCTAAATTTGACACGTTTTTCTTAAAAAATTGAGTTGGTCTATGTTTTTAAATGGGTTAAGCCTGTTGTCTCTCAAGATTGATGAACAATCCATCTGTTAGAACAATGCACTTGTCTTTTATTTGGAATGACAAACAGTCTTTCTTAAAACTGGTTATTCATCTCTTGACTTTCTCTTTTTCCCGAGAATGGCTCCCCCTGGAGGAACCAACAAACTGTTCTTGTCTTTTAAACTGCATGACACCAAAAAGCCAAAGGTCAAAGCATGTTTTTTGTTCAGACTAACGTATATAATCACTGTAATATGGCCAATGAAACATCCAGCGGGCCATCATGTAACATTTACCTTTGTGAGGAAAGCTTGAAACATGCTTTTAAAACCTTTCCTCAAGGCAAAGGCTAATTTTAGGAAGGTGTAGATTTGGAGAGATTAGAGGATTTTGTTTTTTCAAATGCTTGGAGTGAATAAATGATAGACATCTTAGCAAGGTCACGTTGGTTGAAAGCAGTTGTGACGAGCATTGTTAAAGAACACCACCTGTTACCTCCATCTTCATCGTAGATGCCTTTGATCTGCTGAAAACACACAGCCTTTTTAGTCAGAAATAGACCTTTGCCTTCCTTCACAAACTGACAGCATGTCTATCTGCATATCAGATTACTGGGAAAATCATTCTTACGTGTCGGACACAGGAAATAATATCAAACAAACTTGCTGTGACTGGGTGAGGCAGGTGCTTCATGACCAGAGTTTTATTCTATAAAATGTTCCCTTATCTCAAACAAGCCATTAAATATATATTTTTGAAAAATTTAATGACTATTTAGATAGAGCTGATTACTAAAGATAGACTAAAGAGAGGTGAACAGACAAACCAAAGTATTCTAGCCATGCAAAAACAGATGAAATAAAAAAAAAATAATAGATTTTTAATACAAGATAGCAAAATAAAACATATCTATAATATTTTTATTGTATGTTGGCTGTAAAAAAAAAAAAAAAAAAAATTGTCAGGTATTTGTTGACAATGGCAAAAGTGGCTGGCCTTTCATACTGCAGCTGGCAAAAAATGCCAACTTACAGACAGAGACATGTGATCACAGTTTTCTTAGGGCCAGGTTATCTGAGAGACCATCTCAAATATATTACCAAAAATTGCTTTTTAGTTTTACTATTTACTAAATCATTTCTAACTGCATCTGATAAGAACAGAGACTCAGTCAACTGAATCAGTAAGAGAAACATAAGCTGAAAGGACCTTGAACATTAAACATGTGCTGCATCCTTGAACGGTTGATATGAATATGATACTGTACTGTATTTTTTTTAAAAACCTTCTCCATAAATAATTTGATTCTCTGCTCTGATGCACATTCTTAACTTGTGAGTAGATCAGCACCGTTATTTAAAGAAGCAAAAAGAGAAGTTCATGTGGTAAGTCATGTTCAGGAAACCAACAGAAATCCCCACATCAAAATAGAGAAGAAAAAAGAACAAGGCCAAAAGCATTGCAGAGGCAAAATGCACAACCAGATTTTACACACCTTTTCTTATTTAAATGTTTCCACATAAGAAAAAGAGATGGCACATCTTCCGCTTCCCCATTCTTTCAAAGTCACCGTTAGTTGAAAAGGGTGTGCTCATATTGTCAGAGAGTCACCTCAGTCACCGCAGTCTCCACTAACTACACTCACCAGATCCCAATCCCCGGATTACTAATCACCGCCACCTGTCAACACTCATCAACAGCACTATATCCCTGCACTCCTCCCGTTCACTCACTGTCTGGTCTCAAACTTGCCATGTTGACTAACCTGACCCACTTAACTGTTTGATCTACTTACCAGTTCCTGTGTTGCTCTCCACCGCTCCAGCTCTCCACCGTCTCCAAGCGCCGCTGTTCCTCCCGGATCCCCTGGAAATAGGAAAAGGACATTAACCCTCAGTTAAGGCCCCACTGCCATCCCTATTCCCCACCTGCTTACCTGGACCTTCCGCTCATCTCCTTACCCCTCTGCATATTGTCAATAAACCTGTTCATGTTACTGCACTTACCTCTGTGTCTATCTGCTGACACATATTGTCATTCTTTAAATGGCTTTCTGCTGATGAAAATACAGTATACCCATATATTATACTTGTATTAACTTGATATTTATCCAGAAAATATATTTATTCATTCATTACCAAATAAAGAACAAGAGGCATTACATATTCACATTATCATATTAGCATTAGCTGCCAGAGAAAATAGAAAGAAAAGAGAAAAAAGCAAAAATTACATAAATTTGAATGCTTTCAAAGCATTGTTTTTAGCACTTTTTTTTTGGTTTTAGTTTGTGCCAAGAGATTTACATATAATTTAAAGTCATTTATAAAATGTGAAAAAAAACCAATGTCAATAAAGTCAATATTTGAACAACCGAAGTGACCGCCTCTTGACGTCAGATACACGCAGGCGGTGCAGCTCCTTGCTACACTGTACATTTATGCCATGTTAAATTATACACGTTTTAAAGAGTTCAATACACCTGGAGGTTTGTGGAATGGCTTTGGGAAGTTTCTAATTGGCCAACTAAAAAATTCGTCACTTCACGCCTCGATTACTGTAATGCCCTTTCCGGTTTACCCCAAAAGCTCCTCCAACGACTTCAAAATGTTCATAACTCTGCTGCAAGACTCATTACTCGCACAAAATCAGTAGAACACATCACACCGATCCTCATTCAACTTCACTGGCTCCCAATACCCCAAAGAATTCAATATAAACTCCTCCTCCTCACCTTTAAGGCACTCCGTAACCTTGCTCCCACATATCTGTCTGATCTGCTCCACCCTTACACTCCCTCCCATGCCCTTCGCTCTTCTTCTTCTGGTCTCCTGTCCATTCCTTCAGTTAAAATGGTCAAAATGGGGGCCTTCAGTCACGCTGCCCCCGAATTCTGGAATTCACTACCCATTCATGTTCGTCAGCTGGACTCTATCAATATTTTTAAATCACAACTCAAAACCTACCTCTTTAAATCTGCTTATTCAGTGTAATCTTTTGTGTTTTTATTTATTTTATTTTATGTATTGGTGTGTTATTGCTTGTGTTTTTGTTGTAAGGTGTCCGTGGGTGTCCTGAAAGGCACCATTAAATAAAATGTATAAATAAAATAAATAAATAAAATGCACTCAGTTCAGAGGTAAGAAATTAACTGGCTGACTAGCGAATATCTGAACAAAATTTTGATTCATTATTTGCTATATAGCTAATATTTGGTATGTAAGCTGTAGCTGAAACATTTTGGTGTTATTTGTGAAAGCAGGTAAAATGAGATGCAAAGAAATTCTTTTTTTGTGTGTGTGTGTGAATTGTGTAAGCTTTGAAATTATGTTTTTACACTGTGCATTCTTTGAAACCTATTATTTGCCAGTTAATGGCTACTTTTGAGTTGCTGATGTTCAAGTATTTATTATTAGCATTATTAGCATTTTTGTAGGCTACTTTAATATTTTTTGTACTTTACTTTTTTTTTCATTTATATATTGATTTTTAATAACTAAGTCAAATAAACTCAATATTTTCCCTCATTAAAATATTTTAACCCCAAAGAAAAATATTGTGCTTTACAAAAATGTACACTTATAGGAGATGAAGAACTTACTCTTTCAGTAGGCTACCCCTATAATATTTGACACTCTCACTCATGGAATAAATTAATAATAGCAGACTATGATCTTTTTTTATTTTTATTTAACAATATTTTTTTTAAGTGTTACCAGAGTCAAAAAAAAATTTTTTTTTTGAAGAAGAAAATGTTAATTTATCTTTGTCTTTTTTAACAGCTACAACAACAGTTGTCCTTTAAGTATACAGAAGGATTTCTGGAGAGACAGGATGTTTCTTCAGCCACTGGTTTATTCCAGGTACATCAGAGAGATCATAGTGTGCTATGTGTCCAAAATTTGATAAAATTCCACCCCCAACACTCCCTCCCACCCACCCATAACCGGACAGCTGTTTGTACACCCCCCACTCATCTAAATGACTATCTGTTTTTACCGTCCAGTGATCGTAAGGAATGTCTGTTTTGGGAAATGTGTTTTTGTGTGTGGGCCATTGTTAGGTGCTTTAAACTTTAAATTATGAAACTGTTAAACGGCACAAAGGGTTGTTTTTATTAAAGTTTTTCACACACATATCAAGAAAAAATATCAAACATATGTGTAAAATGAGCAACGGCTGTTTTTCCCTACAAGTCAAGACGTGGTAGTGCTGTTAAAACAATTTAAAAACTAGTTAGAGTTTGACAAAGTTAAATAAAAAGAAGTAGAGGTGAACCTGTTCGGTCATCTAAAACAAAAAAGCATCTGACATGTTAGTTAAAACAATATATCTCAATATCTCAATATATCTCAATATCTCAAAATCTATGTTGTAGTCTAACATTACAAGTTAAATAATATAGAGTTGACTTATCTTACCATCTTCTAAACAAAAAAGCATCAGAAGCGAACGTTAAGTAAGATACTTGTCAAAATCTTGTACATTACAAGTCAAATAAAATAGAGCCGACCGACTTACCGTGGTGTAAAATAAATAAATATCAGATCGTTAAAACAACAGCATAAGATACTTGTCAAAATCTTGTAACATTACAATTTAAAAGCTAGCGTTTGTTACAAGTTAGAAAAGAAAAGAAGGGAAGAAAAAAAAACTGTGATCTAAAATAAATAAATAAAAACAATCGAGCATCTCGCGCTGATCCTCACACGCTGCTGTCAAAACTCAGAATGCGCTTACGAGCGCTGTCAGACCACACCTAGCACCGTAAGGAGAGACCAACGCAAAGATTTAAAAGAATTAAACAAAGTAATGTTTTAAAGGGATCCCTGGGTATTAAGAGTAGTGATAGGATACCACGGAATGTCACCGATTTTGATTGATGACCGACAGCTGTTGACCTTTGACCTTAGGCATTAACTTTATGACCTTTTAATGATCGCAGCTGTGTTATGACATGTGTTTGTAATATATCATGTTTATGTATCCTCGTCCATGAAATAAGAGAGCGGTTACATTGTTTGTTAATGCGCAGCAGCTGTTTGTGATATAGCATGCCGGACCTCCGATTCGTAACGCGACATGTGTTTGTAATGCATCATCTTTATGTATCCTCAAATAAGAGAGTGGTTACATTGTTTGTTATTGCATGGCAGCTGTTTGTGATATAGCCACCGGACCTCAGGCTCGTAACGCGACATCTGTTTAAATCGGACTGATGGGGCAGCAGGTGGTGTCACGCCATCCCATAGGTTTCAGTCATCCTGCATGGATGTGAGAAAGAGATGTTGGTTTAAGGACAATTTGAAAAATAAGTAAAAGAAAAACAATTTTCAGAGATAATTCTTAAAATTCAAGGTGATTTATTGTTATAGCCAGTGCTGACAATGCATTTTAGATGTGTAAAATTACATCACTAAAGGAGACAATAAATGAGTAATAATGAGAGGAAAATATTCTATTGGTTGTATTCTCAGCATTATAATGAAATAAAGAATTAAAAACTTAGCTTAAGGAATAAAATAAATATTGCAATAAAAAACTTTGAGTACAATGAAAATGACTTACATTTTCAGGGAGGTTGAGAAATTACATCTTTACACATTGACAGCAGATCCTCAAATAAAAGGCTTGCAGATAGTTGAAGCTAAATTAGAAATTCTCTGAGTGCAGAGTACTTCCCCATCGTTCAGTGAAATGAGAGGCAGGGGTGGACCAGCCATCACACACACACACACACACACACACACACACACACACACGCTCAGGCAAACTATACCAAACTATAGGAACCAAGAGTCAAATATGAAAAATATCGAGTAACGTTGGGGATAAAAAATATTAGAAAAACATCACCGGTCATCCGGCAGCTGCTTGGCTTACTCCTTGATTAATTATAGAGGTTCAAACGCTTACACTAGTTTTAGGCATCGCTAAAAATATAAAAATGTACATTTTTCCAGGAGCGGGAAAAGAGATTGTCGTGTTAGGGTTAGGATCAATTATAAATTTATAGATTATAAACACCAAATGGCAAAAAAATAAAAAAATAAAATATATATATATTAGTAGGCCAAAGGATAAGGGCTATTGTCCCGGACATGTCTGGACTTGCTATAGATGTAGTAATTTTAATTCTCCATCAATACCTACAGTAAACCTATCCATCACAGTAAACTTTCTACATTAATTAACATAATTTAGTTTAATTTATAATTTAAAAAGTTGTTATGCTCATGGAGAAAAATTTTGCAGAGGTCAATCATTTGGACTATTACTACACATATGGTTTGTGGGACACTCCATACAGACGTAATTAATGTTTTTTTTTTTTTTTTTACTTTACAGATTCTAGACCTACCCATCACACAAACATTTCTGCACATGATTCCATTTTTTATTAAATTTTGTTTGTAAGCGATCTTAATTATGAGGACTCAAGAAATTTCATCATAAACCACATTTATATCAGTGTAATACCCATGTCATTATACAAATTTGTGTTCTGAGAAATCATATAAACAAGTACACTCATACATAAACATTTCAAGCTAAAAAGAGACTTATCTCTATTTTAAAGAATATGGAAATAAATAAAATATAGATTTATATATGACATCATAGTAACAAACATGTTACTCAAGCAAAGCAAGCCATTTATCATACATTTGAAACAAAAATTTTAGTTTTTCACTAACCACACATAAACGTTGTTTTCTCAATAACAAAAAACACAAACATGTACATTCATGCTGCTCACATATTATTGTAGCCCAGTTTGTGACAAATACAGTATAATCAGACTTTAGCCATTATTATATTTTTAAGATACTGAAAAACACAAATGTCAGGGTATGTCAAAACTTCTCCAATTCCCCAAAGACCCCATTTTAAATAAAACATTGTTTAGTATGTTTGTAAATATTTTAATTATAATGACTCAAGAAATATCCTCATAAACTGCATTTATGTAATTATAGCATTGTAAAACACATATAATCATACTATTGTCTTGATAAATCATATAAACAAGTACAGACACAGCACACACAGCACACACACACACACCATTCAGAAAGGTCAACAGTCTAGGTCTGCACTGAGCGCTAAAAGCGACTTTTCCAACTTTTTCAAGTGTTCCATCTCCCCAAAATCATATATTGTCCATTTTATACTTTTTAATGTAGCTTGAACATTTGAATAAAAGGTTGACAAATGTATCTTCATAACCGTTGTGTTTTGACACAATGTCATCAACCGATTCTCTTTAATTTATAAGATTTACTTTTATTATTTCTACAAAGGTTCATGCTACAGTACTTTTATCAGTCTAATAAATATGCGGTCAATACATGATGAAACAATAATCGTGGAACCAAATAAATTTTACACAATGTTTTTAAGAAAGGGATGTTTTAAAATACAACTAAACCAGACGACAGATTAGTTTTTTCTTTTTTACAAACCTACGTTTCAAGTAATTTGCCCCTGAGGCGTTTCACATCCGAGCGGAATAGCTCTTATTTTCTAAGTTACAATACAGGGCTCCGGATGCAGCTTCTTAACCGAACAAAGAAAACATATTTTCACATTCATTCAACATATTTGTTATATTATGCACGAGTACCGTGGGTTCATACCTTTTTTTAAAGGCTTGTCTGATGCTTTAGATGCATCAGAATGTGGATTTTTTTATTTTGTGGATTTTATTATTTTACTCACATATAGAATAGGTGTAGAATAACTTTATCGTCCATGCTTTTCCCCTTTACAGACCCCCATGCACAATTGTAAATTCAAGAGGCCTAGTTAGCACCATTTAATAAAAGTACCACAATGCATTCAGAATACAGAAAATCCCCTCTTGATCTATTACGACAGGCGTTTTACTTAGTCAAATGATCAGGATTATGGATGATACTGTACACATTTTGTTTGTTGGACTGTTATGTCACTACTATAACTGTACTGTAGGTGAGGCCTTCTCTCTCTGTGAGCCATCAGCATTCACTGTTTATATAAATAAATGAAAATTAAGAAAATTCCTTGAGAGTGTTTGACCAAGTCGTTATTTCTTTCTAGGACGATTATTCATCTATTTGATGTGAGAACCCATTAAGTATCGACACAAAAATTAAGGTGTGCTGTTTTACACTTACAACTGAATTGACATATCTTACCATTGTGCTCAAAGCTACACATTCAGTAAAGTTTGAGGTCGTACTCAGTCTTGAAAAGGCTACAGACACAAAATATCAAGGCATTTTTTAGTGCTCTCTATGTAACTCACAAGTAAATATCATATGAATACAGAAAACCCACTCGTGATCATTTGGGTATATTTTTATAAGCGTTGTTTTAAATTACTTTTTCCTTACGGCACTAGATTTAGACCTCTTGCTCAGATGTGCACATTTTATTCGTCGTACTCGTTTCAACATTTCCGCTCGACATTAAAGCGTAGGTAATGTGATCACAATTAAGAAACATAACATTACACTACATGCCCTTGAAAAGGCTATAGATATAGTCGTTTATACAGGAAATATGTTTGCACAACAGAAATATGTATCAGTATAACAAATACCTAATACTGAAATCCTCGCTTCTAAATTTGTTAAAGTTTTAATGCTGATTTTGATGGCCTACCCCGCTAGCTGATACCACGCTATACTTTTTCATTGTTTTTAGATGAAGACTATTCTCAGAATCTGGTCAATCATGTCACGAGTGTTTGCAGGAAAATACGAACAAATACATTATAAGAAAATAAAAGGATAGTCCTTCTACAAGAGATTGTTTAAACCGAGATATGCTTTTAGAGCATCTTTTTGGTCTGTCTACGAAGCGGCCGCTAGACACAAGGCCTCGACATGAAGAGCGAGTCTCTGTAAACCACTGTTGATATGTAGTTAATTTAAGCGAGAGGAGGGATGATTTTTACCATTTTAGTCAGTCATTGAGTTTTAGGTCTGATCCAGGAAACAGCAGTACAACTGCAACTGCGCGTTGTCATGTTTGTCTTAATAACCTGTTCTTTTTTAAGAAAACATGCAGAGCAATTTTTAACATATCTTCATTTTTCACAATTGTAAATGTTTGTTTAGCTTAAATATTAGTTTAAGTCGGTTACATAGGTGTCAGGCATGAAGCTTATATTTATTTTTAAATAATTATGATAGAGTTACAAGTCTTGGTTGGTTGGGTGAAAACTTGACAGTAAAAGTGTCAGGGACTAGAGTGTTACTCAAACACTCATCTTTTAATAATTATATTTTATTGCATGTTACTAAGACAAATTCTGTAACACTGATCATAAACATGTTGAAATGAATATAAATGTGCAAATCTATAATATAGCCTAACGATGCAACAGACTGATCCCTGCTAAGTACGCCTAAAATTGCTTTTTCATTGCCTTACACTATGAAACCGGAACAATTTTATGTTTCCATGACTTGGATCATTCTTTCTGTTTGATTTCGTTTAGGTCAGTTTCACCATTCTTATCTCATTTTCCCATCTAATTGTAACTGCTAGGCCTCGCGGTTTGTTTCCTAGTTTTTGCTGTCATGTTAACGAGCTCTTTGTTCGTATCCAGCTGTATTTCTGTGAATTTGCTTGATTTAATAAAATATGCTTTAAACCTCGTCTTCATTCGAGACATGCCCGTTATATTATTACATTATCCTAGTTTATATCAGATATATGATACAAGATCATTTCTTAATAATTATTTTCCGTCTACTCATTTTCTTTTTATTCAATTGACTAAAAAATAAAAACCTTCTCAGAGGTTCTCACGAACTACTTGAGTTTACTCTTGCACAGTTTGCAAGAACAACCGGTGATAATGCACGATAAAACAGTTAAAGTGCACGTTTTATGACTGTTGAAGGCGTTACGTCCTTGGTTGATTGACGCCTACAGCCCCAACCTACATTCAGAATTTGGTATTTAAATAAGGTTTAGCAGCCACATAGTTAACCGGAGAAGACATTGCAGTCTCCTGTTACAATGGCTGCTACTGTTCCAAACAGTCCTGAAACATCTAGAAGAATGATGTCTGTAACACCGCCAAGAAGTTCTGTTGAAATGAGAGAGGAGCTGACTTTAGCACCAAGGAAAAATCAAGGGAAGAGCCTAAGAAAGGTTCTCATTGAAGATGAAGATATTGTGAAACAAGATTTCACTGTGTCTTGTGATCGTGTGGGGAGATTTGTGTTTGACAAAGAGTTGCAGATTATGAAACTCTACGTTTTGGAATCTTACGATGAATATACACCCGAATGCTCCTACCTGCTTTTGACCGCCATTGACCAAAATTATATTATGCTGATAAATAAACGTCGGAAGACTCTGAAACAAACG
Organism: Onychostoma macrolepis; assembly: GCF_012432095.1. Lineage (NCBI taxonomy): Eukaryota > Metazoa > Chordata > Actinopteri > Cypriniformes > Cyprinidae > Onychostoma > Onychostoma macrolepis. Next base: position 44,968,447 of record NC_081155.1, read on the forward strand.
TTTTGTCTCAAAGCAGCGATGAGTCTGACTCTGATGAGTATGATCGAGATTGGCCTCTTCCTGAGGTCAACCCTTTCGAATGCTGCAAAAAGAGTCTATATTTCGAGCAAAGCGACGTACCTGTGTTAAACACCATTTTTTCAAAGATAGACGAGCTGTTTCAGTCAAGTTAAATTTATTTTAAACCGAATAATCAGTCTGTGTATTCAGTATAATTGTGTATTCGGTATAATCAAAAGCTGAACTATGATATTGTAATGTTTCTTTTTCAGCGTTTACTCACCCATCTATGTGTTCCTTGCTGTATGTTTAATTGTTTAATAATTGGCTATTGGATTAAGTTTTCCCAAGCCACAATACAATACCAGCAAAAATCCTAATAAATGACCGAGTTATCTCATAATCTTTAATCAAAATATCTTTCATCAATCAAAACATTGTGAGGTTTCGCCGGTCAAAGCAAATCCCTAACCAGGACCCCTTCACCCGCCTCCACTTTTGAGGGCAACACCCCCATCTCAACAACCAACCCACCAACAGCCGAAACGTAAAAACCTCTGCCCCAACAATTTATTGCGCAATACAAAAGATCCTCATGACCACGGCTACGCTACATCGCGACCCCTGTGTGCGAAGAGCTGCTGTTCTGGATAAACTCTGCAGTTATCGTGTACTTTCCTAGATCTTGACAGCACGGTCAACGGAGCTACTGCAACATCTTGTTGATCAAAACATTATCTACATGGACTGCCAGAATCAGCTCCAACAATCCAATTTGTCTGAGCCTGACGCACTCTGCAATTTTTCAATTAATAAGGCTTCGACGGATCTGACCCATAAACCGGAAATTGAAGCTGAAATTGGAATTGCACAAGGCCTGGACCGTCGTGGATTAAAACAGTCGGTCCAGATTCTAGGAAACGGCGACAACATTCTATATCGATTAGGGGACAAAGTTTATCTCCTAGAGAGAATTGAATTCTAAAAAGGATGTCTAACGCTGCGCAAAAGCTGATGGAGCGTGACCGGAGTTCTGGCGCTGCTGCAGATGATCAGCTGAGGTGCGGCTGCCCCGCGGGGAAAACGTGTCACGTGATTGGCTTCATAGACTCTACGTTCAAACCGCATTACCGAGGGCAGATGATCAAACTGATGCAAACGGTCATCGAGCATGCTTGCGATCCAAATCATGATTGTACGGGGGATACCAAGCGTGTAAAAAATCTCAAGAACGAAATGGACTTTGTAAGAAGCGTGAAAAATAACCCATGGCCTGATTTGACTGGCATGTTTATTTACAGCAAACATCCAGCCTCTTTAATCATCAAAGAAATTCTGGATATGATGACTGAACGTAGGGATCAGATGGGAATTCACGAGGTTCTCTGTCTGTGTACGTGTGTAACAGATTTATGCACGTCGCTGGCTGCAAAAAAAAAAAAAATTGAATCCATGATGAGTGAAATTGTTGGAACGCTTGACGATTTCATATTACAGCAATTGGGGAATTGGAGAAGTTTTGACATACCCTGACATTTGTGTTTTTCAGTATCTTAAAAATATAATAATGGCTAAAGTCTGATTATACTGTATTTGTCACAAACTGGGCTACAATAATATGTGAGCAGCATGAATGTACATGTTTGTGTTTTTGTTATTGAGAAAACAACGTTTATGTGTGGTTAGTGAAAAAAATTTTTTGTTTAAAATGTATGATAAATGGCTTGCTTTGCTTGAGTAACATGTTTGTTACTATGATGTCATATATAAATCTATATTTTATTTATTTCCATATTCTTTAAAATAGAGATCTCTTTTTAGAAGTCTCTTTTTAGCTTGAAATGTTTATGTATGAGTGTACTTGTTTATATGATTTCTCAGAACACAAATTTGTATAATGACATGGGTATTACACTGATAAAATTTGTGGTTTATGATGAAATTTCTTGAGTCCTCATAATTAAGATCGCTTACAAACAAAATTTAATAAAAAATGGAATCATGTGCAGAAATGTTTGTGTGATGGGTAGGTCTAGAATCTGTAAAGTAAAAAATGTAGAAAGTTTACTGTGATGGATAGGTTTACTGTAGGTATTGATGGAGAATTAAAATTACTACATCTATGGCAAGTCCAGACATGTCCGGGACAATAGCCCTTATCCTTTGGCCTACTAATATATATATATTTTATTTTTATTTTTTTTTTGCCATTTGGTGTTTATAATCTATAAATTTATAATTGATCCTAACCCTAACCCTAACACGACAATCTCTTTTCCCGCTCCTGGAAAAATGTACATTTTTATATTTTTAGCGATGCCTAAAACTAGTGTAAGCGTTTGAACCTCTATAATTAATCAAGGAGTAAGCCAAGCAGCTGCCGGATGACCGGTGATGTCTTTCTAATATTTTTTATCCCCAACGTTACTCGATATTTTTCATATTTGACTCTTGGTTCCTATAGTTTGGTATAGTTTGCCTGAGCGTGTGTGTGCGTGTGTGTGTGTGTGTGTGATGGCTGGTCCACCCCTGCCTCTCATTTCACTGAACGATGGGGAAGTACTCTGCACTCAGAGAATTTCTAATTTAGCTTCAACTATCTGCAAGCCTTTTATTTGAGGATCTGCTGTCAATGTGTAAAGACGTAATTTCTCAACCTCCCTGAAAATGTAAGTCATTTTCATTGTACTCAAAGTTTTTTATTGCAATATTTATTTTATTCCTTAAGCTAAGTTTTTAATTCTTTATTTCATTATAATGCTGAGAATACAACCAATAGAATGTGTGTGTGTGTGTGTGTGTGTGTGTGAGAGAGAGAGAGAGAGAGAGAGAGAGAGAGAGAGAGAGAGGACCCCTTGTTCCTCTAGTCTGGTATATCTGCCTGAGTGTGTGTGTGTGTGTGTGTGTGTGTGTGTGTGAGAGAGAGAGAGTGAGAGAGAGAGAGAGGACCCTGGTTCCTCTAGTCTGGTATATCTGCCTGAGTGTGTGTGTGTTATGCCTAGTTCACACTGCACGATTTTCAAACTCGTCGGATCGCTGTTGTTTTCACACTGCGTGACTATCTGGGGTAGCATTCAGTCGCTGCTGTGTTCACATTGCACGATGGATCGGCGACAGGGGCTTTCACATTGCACGATTTCACAATAGGAAGAATCGCCGACAACTCTGTCTGATCTGCAAACTACATTTCACAACAAAACACACGCGAGAAGTGATAAGGAAATAACGCGAGAACCCGTGTGCGTCAGACCTTTGTTCTCGGCGAGACTGGAAGTATTAAAAATATAGCCCGCAAATGGTTCAGCGCTGATTTCCAGCTACAAAACAAAACAGATTATGCAGGAGGGAGATGCAGGAACAGGGATTGTGTTCTGGTAAATAATCATTTTGCAGTAACTGTTATGCTGATGTTGCGGCTGGTCAAGCGTTTGTGCTTGTTTCTGTATGATATACATTTTACATTTACATTTACATTTACATTTAGTCATTTAGCAGACGCTTTTATCCAAAGCGACTTACAATTGGGGAATACATCGAGCGATTAATCTTGAAGAGGCAATCAGACATACGAAGTGCTTGCAACACCAAGTCTCAGACATTGTTCAAATAAATACAAACTACCAAAGGAAGGAATAAGTAAAGATAATTTTTTTTTTTTTTTAAGTTTAGGATGAAGTCAAGTGCTGTCGAAAGAGATGAGTTTTCAGTTGTTGCTTGAAGATCGACAGGGATCCAGCATTCCGGATAGAGGTGGGAAGATCGTTCCACCAGCCAGGAATGGTGAATGAGAATGATCTAGAGAGTGATTTTGCGCCTCTGTGATGGTATCACGAGGCGTCGCTCACTAGCAGATCTCAGATTTCTGGAGGATGTAGTTTGTTAATAGAGAGTGCAAGTAAACGGGTGCTGAGCCAGTGGTTGTTCTATATGCAAGCATCAGTGTCTTGAACTTGATGCGAGCCGTGATTGGTAGCCAGTGCAGGAGATAAAGAGAGGTGTAACATGGGCTCTTTTGGGCTCGTTGAAGACCAGTCGTGCCGCTGCATTCTGAATCATTTGTAGAGGTTTGACTGTATTAGACGGAAGTCCAGCCAGAAGAGCATTGCAATAGTCCAGCCTAGAAATGACAAGGGCCTGGACAAGAAGTTGTGCAGCATGCTCTGTCAGAAAGGGCCTGATCTTTCTGATGTTATATAGTGCAAACCTGCAAGATCGAGCAGTTTTTGTAATGTGGTCTTTGAAGGTCAGCTGATCATCAAAGATTACACCAAGATTTCTGACCGAAGTTGATGGGGTTATTGTTGATGAACCTAACTGGATCGTGAAGTCATGCTGTAGAGTCGGAGTGGCAGGGAGGACAAGAAGCTCAGTCTTTGCCAGGTTGAGCTGCAGGTGATGTTCTTTCATCCATGCCGAGATGTCCGCCAGGCAACCTGAGATCCTTGCAGTTACCGTTGGATCATCTGGTTGAAAAGAGAGGTAGAGCTGTGTGTCATCAGCGTAGCAATGGTATGAGAATCCATGTGCCTGTATGATGGGACCCAGTGATGTAGTGTATGTGGAGAAGAGGAGGGTCCAAGAACTGATCCCTGAGGAACCCCAGTGACCAGTGTATGTGCTTTGGATACCTCACCTCCCAGGCCACCCTGAAAGACCTACCAGTGAGATAGGATTCAAACCAGCGAAGTGGAATGCCAGAGATGCCCAGTGATGAGAGGGTGGACAGGAGTATCTGATGATTGACAGTGTCAAAAGCGGCAGATAGGTCCAGCAGAATGAGGACTGATGATTTGGAATGGGCTTTTGCAATTCGCAGGGCTTCAGTGACCGAGAGAAGCGCAGTCTCAGTTGAATGGCCCCTCCTGAAACCTGACTGTTTAGCATCCAGTTTGTCGTTCTGTGAAAGAAACAGTGAGACTTGGTTGAAGACAACTCGTTCAAGTGTTTTCGCTATGAACGGAAGGAGAGAGACAGGTCTGTAGTTTTCTATAAGAGAAGTGTTTAATGTAGGTTTTTTGAGCAGTGGGGTTACCCGAGCCTGCTTGAACGCAATGGGGAAGTTACCTGTGAGTAGGGATGTGTTGATGATGTGTGTGAGTGCAGGTAAGAGTGTGGGTGAGATTGCTTGGAGAAGGTGTGAGGGGATTGGGTCAAGAGGACATGTTGTAGGATGGTTGGAGAGGAGAAGCTTGGATACTTCAGCTTCAGTGAGTGGACAGAAAGAAAAGATGGGAGTTTTAGCAGTGGATGTGGTAGGGTGAGGGTCCTGTGTGCGTGGAGGTGAAAACTGACCACTGATTGATCTAGTTTTGTCTGTAAAGAAAGTGGCAAAGTCATCAGCTGTAATAGAGGTGGAGGGAGGAGGTGGAGGGGGACAGAGGAGGGAATTAAATGTTCTGAAGAGATTACGCATGTCTGGAGCGCTGTCGATCTTGTTGCGGAAATGTGAGGATTTGGCAGTGTGGACTTTAGCAGAGAAGGATGTGAGCATAGACTGGTACCTACTGAGGTCCGACAGATCGTTTGATTTGCGCCATTTTCTCTGCCGCTCTGAGTGTAGTCCGATGTTCACGAAGAACCTCGGATAACCAGGGGTTGGAAGGAGCAGCCCGTGCGGGCCTAGAGGAGAGAGGACAAATGTCGTCTAGACAAGAGGTTAAGGTAGAGCATAAAGTCTCAGTAGCTGCGTTTACATCCAGAGATGAGAAATGGGTGGGTGAAGGAAGAGAGGAGGATACCACAGAGGAAAGATGGGAAGGAGAAAGGGAGCGCAGGTTTCGTCTAAAAGTAACTGGTAGGGGGGTTGGTGGCACAGGAGAAGCAAAGTGTAATGTAAATGTAATGAAGAAATGGTCCGGTATGTAGCGGTTGTACCAGAATGTTATCTGCAGTACAATTGCGTGTGTAAATTAAGTCAAGTTGGTTGCCTGATTTGTGCGTGCTAGTAGTGGTAAGGCGTTTGAGATCAAACGAAGCTAGGAGTGCATGGAAGTCTGTAGCATAAGGCTTGTCTAGGTGAATGTTGAAATCACCAAAGACTAGGAGTGGAGTGCCATCCTCCACGAAGAGGACAGCAGCCCGTCCAGCTCTTCTAGGAAGGTGGCTAGAATTTGGCTAGGGGGACGGTAAATGACCACGATCTGGAGTTTTATCGGAGCTGATACAGTAATGGCATGAGATTCAAATGAGTTGTAATTGCATAGGGAAGAGCGGGTTGAGTATTTCCAATTGTTAGAAATGAGCAGACCAGTGCCTCCACCCCGCCAACTTGCCGGGGGGTGTGAGAGAAAGAGAGATTAGTAGAGAGAGCAGCTGGGGTTGCTGAGTCTTCTGGACGAATCCAGGTCTCAGTCAAGCCCAAGATGCTGAGCGTGGATTTTAAAGAAAAAGCAGAAATGAAGTCAGCTTTGTTGACAGCTGACTGACAATTCCAGAGACCCACAGAGAAGGAAAGAGGTGTAGTGAAGGAGGTAGAGATAAGGCGCAGGTTAGCAGGATTACGTTGCCGTCTGCGTGGGACGTTAGAGCGTGGTTGAGAGAGAACCGGAATAGTTTGGAAACACATGATAGAGGTGGCAGGAAAGAGGATGGAAACGGAGAGTGTGTAAGGAAGGGGAAAAAGAAAAGATACTTAAGTGTGTCGCCGGAGTCGTTGCTCGGTTAAAGTCGCGAGGAAAAGTCGATGGTCTTTACCCTCGTCTGTCTTCACACGAGGAGGCTGAACGCTTCGCTGATGCTTCCGCCAGCGCCGGACCTCTGATAAATACAGCCTAACACACTACCGTGAAAACAGCTGTGGCGGCTTCTGATTGGCCCAGCCAATAGCCTTGTGCAAATAACTCAAGACGAAACTAACACTTCGCTAGCAAGGAGCACTGAAAATGATCCAGGTTCCTTCTTAGCCGAGGTGCAAATTATTATAATTAACAGAAAGTGCAATCAAACAACGAAACCTCAACGAAAATGCAGAATAGAAATAGAAGGAAACGAAAGTATTCCTTCCCAACAGCAGGTAAATAATTTAAACAACAGATCTATGACTAAGTATCGCAACACTTACGAGCTGCTGTCCGCCTCTTCTGGTGAATATTCGGCTTCTCCCGACTTGTAATAGCGAACAGGCAGTTTAAATACTTTTACAGTCGCTGTGGCGGCTTCTGATTGGCCCAGCCAATAGCCTTGTGCAAATAACTCAAGAAAACTAACACTTCGCTAGCAAGGAGCACTGAAAATGATCCAGGTTCCTTCTTAGCCGAGGTGCAAATTATTATAATTAACAGAAAGTGCAATCAAACAACGAAACCTCAACGAAAATGCAGAATAGAAATAGAAGGAAACGAAAGTATTCCTTCCCAACAGCAGGTAAATAATTTAAACAACAGATCTATGACTAAGTATCGCAACACTTACGAGCTGCTGTCCGCCTCTTCTGGTGAATATTCGGCTTCTCCCGAATTCTACATTAATATGTAATTGTACATATTAAAATACTGATATGGTCTATAACTCCTCACCCAACTTCCCTCTGCCCTGTATCTTTGTCTCTCATTGGCTGAAGGTCATCGTGATGTAGTTTTCAGTCAGAAATCATTGCACACAGCGTGATTGTGAATCGCTGAGGCGACAGCTCCAGATATTTAGCATGCCAAATATTTCACAGGCGTCGGCGATGTGTCGGCGATTCTCTCAGATCGCGTCTTTGGTAATTCACACTGCGCGATTGTCACTCGTGTGAACGAGCTCCGATTTGCCTCCGATGTCGGGCATTTGTCGGCGATTTATCAAAACCTGTCGGCGAGTGAAAAATCGGGCTAAAATCGTGCAGTGTGAACTCGGCATTAGTGTGTGTATGTGTGTGTGTGTGGTATTTTATTGCAATATTTTCCTCTCATTATTACTCATTTATTGTCTCCTTTAATGTCGCGTTACGAATCGGAGGTCCGGCATGCTATATCACAAACAGCTGTTGCGCATTAACAAACAATGTAACCGCTCTCTTATTTCATGGATGAGGATACATAAACATGATATATTACAAACACATGTCATAACACCTGTCATAACACATGTCATAACACAGCTGCGATCATTAAAAGGTCATAAAGTGAATCCCTAAGGTCAAAGGCCAACAGCTGTCGGTCATCAATCAAAATCGGTGACATTCCGTGGTATCCTATCACTACTATTAAGACTTGTATGGCTTAATATAACGTAAATGATGTCTCTTAATGAAATATGTAGTAAAAACCCATTAAAGATTTATGTTATTTAAAAAAATCACCTCGTTTTATACATATTTTGAACTATGGGGGGCGCCATTTTTCTGATGACGTAAAATGGTTGCACTCGGTGAGCTACTAGCGCTACCTGTTGCTATTTTTACCACAACACAACTCGGAATAGACAACTCAGAAAATAAAATACTGATATGACGACCACAGCTACTGAAAGAGCTTACAGGTGGCGATGGATATAAGTATAGGTTTAAACCAAATGCTTTACCATCAGTTTTTCCCCACAAGGAGTGTAAACGCCCCGGATATCGAGAGAAATCTGCGCTGAGAAACTCCTCTAGCGGCCGCGCGTCATGTTTATATTCCAACAGATGGCATCTAGTATTTCTTGTCTCAGCCGATTGTAAGCTCTTTCAGTAGCTGTGGTCTACTAAAAGACTCAAAGGCATCAGGGCTAAAGTAGGGAGAACAAAGAAGCGGGTCTTTAGGAAATTTTATTTGTCCACAGGCATCTTCCCATTCTTTTCTCCTTTTATTATTGCTAGGAAAGCAGTGAAGTCTACATTGCATCGCTTCTTTTGTTGCCCTTCGACTGAAAATTACAACCAAAAGTCTCACAATGTGGTATCGTATCAGTATTTCATTTTCGGAGTTGTGTATTCGGAGTTGTGTTGCGGTAAAAAGCGCCAGTAGTTCACTGAGTGCAACCATTTGACGTCATCAACGCAGAATGTACTCTGCACATAAAATAATGGCGCCCCCCATAGTCCAAATACGATGTCGTTTTTTTTTAAATAACATACATTTTCATGGGTTTTTTACTACATATTTCAATAAGAGACATCATTGACTTTATATTAAGCTATACATGTCTTAATACCCGGGGATCCCTTTAACATTAGAACGAACGTTATTTTTTATAAATCTTTAGCATTTCAATTGATGAAACAATTCAGCATACAGACTTCTGACGTGCTATGTAACCCAGACTTTTTTCACTTTAAAAATTAGGTTACACAAGTTTTGTTTTTTCTAAACATTAAACTCTAAGCCGCAGGAAAATGTTGTTTTATATATTTTATTTAGTTATTCACACTTAATTTAGTAATTTCTTTATTTACTCTTTGATTTTTGTCAATCTTAAAACTTGTGGAGGAGGTAGGCCCTATATCAGTTAAAACGCATACACGCGGAAGTGGACGCAAAGAAAATGTTTTGGCGGTGGGTCTTTGGATTTTTAGCCTAAACTTTTTACATTATCGCACGAAATGTAAATATTCTCACGCAGGGCTACGAAATGAGAATGGCGCTGTGTGTCTGGGGCGTACGATTACTGACGCGATCGTATCAGATCAAGAGGGTTGTTGTAAAACATCTAAAGGTGTTTCTGGAAATGCAACTCATTTGCAATCTAACGAGTTTTTGAGGGGATCTGGCATCGTAAACTCTGGCGTTGCTGTTCATTGATCAAAGGACATACATGTTAACCATTTTATGACATACACCTGCGAGTGTGAATTTTGTCAAAAGTTCACTGGAATGGTTCACTGACCGGTCAAAGGATGTGTGCCCTTTTGAACCTTTTACGACAAACATCTGGTGAAGTTAAAAGTTAGGTATAGTTTAGGAAGAAAATACTCAAACATAAACACAAACATGCACATAAACAATCCCCTACATTTAAACATTTAAACTTTTATGATGTCTCCTACAAACCTTTTACAAATAAAAACTTCTTAGAATCACACAGGGTATCTCTACAAGTTGATGAAAAGCAGTATGATTAAACAACGATATAACTATTCTTTTAACAAATAAGTTAAGATTTGTAGTTTTTATATCTTTCAAACCTAAAATCATGATGCTCTAAAGCAAGGATTAGAAGCAGTCAAACGATCCTCTGATGAATGCAAGGCACTTACAGAGAATTTTCTTCATGAATTAGACCTAAATTCGACTGAAAATTAGTTGTCATAAGGTTGTTCGCAAGAAAAGTAATACAAATTATCTATACAAAATAATACATGTTAACATAAAAAAAAAAAAAATACCAAATTATTTTGACCTCTGCTGAAAATTTTGATGTGCTAAAGCAGTGGTTCTCAATCCTGTCCTGAGGACCCCCAACCACAGGATATTTTGTATATCTCCCTCATTTAACACACCTGATTCAACTCATCAGCTCAATAGTAGAGTCTGCAAGACTTGAAATGATGTGGTGGCTGGGGGTCCACAGGACAGGTTTGAGAACCACTGCGCTAAAGTATTCATTGGCAAAGCTCAATCTTCCCCCGAGGTCTCTCAACTAGTCAGCAGACGGTGGTAGCTCTCCTTTCGTCCACCCGCTCTGTCTCTTGAATTCCGCAACCAGACCTTTATCTCACTCTCAACTTCAGAATCAGGAGGATTTGACTAAAAGGTGCATTTTCAATCAGCCTTTGAAAAGCAAATAGGCCTATATCTGGGATCCTCTATAACTGTCTCGTATTTTTTTTACTTTTACACAAGGCTAGTTATACAAAAAGGGGTTCATTGCTTAAAAATGTTAAAACCATTTAGGAGGAAAGACACTCACGAAGCAAACAGCACTGATTTTTATATGAACATATACCCAAAAATGTAAATACACAAAAGTACAGAAAAACAAACAAAAGAAAGCTAACAAAGCAATGTAAGATTGTAGTATTTTGTCATGTGAAAGTTGATGTGTGTGAAAGTCAGAAAGTCTGTAGTGCATCAATGTCCAAACACTCTCTGTAGCTGAAGTTGATTGATAGCACATGAATAATCCAACCTCTTGTAATGAAAACATGCCACAGCTCTCAAACACCAGACTCTTCCTAACCAGGAACAGTCAAAAATAATCCAGACTATGGCCCCACGTCGAAAAGATCTTTAAATCCATATTCAAACTGGACCATGATGTGGTGACCTCACCAATAAAGAGTCCTTCTAAAATGCATACAAATACATTGTCTTAAACTTTTAGCATCAATCCAAACATAGGCCATACATACATGTAACATCTCTGCAAAAAAACATCAGCAATGTACACTTTTAAATAGAATAAAAAAAAAAAACTCCTTAATTTAGTCTGGGCTTGAAATGACACATTTCCCAACTAGGACACAGCATAATGTGTTCAGCAGGTGAGCCATGCTGGCCACCTACTGTGAACTCGATCCAGAGACTATGCTACCCCCCTCCCCATCCTCCTCCTCTCAATGAAAATCTATGCTACAGCCAGCGCTGCATGTTCTGCTCCTCTGGCTTAAAAAAGAAAAGAAAATATATATATATATATATATTATTTATATATTATTATTAGGGGTGTCAACGTTAACGCGTTAACGCATGCGATTAATCTAAATATTTTAACACGTTAATATTTTTATAACGCAAATTAATCGTTTGATAAGGTTTGACCCCGACTTCTTCACCGTCATCGCAGCGCGAAGGTTATCTATTATTGTGTGATGAGGGTACAGCACCAGTGTTGCCAGGGTAATGGCACAAGTGGGCTATTTTGAAAATACAGTCACAGGAAAAATTACAGAGCCGTAGGCTGCGGTTTTTTAGGCTACTTTTATAATGTACCACAGCCACCCAAGGTGTATATAGACAAATAAAAATTAAAATAGATCCTTTTACTAATGTGTATTATACTTGGAATGTATCCATGGCAACTTAAGAACGGAGAGGCAGTTACATCACAAACAACGTGAGTTTCAGCAGAGCAGCAGAAATAAACATGACAACAGCCACTATAGATTATATAAGATAATAAACACACGATTACGATAGGATATTTGTATGTGACTTTGAGCTGAATGTGTACATCTGAAATGCTAATTTGTGCAGGGATATAAAAGGCAATAAATAATAGCATATTTTAACAACAGTAAACGACCACATTCCACATCTGATCGTAAAAAGAAGTTATTACAAACACTCGATGGTGGTTTGAAGTGAGTTCTGAGTAAAAGTGTACTATTAACCTCATAAATTGTCTTATGAAGCATGATGCGAATATTAGCTCTAATGCAGCTGCAGAACAGGTCCAATTCTTCTTCATAATGCATTTTGTCATAATACTTCACGTAAGGTCGCAAGAATGTTTTGTTGTATTTATTTAGAAATACTTTTGATAATAGTTGGGTAAATGTATACTGGGATTGAAGCGATGTGGCTTGGTAAATGTTTTATTGCCAGTATAAAGGCTGATAATGGCGGAATAAAAACAAAAGAATAATGATAAAAGAATAATAAGGATTATGTCTCATACCTGGAGGAAGTGTGAAAGGTTCTGTTTCCTTAAACTAGTTTGTCATGCATTTCTTTATTTCAACACATTTACAGGTAAATCCTAGTATTTTAAATTTGTGATTAATCATGATTAATCACAGTCCATGACTGATACATTTTTTTAATCGATTGACAGCACTACTATATACACCTTGGGTGGCCGTGGTAAACTATAAAAGTAGCCCAAAAAATCGCAGCCTACGGCTCTGTAATTTTTCCCGCGACTATTTTCAAAATATCCCACCTGTGCCGTTACCCTGGCAGCACTGGTTCGCTGTACCCTCATCACACAATGATAGATAACCTTCCGCACTGTGATGACGAGAAGAAGTTGGGGTCAAACCTTATCAAACGATTAATTTGCGCAAAAAAAATATTAACGCGTTAAAATTTTTAGATTAATTGCATGCGTTAACGCATTAACGTTGACACCCCTAGTTCAAATTTATAGCTCTTAATTATGCTGTAATGTTGAATGGATATAGTCAATGGTTAAAAATGGGGGTAACACTTTATTTTGATGGTGCCTTTTGAACATTAGTGAGTAATGTTGCAACTACATGTCAACAAACGCTCATAAGAGTATTAGTAGACTGTCTACTTCATATCTACTAACTCCTTATTGTGTTGGTCTCCCAACAGATATTCTACTGACTATAAGTAACTTTGCAAGAAAGTGTCAACTTAATCTAACCCTAACCCTACCAGTCAACTAATACACTACTAACACTCTAATGAGAGTTAGTAGAAATGTAGGTGCAACATTACTTATAGTCAATAGAATGTGTTAAAGGGACCATCAAAATAAAGTGAACCCAAAAGTAGTATTGTATCAGATACTCGCCTTCTGATAAAAAAAGATGCCATTAAATAAATATTAAAAATATACTGTCTTTATGTTGTTTCTATATTAATTAGATTTAATGTGAAATTAGTGCAATATAAAAGTATATTGAAATTTTTGTCTCGATGATTTTTCAGTTTACTAGCTAGTGAAGAAATAATGATAGGAGAAGAAAAATACTTTTGTAACTTTTTATTAAGGTTAGCAGACGAGCGGCGAACAGGGCAAATGGATCGTGCATGAACTCCGCCACAGAAATTGCAGACATGGAGGAAGCGGCATCATTGTCTGATGCAGCCTGATGTATTAAAGCTGTTACACACTTGTCTGCCTGAAGCTGAAGTGAAAATCTGGTCACGATTGCTTCTAGAGCGAGGGGTGTATGACGTGGATTTTGGATCTTGAGATGTCACTGGATTGGTTGGAGGATCGGGGTTGGTTAGGTAACATTCTGAGGTTGAATGGACAATGGACCTGCAGATGGCACAAGAGAGGCTTCGAACTCCTAGAAAAACTCGGTTGTACAATTCGAGGTCTAGGGCTCCCCAATAAGGACATTGGTTCCAGTGGGTGACGCGGGCTGAGCATTTGGTAGGTATAAAAATGACTCTCCGAACGAGAGACTGAGCTCTGCTGTGATGGAGAGGTTGTCATTTAGTTCCCTGTGTCTGTTAGGAAATGAAGTGCAAATAACTTATGTGAATCTACCAAAAGCTATGCAGAATTCTGCCAGTGTGAGAACGTTTTGATTGAGGTATGGAATTTTAGGAATTAAAGGGCCACAGTCAAATGAGCGGTGGGATGCATTAATGGGAACTGAAGTTAGCAAGAAAGATAAGTTAAGGAAGATCAATATCTCCACCTCATAAAATTAGGGAACGGAGGTGAGTTGAAACTGAAGGTGGATCCATGGTGACTGTGTTAGGAAACGCTGGAAGAGGGACTGCTGTGGCGAGGGAATGGGCTGGCAAGTGGATTGGACCTGAGGAAGAAGATGGATTCTGCAGAGGGCCCTAGAAGTGACTGGTGTCCGAGATGGCTAGGAGGAGCTGAAGCGAGAGGAGGGGGAGGGTTAGCAGGCAAGAGGGGGGAAAGGGTCCTTTGCAGAGGCAACCTCACGCTAGGGACTGAGCCAGGGGGGATGTTAGGAGGAATTTGAGGCATGGGGGGGATCGCTAGTGAAGGCAGCCTCGCGCTAGGATCCACTCTCTGAGTAGGGGGTGAGAAAAAAGTAACCATCTGCGAGGATGTTGCGCATGGGTTATCAAGAAAAGAATGGAAGAGACGTGGAGAAGCAGAAGGAAGAACGGACGAAAAAGTTAGGATAGATGGGTCTTGCCTAGGGAGTGAAGAAGCCTGTATAGGAGAATTTGTGAGTGCTGGAGGAACTGCAGATGTTTTTTGCACCCGCTGTTGTAGTCTGTACGGAAAAGACGAGGAAGATGAGGAAGTAAGTGCGGCTGTAGTTTTTTCCCCCCTGGTCTTTACCGCTGCCTCTGGATTAGCGCGCTGTAAATGATGGCGTTCAGAACTCCGGGCCGGGGGAGAAACAGAAGTGGATGAGGATTGGGTCTTCTTTTTTGGAGTTCATGTGTTTGTTGGGATGCTGGAGCTGTTATTGGAATTAGTAAGCAGATCGTAGAATTGAGCTTTTGATGATCTGTGGGAGAAATGTAGTCTGGAGTTTGAGAGGGCTTGACGTAGGCTGTTGACAGACCATTTTGAAATGGGTGGAATCAGAGGAATGGCGGCAGCAGAATGAAGAGATGGACGAGGCGCAGTTACCACTGGCGATCTTGAAGGTGGAGGAGAGAGTAGTCTTCTGGAGCATGGTTTGTATGAGCGCTGGATTTTGGGGGAGGGAGTCTCCTTGTTTGGATCCGTGCGTTCCGATGATATGCGAGTTGCAACTGTTGGTGTCTCGGGACAGGAGAAAAGTTCGTCATCTGAAGGAAAAAGCTGGAGGTCCGGCGTGTTTGACATGGTTCTGAACAACACTACCGGATGTGGCTGGAACAGCTGAGACTGGAGAGAGGTAAGCAGTTGCTTATATATTCTGGCTGTTGATCGAAAGATTAGATGGGCTCGCTCCTCCCTAACTTGCGTTTAGGAACTTCATTTATACAGGTAGGTAATTTCTGTGACACCAGGGTGAAGGACTGGTCTATAAACTATTGTCTTATCAACAGATCTATGGCTTGTTTGTCTCACTTCTGACAATTGTTTTACATGGAGAATAAAAAATGACTGTAAATTTGGACTGTTTTGTGGCCCCCAATATCTACTGAATCAATCTGCATCTGTTCATTGGCAGATTCCATCATTACAAGTTAAAATTTGCACTTTGAATATAGGTCCTTGTAAATGTCAATGCTGAAAAAGGTTTTATTTGTTGTCAGTCAATAGACTGTCACGGCCTCCATGTCCTTCACAGTGTCTTAAAGTTTAGTCCACATTTATGTCTCCAGCAGCGTCACACAGATGTGGGTGCCACAAACATCAGTTTGCAATCGAATACAGGTGGAACGATTTCACTCTTCAGTTTGCATTAATTTCTAAAGCCCCTGTGGCCTATTTATGTGTAGACCTATGACTCACAGCTAAATAATCAATGAAAAATGTACTTAGCATTTGAAATTTTGTGAACTGTTTCAAAGTAAGTAGGCCTACTACACCATTGTTTTCAGTGTATAAACCTATTCACATTGCTGAAAGCCAACATGCTTTTAGAATATATAACAGTGGCATGTATGTTGTTTTGAGCATATAAATAACAAACTATTTATACTTTTATGCATGACTAAAATGGCTTGGGTTACAGTTTCCACTAACCTCTATTTAGTGTTCTCACTCATTTTAGAGACAAGAAGCTAATTCGGCTCCATGCAATTGATCATATTGCTGAAAATACATATTGAGTAAAGATTGTTAATATATGCACGTTTTCACTGTCATTTACAATGCAACTTTCCTCTTGAGAAACGGAAGCATTAGCTTTCCAATGAAAACACCCGTAAGTTACATCTTTTACAACCTGAGTATTTTCTTTCACTTCTTTCTCATGGGTTTGTTGGTTGGAGGTATAAAATTTGGAACTTGTAAAAAAAAAAATGGAACATTTAAATGGAAGATCTCTACCTTATGCAACAGAGTTAAAATGTCCATGTCCTTTAAACAGCCTTAAATGTCCAAACATAATGTTAAATCGGTGTCACATAGCTGATGGTACAGGAACCATCAATTTGAAACAACTTGAGGGTGAGTAAATGATGACAAAATTCATTTTTGGATGAATTATTCCTTGAAGTTTTAAATTATTTGGGAGCTGTTTTACAGGAATAATTCATCCAAAAACGAAGGAGTGGGAAGTATGACAGTCCAAACCCAGGAGAAAAAGAAACCACCAAGAAACGACACCAACCCCCTGCAGAAACAACAAGACTATTTACACTACATATAGTATACTACTAACTATATACAAGATGTGTGAAAATGCCAACCAGAACAGAGATCACATCAACGACAGCACAAAAGGACAATAGAAACAATGACAAGAGCAACAACATGAAGCAGAAAGGACTGAAGATTGTACTGTTGTTGAACAACATACCGATTATTCAGCTGGTGAAAATCTTTTAGTAGGCAAAGGCTCCATAAAGCAGTTTTGAAAGCTGTGAAAATGTGATCTAGCACCTTTATACAGTGTGTGCCATTGTAAAGACTTTAAGTCTATCCTCCGTTGCCTAGTCTTCATTTACATGAAATTCAATAAGGTGTTAAATTCTAACCTTACTGAGTTCTATAATAATGCTCCCTTCTGCAATTCTCCATTACAATTGGTATGTATTGCTTTGTGTATCTAATGTAAAATATCTTTCTATTATTTATTTATTTATTTATGTAATTAGTTAAGACACACTGCATTCTGTCTCTCAAGACTGATGAACAATCCATCTGTTAGAACAATGCACTTGTCTTTTATTTGGAATAACAAACAGTCTTTCTTAAAACTGGTTATTCAACTCTTGACTTTCTCTTTTTCCCGAGAATGGCTCCCCCTGGAGGAACCAACAAACTGTTCTTGTCTTTTAAACTGCATGACACCAAAAAGCCAAAGCATGAGTCAAATCATGTTTTTTGTTCAGACTATATACTCACTGTCATATGGCCACTGAACCATCCAGCGAGCCATCATGTAACCTTTAACCTTGTGAGGAAAGCTTGCTTTTAAAACCATTCCTCAAGGAAAAGGCTAGTTTTAGGAAGGTGTAGATTTAGAGATTAGTTGTTTTTTTTGTTGTTGTTTTTTTCAAATGCTTGGAGTGAATAAATGATAGACATCTTAGCAAGGTAACGTTGGTTGAAAGCATTTGTGACGAGCATTGTTAAAGAACATCACCTGTTACGTCCATCTTCATCATAGATGCCTTTAATCTGCTGAAAACACACAGCCTTTTTAGTCAGAAATAGACCTTTGCTTTCCTCCACATTTTAACAGCATGTCTATCTGCATATCAGATTACTGGGAAAAACATTATATGTCGCTCACAGGAAATAATATCTAACAAACTGCTCCTCCCATATGCTGTGGTTGGGAAATCCTCTTTCTAAGGTCGTCACCTTTAGTTGAAAAGCTTGTGCTCATAGTTACCATTCTATAGCTTTCTGCTGATAAAACAATACCCAGATATACTTGTATAAACTTGATATTTACCCTGAAAATTATATGTATTTGTTCTTTAGAAAAATAAACTCATTTGCTTAAAGAATAATTATAGCAACACATTTTATGCAAATGACGATTTTATAGATAACACCAGAAAAACAATTCAGAAACTAAATGTGTGAAATGCAAAACAGTTATTTGATATTTTTGAATAATATAATAATTACAACAAATATTTCATATGGCAGTATAATTTATCTGAGAGTATTGTTATTGAGTGACTGAAGCAAGTAAATACAAATGTACAGCACGAGGATTGAACCCCAACTCTTAAAGTAACATGATGGCGCTTGGTAGATTTTATGGTCACACTTTATATTAGGTGGCCTTAACTACTATGTACTTACATCAAAAAATAAGTACAATGTACTTATTGTGTTCATATTGTATTGCAAAACACTTTTGCTGCCATTGAGGTGGGATATGGATAAGGTTAGGGACAGGTTTGGTGGTATGGGTAGGTTTAAGGGTGGGTTAAGGTGTAAGGGACGGGTCAACAGTGTAATTATAAATGTAATTACAGAAATTAATTACAGATGTAATTACATATAGGTATTTTTAAAAATATAAGTACAATGTAAAAACATGTATGTACACAATAAGTGCAGTGTACCAAATTATTAATTTAAATGTAAGTACATAGTAGTTAAGGCCACCTAATATAAAGTGGGACCGATTTTTTTTCTCAATCAGAATGCATAATGCATAATGCAATCTAAATTACTGCATTTCACTCTCTACGTCAGATACCGGCACACAGCATAGTTTCCTTCTCTCACTCTCTCTTTCATTCTCTCTGCTAACATACGCAAAAATATTCATGCACTCACTCAGTTTAAAAGTTAACGTTCTTTATATGATACTCAATGAATATAATTGTTTGATAATAATTGTTTAAATGAATATAATAATTGATGCTTTTGCCCCCCATCCCCACCCTTTCTAACTCTTGGTATCACTATATTATTGGACACTTCTGGAATGAAGTAATAATGGCAGACTGTGAAAAAAGATTTTAAACACTGGTAACCTAAAAACATCTCGGTTATGTATGTAACTATCATTTCCTGAAGGAGGGAACGGAGACATTATGTCGACATACTGATGTGTGCTCTCACAAGTGAGACCCCATATGTCAGTTATGTTGAGAGCTTTTTTTTTTCTCTCTTTCTTCTATCATGAATTGGTTGGGTCTCTGTCCGCAGTTTCTCCAGTATCATCACGGTTCACAATTCTTCCACCAGCCACAACTTTTTTGGGCCCCTAAGTCAAGAAGCGACACCAAGTTGTGCAGAGCAGTGAGTTTTAATATGATCTTTCATTCAAAAATTCGCCTTACATTAAGTGGAAATTATACAATGTAACATTCAATACTTTCCATGTGCATCAGATGTGCCAGGTTTCAGGAGCTGGACTTTTTGACTGGAGGATCATCTGCAACTCATTTTTATACATTTATGTGCTCAACATTAATGCTTGTCTGCTTGTCCGGGACAAGTGTATTTTTTGAAGGGGCAAAGTAGCCTTATTAAAACACGAATAACAATAATTAATTAGGGAAGCACTGAAACTTTGGTGAGAATGATTCTGAATTTATTACATTCAGTGTAAACGGCGACTGATATTGGATAATGCGTTGAAAGTAACAAGGTCACACCAGATGAAGCTCTCTCAGAGAAATCAGAACAAATGATCGCAAACAGCACAAAGAAACAAACATGAACAAAAATATTGAGTAAATGTTGAGTTTTATGTTTATAACATATGATAAGCGACACCAAAAGTCAATTTATTTGGGCAAATATCATAAACATGCTTATATAAG
This sequence comes from Onychostoma macrolepis, assembly GCF_012432095.1. Lineage (NCBI taxonomy): Eukaryota > Metazoa > Chordata > Actinopteri > Cypriniformes > Cyprinidae > Onychostoma > Onychostoma macrolepis. The sequence goes on from NC_081155.1 coordinate 44,988,381, forward strand.
TAAGAGCTGACGGAAAACTGATGAGAATTACTTCAGAATGAATTACATTATATTTAAAAAAATCCCCTTTTTCCTGGACAAGTACATTTTTTAGTTGGTGTTTTGCTGAAAAATGCGATTCTGTATGTTTACATTACCACTGTATTGTCTGCTTTGGACAACATTTGAGCATGATACAGGGATTCCCATGTCTGTGATTCCTATGTAAGCATATATGTATGCCACCTTCCTCCCTTTTTAACCCCCAAAGACAAAAGTGAAATTATATCTATGCATAAAACTTTGTACAAAGCATACAACTGCAACCTTACCTGACCCCATAAAAAGTAAAGCCAGTGGCAAAAATCTACACAACAAACAAAACACTACCAAAAGGTAAGAAAAAAAGAAAACCATGTGAAGAAACACAGTCCAACAAAGACAGCCAGAATCCACCTATAGACCAAGCCCTGCTTTCCTCATTTCAATGCAAAGTGTGATCCTTTGGATTCCAGGACACCACTCCATATCCAGTCACTCGGATACACAAATCCATGTGCATCCAAACCAGGTTCACAAACTTGTACCCTGTCAACTCACCTACTTTAGTTTGGGAGGAGTCTGGCAGGTGTCATCTGTCTTTAACCTTCATCATGTCTTGTTTATATAACAGTTGTTATATGCTAATATTCAAATATCCTTTCCATGTTAATTTGTGCACATATTTATCTGCAATTTTAAGTATTATGTATTTCTTTGGTCTGTTATAATGAAAGACTTCTAAGTTGAAAATTAGATGCTCTTATTTTTGGACTAGAATTTATGGACTTTTTGGATAGCTGTCCATTTCAGATGTATTTTAAGAATGACTAAATTGTAATAAATAATAAATCAAACTACTACCATATATGCGAACAATTAAGCACTATTAAGCACTAATCTTGTTTTGTAAACAATTTTCTGCTTCGTCAGTCAACAGAGCCTCACAGCCCCCGTGTTAGCTTTACTTCCTAAAAACATTTAGTAGTATAACACAGCTGAGAATGACATCATGGCATAATGTTTTTATAATGGAATGTTTGACTGATGTTCAGCGTGTTCTTCTGGTTTCACTGATATGTATAAACATCTCACACAGCATACATGCCACATGACCCTTAAGATACAAAGAAGTTTTCTAACTCTCAGTATTATAAGTCATGGGTTCAATTCCCAGAGAAGGCTGATAAATATAGACTGATATATGTAAACTGAAAGCAGTGCAAGTGGCTTTGCATAAAAGTCTGCTAAATGTAGCAGTGCATTTATAGTCATATTAAACTTTACTGTTGTTGTCTTGTTTTCTGTCAGCTATGAGAGGCACTTTTTTTTATCATACTAATTTAAATGCTGGCTGCTGGTTAGGCTAAGGTTTGGTTGATTTTATTTGACCTCTGCTAGTAGATGATGTAACTACACCATGACTTCATGTTGAATTTATAGATAACCTTATATGATATATATATATATATATATTAGTGCTGGGCAACGATTAATCGCGATTAATCGCATCCAAAATAAAAGTTTTTGTTTATATAATATATCTGTGTGTACTGTGTATATTTATTATGTGTATATAAAGACACACACATACAGTATATATTTTGAAAAGACTTACATGTATTTACATGTATATATTTATTAATATAATTTATATGATATATAAATATATTTAATATATAATCATAACACATTTTTCTTAAATATATACATACATGGGTGTGTATTCATATATACATAATAAATACACACAATACACACACATATATTATGTACACAAAAACTTTTATTTTGGATGCGATTAATCGCGATTAATCATTGCCCAGCACTAATATATATATATATATATATATATATATATATATATATATATATATTTTATTTTATTTTATTTTATTTTATTTTATTTTATTTTATTTTATTTTTTCACTAAAACCCTATGTATACTTTTTCATAGTGACTATGTTCTGTTGGTTAATAAAACACACACAAAAATTCAGCTCAATAAAATTTGACATTTATTTGCTGAAAAACAAACAGAATTGTATCATTTTGAGAAAAATGTCTCAGAAAATAAGTTTGCAATAGAATGTCGTCTTGATTTAATAGTATGTTTCTTTTTCCACCCAGCCTGAAAACAAAATAGCACTGATATTAGAGTTTATTCTTAATTTCTTAAAACAATGAAATACTGTAGGAAAATGTGTTATTACCTCCTGGATTCTGTCGTAGGAGGTATTTTCTAACTTCATCATAGATGAAGATGATAAGTGAGTATGGAAAGGCAGTGAACCACCACAATGGTCTGCATGAAAGAACAAGTTTTTTTTTTTTTTTTTTACATTGTTTCAATTCCTGATGCAATTAAAAGTCGGCTAGACAAATGAAAAGATTTGAACGTGAAGATTCCCAATTACATGTGTGCAAAAGTCTACATACGTCCACTTACCTTAGAGGATACATTCTAACAGCAACGTCCATGCCTGGGCAGTAGGACAAGAAAGCTGCCAGAGCAGCTTCCTCAAAAAAGGCAAAGATTAGGACTTTGTTTCTAGGAAAGAAGAAAAGAACAAATTGTGATAATGCTTTAAGGTGAGCAGCCTCGGCTCGAGCTGCAACTGAACAAACAGTCCACCAAAACTTCTTTGAAGCTTGTTTGCATCCCTTTGTTTACATACTTCATTCCCTGCTGTATGATGGAATTTCTTCTGGTCTTTACAATTATCAAGTCACCCCACTGCACAACCACAATACTGATAAAAAAAGCTGTGTGGCATGTGGACTCTATAATCTTTCTGGCCTCATAGGTCTGCATCAGACAAAAACACAAGAACAAAGTATTATTAAATATCAAAAATATTTAAAAGACTGATTTTTCAAATTTGTGCGATAAAATGGAAGCTTTATTTCATATTTAGCTTGCTAAAGCTTTGACACTTACCCATTGCTGACCATAGCTATCTTCCAAGTCACTGATAGATCTGTCTTCCCAACCAACCCGAAGTCCTGGCAGATAACTGGGCCAGAATCCATTCTCACCCATAACCACGATGTAGGTAAAAAACCCTGCAGCTGCTTGGATCATTCCTAAAAAGAAAAATCATGACAGTAAAATTAATTGCTTGGCCATATTCATATACAGTATGTTAAGACTAAGAGTATAATTGTTAAAGATCTTTAATAGATGCTATGTTAAAAAAAATTCAGAGCTCTCATTATAGAGCAAGAATGTGCTTACCGATTTGACCATATGCCATACTGATTAGCCTCGCGTTCACCAGCCTATCTGTTTGCGCATTTCTGGGTTGTCTCTTCATGATGTCATTTTCTGCATTTTCATAGGCTAAAGAGATAGCAGGAATCTGTGGCAACAATTTAAAATGAATTAAAAACAGAATGCACAATTTAAAGTTCTCTAGTCATTTTTCTTACCAGGTCAGTGCCCAGGTCAATGCAGAGGATGGTGACGGTGCCCAAAGGTAGAGGAATACCAACAAGGACAAACAAGAGGAAGGGTGACATCTCAGGGATCTTACTAGTCAGCGTGTAGGCAATAGACTTCTTCAAGTTGTCAAAGATCAGACGGCCTGAAGTGGAGGACACATGTTTGAGAAATAAGTGTTAATGACATGTATCCTACATAACGTCTTAAGTCAAGTCACCTTTATTTATATAGAGCTGTATACAATACAGATTGTGTCAAAGCAGCTTTACAGTATTAAACAGGAAAATAGTGTGTCGATAATGCAAGAGGACAATAGTCAACACTCAATTTGTCAGTTAAAGTCAGTTTATCATTGATTCATTGATGTCATCGTCCAGCTCAGTTCAGTTCAAATAGTATCTGTGCAATGAAGTCGACAATATTGCCAGAAATTAAGTTAATTAGGTATTAAAACTTCAACCGCTTTTTATACTCTACCTTCTTCTACTCCAGTGACAATTGAGGCAAAGTTGTCGTCCAGAAGGATCATGTCAGCAGCCTGTTTGGATACGTCAGATCCAGCGATACCCATAGCCACACCAATATCAGCCTTCTTCAGAGCAGGAGAATCATTGACTCCATCACCGGTTACGGCTACAATGGCACCCTGATGAGAGAAAAAAATGCATTAAAATTGTTCCTGCTGGGAAAAATGTTCTAGTATCAATAGGATCAAATCAGGGGCCCCCTTCTAAGGGTTGTCCCCCCAAAAAATATCATTACAAACCACTCTGTGTATTGTAAATAATTATATATACATAAAATAATTGTGTAAGTAGTAAAACAATATAAACGCAAAAAAGCATTTTAAGTTTAGAAACGTTTTGAGTCCCCCCTCCCTTGCCTCAGTGATTTGGTCCACTGCCTGCTTTCCCCCTTTACCTCACCGACACACACACACACACACGAGTCCGGTGGGCAGTGGGAGAGAACAGAGTGCTTCAGTAGTTATGTGTAAGTAGGCTCTCAAGGCTATTTTATTCACTTTAAACATCGGATGAAGTGATTCTTTCTCTTTAATACAGATGATGCTGGATCGTTAATAAATTAGTCATGAAAAAAAAAAGATGATATCCGATGTATTTTTCTATGAGCGATTATAAGGTTACCTAGCTTAGCTTGTTGAATACCGTAGCTTGTTGGATAGTTAGTCACCCACTACAACTAACACGGCGATAAGTCTGTGTGTTAACTGATATTAGGCTAATATTGATCTACCATTGTATTGGGTTTTTCTCAATATGATGTTAAGAGGCAGATCAGTGGGCTTGCTGTGGTTGAATATCTACACTGAACAAAATTATAAACGCAACACTTTTGTTTTTGCCCCTGTTTTTCATGAGCTGAACTCAAAGATCTAAGACTTTTTCTATGTACACAAAAGGCCTATTTCTTTCAAATATTGTTCACAAATCTGTCTAAATCTGTGTTAATGAGCACTTCTCCTTTGCCGAGACAATCCATCCACGTTGGATTGTTTCAGAGAATTTGGCAGTACATCCAACCGGCCTCACAACCGCAGACCACGTGTAACCACACCAGCCCAGGACCTCCACATCCAGCATCTTCACCTCCAAGATCGTCTGAGACCAGCCACCCGGACAGCTGCTGCAACAATTGGTTTGCATAACCAAAGAATTTCTGTACAAACTGTCAGAAACCGTCTCAGGGAAGCTCATCTGTATGCTCGTCGTCCTCATCAGGGTCTCAACCTGACTGCAGTTCGTCGTCGTAACCGACTTGAGTGGGCAAATGCTCACATTCGATGGCGTCTGACACTTTGGAGAGGTGTTCTCTTCACGGATGAGTCCCGGTTTTCACTGTACAGGGCAGATGGCAGACAGCATGTATGGCGTCGTGTGGGTGAGCGGTTTGCTGATGTCAACGTTGTGGATCGAGTGGCCCATGGTGGCGGTGGGGTTATGGTATGGGCAGGCGTATGTTATGGACAACGAACACAGGTGCATTTTATTGATGGCATTTTGAATGCACAGAGATACCGTGACGAGATCCTGAGCCCCATTGTTGTGCCATTCATCCACGACCATCACCTCATGTTGCATTGCAAGGATCTGTACACAATTCCAGGAAGCTGAAAACATCCCAGTTCTTGCATGGCCAGCATACTCACCGGACATGTCACCCATTGAGCATGTTTGGGATGCTCTGGATCAGCGTATACGACAGCGTGTTCCAGTTCCTGCCAATATCCAGCAACTTCACACAGCCATTGAAGAGGAGTGGACCAGCATTCCACAAGCCACAATCAACAACCTGATCAACTCTATGTGAAGGAGATGTGTTGCACTGCATGAGGCAAATGGTGGTCGCACCAGATACTGACTGGTTTTCGGACCCCCCCGGACCCCCCAATACAGTAAAACTGCACATTTTAGAGTGGCCTTTTATTGTGGCCAGCCTAAGGCACACCTGTGCAATAATCATGCTGTCTAATAAGCAGCTTGATATGCCACACCTGTGAGGTGGATGGAGTATCTCGGCAAAGGAGAAGTGCTCACTAACACAGATTTAGACAGATTTGTGAACAATATTTGAAAGAAATAGGCCTTTTGTGTACATAGAAAAAGTCTTAGATCTTTGAGTTCAGCTCATGAAAAATGGGGGCAAAAACAAAAGTGTTGCGTTTATAATTTTGTTCAGTGTAAATAACAGACGTCCTCAGTCCCAGACGAAACCTAAAATACTATGTGGAGGACGCAAGATAATTTAATAATTATAATATGACCGCGAACCTATGAACCTAACTCATATTTAAACATGCTATGTACACATGCTGTGTACACATATCTATCCTTACAAGTACAGTTTTGGCTGTATTATTTGTGTCCCCTTCAAAAATTGCTCTTGAGAAATTTTATGAGTATTGCCCCCCCCTACTGTGAGATGAAATTTACGCCCTTGGATCAAATAGATAACTGTCTGATGGTACCTGTCGCTGACAACCTTCCACGATAATCAGCTTTTGTTGTGGAGAAGTTCTGGCGAACACAATTTCTGAATGGTATTTGAGGATCTCATCCAGGTCGCTTTCATTCATATTCTTCAGTTCTCCACCATGGACCACACAGGCCTTAGCATCTCTAGAGATACACTTTGCATTAGCAGACATCTAGAGCAATTCCACATGCCACATCTGAAACTGGTTGAGATGATTTGTTTACCTTGGATTGACCTCTCCAACAGGAACGTTCAAACGTGCAGCAATGTCTTCCACAGTCTCATTGCCTTCAGAGATGATGCCAACACCTTTTGCAATAGCCTTAGCTGTAATTGGATGGTCACCAGTTACCATGATAACCTGTATGGGAAGAGTCATTAATTTAAATTACTTTGAATGAATAACCTTAGCTGTAATTGAATGGTCACACATAATTATTATCTGAATATGGGCACAGTGTATTCAAGCAGTTGATGTTCAATGATGACAACACCTTAATTCCAGCACTCCTGCACTTGCCCACAGCATCAGGTACAGCTGCACGAGGAGGATCGATCATGGACATGAGGCCAACAAAACACAGGTTCTCAGTGGGGAAGTTCACTTCATCGGTATCGAATGCAAAACCCTCAGGGAACTGGTCATCAGGGAGGCTAAAGTGGCAGAAGCCTATGAGAGAGATCACAGAATTATTCATGTGTTGTAATTTACCATTCTCTGTATTCATAATCTTCTGTAGCCATAAATTCAATTCTTATCCCAAAGAAGAACTTAAAAAGGTGGCTTTACCCAGCACTCTTTCTCCAAGACCTCCCAGTTCTACATAGGCATTTTGGAATGAATCTTTCATTTCATCATCCAAAGGCTGCTCTTTTCCTTGAATCAAAATAGTAGAGCATCGATCCAGGATTCTCTCAGGAGCTCCCTTCATCACCAGAAGGTGCTTAGACTCTGAGGAATTGGGATTCTTGTGGACTGAGACCTAGAAAAGGCATATTATGGGCTGTTAGGATGACCAGTCAAATCCACATCATCTTCAAAGTACACCTCAACAAAAATACCTGATACTTGTTGGTGGAGTTGAAAGGGATCTCACAAATCTTTGTGTACTTCTCTCTCATTTCAATGACTGAACCACAGCACAGCTCAATACACTTCAACAGGGCAGACTCTGAGGCATCACCAGCTGTTTCTCGCTGCAAAACAGATTTGATCGAACAAAGTTTCACTCACAATAACAGTTAAATTGCATACTGGAATGGTAAAAGTTGCAATTCCTAATGTAGCTCATATAGATACTAAGATGATTAGAGGGAAACTCACGCTAAGGATTGGGAGATGGCTCTGTTCAGCACGGAAGACGGCACGGTTGCACAAGCCAGCGATACGTGCGAGGGCGGCCCAAGTAGCCGAGCTCCTTTCAAAGGAGGCTCCACTCTGGTTCTCTGTGGTGTCCGCATCATGAATCTGGTTGTCAAACCACATGTGAGCGACAGTCATTCGGTTCTGGGTCAAAGTTCCAGTTTTGTCAGAGCAGATGGTGGAGGTCGAGCCAAGAGTCTCCACGGCTTCAAGATTCTTCACCAGGCAGTTCTTCTTTGCCATACGTTTGGCAGTCAGAGTTAGACACACCTACATAAGTAGACACAAGCTAAGTAATCACTTTTGGCTCAAACATACTGAAATATGACCAGGACTTATTGATTATAAAAATTTCGAAACACTAACAATCTGTTGTGCAGATAAAGTTGACTAAACAACCAAAGTATAACTAAACAATCACTCTGACTTACGGTTACAGTGGCAGGGAGACCTTCAGGTACATTAGCGACAATGATTCCAATAAGGAAAACAACAGCTTCCAACCACCCATATCCAAGAATCAGGGAGAGAATTAAGAAGGTCAAACCCAGGAAGACAGCTACACCAGAGATGATGTGGATGAAGTGTTCAATCTCTTTCGCAATTGGTGTTTGTCCACAATCCAGACTGGAGGCAAGTGATGCAATACGACCCATGACAGTACGGTCACCGGTGTTGATGACAATCCCTCTTCCATTACCTAGGGTTTTATTATGTTCAAGAAATTTAGTTGATCAGTTTGTCCACAGCTATTGTAAAATGCATCCAATGTATCCAACATACTACAGACACTTTTTTGGTACCTTCAACACAGTTGCTAGAGAAAAACACAATGTTTCTCGTCTCCAGGGGGTTTTCATGGGAGAAATCAGGAGTACGAGTCTGGGGCTCAGATTCGCCAGTGAGGGAAGAGTTGTCCACCTGGAAAGGTAGAATGAAAGTTTCATAAAAAGGCATTGATGGCATATATCACAATTACATTCACAAATGCTTTAGGTCTTACCTTGCATCCATGCGCAGAGATGATACGGAGATCAGCTGGGATTCTGTCTCCACCTTTGACCTCCACAAGATCACCAGCAACTACCTCCTCTGCATTAATGATCTTTTTCTCTCCATCACGCACAACTAACGCTTGCTACATGACCAGAAAAGAACAATGAGTACTTTTGTGACATGGGAAAGCTACATTTGAACGTAAAATGTTTTATGAGAGGCCATCACTGTACCTGAGGAATGAGGTTCCTAAAAGATTCCATGATCTTAGAGCTCTTGGATTCTTGGTAGTATGAGAAGCATCCATTGACTATGACAACAAAAGCAAGCACGAGTCCCAGGTACAGCTGCAAAACCACAATTAGGTTTTTAGATAATGTATGACGATGTACAGTACATAAAAATGAAGACAAAACATTTTCTCTCTCATACATTGTCATTCGCCGGTTCTTCTGCTGAGGCAGCCTGAATTCCATATGCCGTGAAACAAAGTAATGCACCCAACCACAGCAGTGTCTGGAATCCACCAAAGAGCTGTGTGCAGAACTTGACCCATTCTGGAGTTGTAGGAGGTGGGGTCAGGGCATTTGGCCCATCACGGGCTAAGATCTCCTTTGCACGGGATGAAGACAAGCCCTGCCGTAGGGTATGAGCATTGAGTAATATGGAGAAACATTCTTAAAACTAAAGGATACTTTAACAAAACACCTATACAAATTCTTATGCAATTTCAAGGCAATAAAGTGCCTTGACTAATAATCAGGACAGGTATCTTAAGCTTAAAATAAAACAATTCAGTTTTATCAAAACAAGTCAACTTATACTTTTTTAATCTAAAACAATGTGATCATTAACTAGTTGTTGTCTCCTTGTATTTTACATAAAAGGATGCAAAAAATAATTTCATATAGACAATTTGGAGCAACACATAAAATTTACTAAAAATATAAAAATCCCACAACTCTCTCTAAACCTCTTCTGACCTTAATCAAGTCAGTGCCGTATTTGCGAGAAAGTTCATCCAATGTCAGCTTGTGGTCGTCCTGCAGAAGAGCAAAAAAGCGTCAATCTCATTTCTGTAGAGAAAATCTATAAATCACATTTTTGTACAGCATAATAATTCACATATGCAGAAAATTTTGTTTTATGAGATAAAAAAGTATTGAAGTTTTCTTAGTGGTTATAGTTTCAGATCATATCAGTATTATGGTGGTATAGCCTCTATGCCCTAGCAGACATGTTTATGTGATGTGTAATGTATATATGCATTTCTCACCAGCTCCACTTCTTTCTTCAGTTCGTTCACATCCTTCTTCTTTTTTTTACCCTTTTTGAGCTTTTTGATTTCATCCTCAGAAGTTGCCGTCAATGCGTACTCATCATTCCCCGTCTATAAAACATAAAAACAATATATATATATGTATGACATAAAAGTAACACCTTACCTGATGGGAACAGAGCCAATGATGAAATCTACACAACAAATGGAACATCAGCAGACCAGACCAGAATCACTGCGGAAAGCACCAGCATGAGTTTCTATGCTGGCTTATGCTGGTTTGGTGCTAGTCTGTGATGCTGATCAACCAGCATGGTCTGGTAAAGCTTGTTGACCAAAGAAGCTTTGCTAGTTAAACTAATTAAGCATCCAGTTTGGGACCAACCAGCTCACCAGCATCCAAAACACAACATATGTTGGTTGTTTCACAAGATATGTTCAAGATAACAATAGTCCACTCACGCCGAGCCCCATCTTCCCAGTTTATTTCAACCCAAAATCTGTATTTTGAATTTCAGAAGTCCAGTCTGGAGACACAAGTGCCTGTGTGACCAAGTCAAGTTCACAAAATTTATATTCTGCCAACTCACCTGTGTTTTGGGGAGGAGATCTGGAAATTTAGGGAGGGGTTTAGCACCTGTCATCCTTAACCTTTTATTTTAACCTTTCATTTATTTAACCTTCATCCATACAGGTAAGTCATTTTGGTGACATCTATGAGAAGGACTAGGTATGATGTTTTTGATGTTGCCAACATCAATTTATCCCTATCATATTTATATCTACTACTTTACTATTACTCATATATGCATAAATATTTTATATTAATGTATATTTATATATAATGTATAAATATATATATATATTAGTTTTACTTATTTATTAAGCTATATCAGTTATGTTTTTGAACACTCCATTGCTCTTGTGCAAAAGAGTCTAGATATGTCCACTTAGCTAATAGTAAACAATCTGAAAGCAGCGTGTTCATGCCTGGACAGAAGGACAGGAAAGTTGCCTGAGCAGTTCAACAAACAGACCAAAAAGCACAGCTTGGTTTCTTAGAAATAAAGAAGATAAAATGATAACTTTCATTTTCTCTGTTGTGGCCTTTGGGGCCGTTGGAGGTGGAATGAGCAGCCATGAGCTGGAACTGAACAAACAGCCCACTCTGATAAATATCAGTCCAATGTTTTATGACTGCTTTGAAGCCGAAACATTTGTTTCACTCCTTGCTGTAGGATAAAATTGTTCGTTTTATAGATGATCAAGTCAGCACTCACAGAGCAACAGATCAAACGTCTGTATCAGTGTCTTTTGTGTATTGATTTGTCGGTCCCACTTTATATTAGGTGGCCTTAACTAGTGTGTACTTTCATTTAAATTAATAATTTGCTACAACACACTTATTGTGTACATACATGTTTTTACATTGTACTTATATTTTTAAAAAATACCTATATGTAATTACATCTGTAATTAATTTCTGTAAGTACATTTATAATTACACTGTTGACCCATCCCTTACACCTTAACCCACCCTTAAACCGACCCATACCACCAAACCTGTCCCTAACCTACCCGTATCACACCTCAATACCAGCAAAAGTGTTTTGCAATACAATATGACCACAATAAAGTACATTCTACTTATTTTTTGATGCAAGTACATAGTAGTTAAGGCCACCTAATATAAAGTGTGACCGATTTGTCTGTTGTCTAATTTTATGATTTTATGATTGTTCCCTGTTAACCAGACCAGCATGGATAATCACCAGCATATTCTGAATGCCGGTGTGCTGGTGCTTTCTTAACCAGGTTAACCAGCAAAGAACCAGAAAGAACATTCTGTGACCAGCATTACCAGCATTACCAGTATGGCTGTTCTGGTCCACTTGCAAGACCAGGACTAAACCAACATAAACCAGCTTGGACCTGCATAGAACTTCATGCTGGTGTGAGACAGAAGACTCCACCAGTTTTATGACTGTTGTCCACTTATTTATTTAGTGACTGTGTCAAATGTGTTTTCGGCATTTGTAGATTCAAACTGATTCTATATGTGGGCAAAATCAAGTGCTATAAATTGTGAATTTATGACAGACTTTGTCTGTGTTTTGTAAACCATTTTCTGTCTGTTATCAGTCAACAGAGCTCTCAGGCCTCATGTCCTTCACAAAGTTTAGTCCACACTTAGGCCTACAGATTTAAGAAGTGTAGGTGGAACAGAGTTTTATGTTACTAATCCAAAATTATTTTGGTTGAATTATGCAATTACATTTTACAGTAATTTTTTGCTAGTGGGAGCAAAAATGGCTGAAACAGCATAATGAACAACCAAAAATGATGAGACATAATTTTTATTTTTTTTATTTTTTTACAATTTATAGTTTTATCTTCATATGCAGTCTTAATATAAAACTTCATTAAATAAATAAATAGCATAATAATCTGCCATCAAAGAAATCATTTAATTTACACACTTGAACAATGATTCACAAAATTTCACAGAATCTGTTCAGGTTAGGGCTGTTAAAATTGTATAACAAACTTTACAGCGCAATGCAACAGCTGAAAGCTGATCATACCATAAATGTTTTATTATTTCATCCACTTCTGTTGGTTCTGCAGCTCAATAAATGCTCATTTTGGACTGAACAGCAAGTTCTGAAAGTTACAGTATGTTTACACTGTACATCAAAGGCTCGTTTTAAATATATATTTTTAAAAAACATCATAAAATGACACCTTTCGATCTACTCTTAACCTTTGACCCGCTCTGCCTAAAACTGCTTCTGCAGTCCTGCGGGTCACAGTTCAAAGCGTGTTCTGCTTTTTATGCTCGGCCCCCATTAATGCAGCTATATTTTGTTCTTTTGTTTCTAATAAAAGTCACTTATTAACTTCACATCATGAAATAGAGGTTTAGAGTAGAAGCATAACCTGTTTCAAGAATCAGACACCAGTAGATGTTTTGTGATTTAACAGAACAAGCACTCTTGTAATACTCAGAATTCCACTGAATAATAACGTTTTTTTCTTGACGTTGTAAAGAACATGTACACTAGGCCTCTCCTTTTCCTCTCAAAACATAACAGCAATCAATGAACACGTGATATGACAAACAAACAGCTAATAACAGAGTAAGAATACCGAGAGAGACAGAGAGGAGATTTCAAGCAAGCAATGCAAACAAAAACAATCTTAGTGGGTTTGACATTGTAATTAAGTTATTTCAATATAACTTTCTTATGTATTCAGATTTTATTTTAAATTGGTGCTTAAATAGCTTCTTTATTGACATCGATGTTTCCATTAATAACTTTTGAGATTCATGAAACCATCTCAATGCACAAAAGGTTCTACAAAGAGGAGAAAGGTTTATCAGATTATTAAATGTTCTTCAATGTTCTTCAAAAAAAAAAAGTTTCTTTAAAGAACAGCAAAAACTTGCTTTCGGAACCTTTATTTTTAAAGAGTGTAGTGAACATTAAAACTGATTTGGGAGTCTGTGGACAACTAGAATCTGATGCAGACAGCTGCACACACTGTCACTTTAATAAAGCAAGATGTCTGAATATCCCTATCCCATAAAAAAAGTTATCCTAAGTAATAGTATTTCGTGAGAAGACGTCAACATTTTGAAAAATAAAAAGGTGCTGTCATTCCTGTTATGACAACATGAAACCTCAAAAGAACCTGTTTGGAAAACAGTTATGAAATCTAATAGGTAAAGGCCTCAATTCGACCTTGTATGAAATAAGGAAAATATTCTTTTTACTACAGCAACATTTCATTTTATATATTATATATTAGCAATTTATTTTGTATATTTAAAAATATATATATATATCATATTTCTCTCCCATATGGGGTTTACTATAAGACCGACAGAAGAATGTTTTAAAGCTGCTTGTTTCATGTCTTGCATGTTTACAGATGCTATGGAATAACCAGAGGTCACCGCTCTGAAACGAGTTTGATGAAGCCGCCCTCTTTAATCCACATGCTGTTTGATTCGTCTCTGAAAATATCGTAAGATTTCGCAGAATATCTGCCAGAGTTTGTTCTGAAACAAACGCTGACATGAGATGTTCCGAGAAAGGCGAGTTCTAGTCCAATTTGTGACGTTCACCATGTCATCATCCTACTTCCTGTACAAATAAAAGTATTGAAGAAGACCTTCATCTGAAAATATTTCCAAAATGGAAATAAAAATTGGCCACATGCACATTTATGGCAAGGCAACATGGATATCCAGTATGTCACGTTATTTTTAGTTGTTTTACTTATATTTGTTTATTCACCTGCAACTAAAAGATTACCTATTTATTTTACATCATAATGTTTTCATCCTAAACTTGGTTTTAATCCTGCTTGATCTTAAAGTTCAGGGTGACCGGTGTGGAGGTCAAAGGATGACTAATTAGATTGACAGGTACAAGAACAGAGCAAGGACAAAACAACCGGATGATCCATGTCTGACCATTTTTTGTTCTGGATACAGAACAAGGTCAAAGGTCAGAGATTTCCACTTAAAAAGACTTAAAAACTACACCCACAGCAGACAGAAGACTTTTACACAGAAAATGCATTATGAAGATTGCCAGCTAAAATCATCCGCGATTCAGAAACAATGAAATGTTGTGGCACTGATACGCAAAATGTCAAATTAGCTGTTGATGCAACAGAAAAAAAAACTAAACATCTTCTGAAAGAAAATATTGAAAGGAATTGAAGATGATCCTGAGAATTTCTTTCCAGACCAAACTGACTGAGAAAATATTGGAACTATTTCTCGATGCTCAGAGAGGACTAATAGATGTTAGAAGTATAGTTTACAATAAATAGTAGAGAACTGGCCTTTAAAGGACTTGAACAAACACTGACTGTGTGTTACTGGTGGAGCAGATACAGGGAAATAAACAAATGAAGAATCTTCTAGACTTTCCTCTCACCCGTATCAATGTTCTGCTGATGTGAGGATGAACAGGACTGGACTGGAGTCACTTTACTGCATCCACAACACACGGACTGATGTTAACTGGAGCTGTTTGTTTGTGGTGTAATGCTTTCTCTCTCCACTGGGTGGCGTGTTGATTAGAAAATGAGTCTGTAGGAAGTCAGATGGCATTGGTAAGGAAGCCTGGGAGGCCATGCATTTGCTTTTCTAAATTTTCTCATAAATGTTTTCTCATAATCTCCAGATTTGGCATTGGAAAAAACGGTACATAATGCAGTTTTATATAGTGTTCATACAGTGTGTGTGTGTGTGTGTGTGTGTGTGTGTGTGTATTTTGGGGACAAATGTGTACCCAAAAGTGAGGTAAACCTGACAAAATCTCCAAAAACCTCCCATTGTGGACGTCCTCATTTGTAGAATGGGTTTAAAAATAAACTAAACAAAGTTTTTTGAAGTTGTAAAAATGCAGACAGTTTCCTGTAAGGTGTAGGGTTGGTGTAGGGCAATAGAACATACAGTAAGTACAGTATAAAAACCATTACGCCTATGGAGAGTCCCCACTTTTCACAAAAACAAACGTGTGTGTGTGTGTGTGTGTGTGTGTGTGTTTATGTGTGTGTGTACTGAATGAACCCTATATAAATATAACTTTTGTTACTTTGGACCAAGAAATACAAAAAACTGAAAAAATAATATTTTGTCAAGATCACAAAAAATCAACATAATACAATTAATGAAAGTAATTTACGAAGATAAAAATGCATGAACTCTTTCATAGTACATTAATATAGTCATATAGTCACATTCAAAAGCTCACATATGAAAATATGTTAGATAATAAATTAAAAGTTAATAAGAGGATGAGTCATCAAACCATTTATATTTTTGTTTTGCCCTCCCTAGGGAGAGATAATATTATTTATAATGCATTTATAATCTATCTATCTATCTATCTATCTATCTATCTATCTATATATCTATCTACCTACCTACACACATTTTGTTACCTTTGCACCAAGAAATATAAAAATACACAATAGACATATTAAAAAAAAAAAGAAATCATGTTCATAATAAATGGATAAATCAATAAATTTTATTTTTGTTTTGCCTTCTCTGAAGAGAGTGTATATTGCATGTAAAAATTGCATAAAATATTGCAATCAACAAATACTGACACAGGCAATGAGACAGCAGAAAATGATCAAAGACCTCAGTGAAATGCATCCATGTCGAGTTCATTATTCACCTGATCTGAAGCCAAAAGCTCTTATTCATTATTAGGTTGCAATTGAAACCTGGCAGAATCTCTGGGATGGAGATGTGAAGAGGAGGCACTTCAGTGCAGTTGGTGATATTAATGCACCAAAAACTGGTTTGCCAAATGCTATAAAACTCAGTATGGTGAAGAAGCCAAAAGCCTAATGGATTGGTTGAGCTCAGCCTGGAGGGAAAACAATGGAAAAACGGTCACATTAACAAATACTCAGCGTGTGATGGTGGTGTTTGAGCCTGAATGTCTGTAACAAAAAATCCTTACAGTTAAAAAGTAATTTATGTGTATGAAAATTCCAAAACAATCATGAAGCTTCGTAATCTTCATCGAAGAGACAGATGGCGCTGTTTTCTTGCGGTTGAAGTGCGTTTTATTTTTTGCCACTAGATGGTGCTAACGCGCTTTGTGCTCAGACTGAGAGCTGGAGGACAAAATGATGCAGGTTCTTCCACTGAAATCCGTCATTCATCAGTTTACCGAAGAATAACTGCATTGTGTTGCTTCAGTCCATGACTGTCTCTGAATTAAAGGCTTATGCAACCAACAAATAACATTTGGTTTCACTTCACAAATGCACGAATTATAGTCAGGTCAGGGCACCTGTATAAACAGGCATTGAAATGTGACCCCGGATCACAAAACCAGTCATAAGGGTAAATTTTTTTTATTTAACTGATTTAACTGAGATTTATACATCACGTGAAAGCTGAATAAATAAGCTTCCCACTGATGTGTGGTTTGTTAGGATAAGGACATTAGTTGGCTGAGATACAACTATTTGAAAATCTGGAATCTGAGGGTGCAAAGAAATCTAAATGTTGAGAAAATCGCCTTTAAAGTTGCCCAAATGAAGTTCTTAGCAATGCATATTACTAATCAAATATTACGTTTTGATATATTTACGGTAGTAATTTTACAAAATATATTCATGGAATGTGATCTTTACTTAAAGGGGTCATATGATGCGATTTCCTTGAGTGTTACAAGCTTTTCGTGCATAGACAAGATCCCTGAAGTTGCAAAGACTAAAGTCTCAAAACCAAAGAGATATTCTTTATAAAAGTTAAGACTTGACCACGCCCTCCTAAAACAGCTCATTCAAACATGCTCCTGCATGTCTACGTCACGGTGTGGGGAGATTTGAAAAACACCGCCCAAATGTATACGCAAAGAAAGAAGGCGGAACTATTATTCTCGCTGTAGTATTGTTGCTGCCGCCGGCGCCGAGACGCTGTGTTTCACTGTGAAAGAGAAAGTACTTTGTTTGGGCTTCCAAAAGAGGACACAAGTAGAAATCAGTGGTTAAGTTGTAATTACAACACTGTTCCAGAACAGTTCTGCCCAAATATTAGAGTGTGTGCAGCGCAATTTACGGAGGACTATTTCCTAAACCTGAAAGAGTAATGCCAGCTGCACAAAGACTGTTTCTGGATAGCTGGCCAATCAGAGCACACCTCGTCTCTCAGAACGATGAGCTTTGTAAAAATCGACGCGTTTCAGAAAGGCAGGGCATAGAGGAGCAACAATAATGTACAGTATGTGGAAAATAATGTGTTTTTTTAACCTTAAACCGCATAAACACATTGCATTACACCAAATACACAAAATAATGTTCTTTTTAGTAACGTCATATGACCCCTTTAATATCCTAATGATAAAACATCGATACTTTTGACCCATACAATGTATTGTTGGCTATAATACCTGTGCTGCTTATGACTGCTTTTGTGCTCCAGGGTCACAAATGTCAGTAAATCTCTAGTTACTATGTCAAACAGAGCCAGGATTAAAACTTTGTGTTTTTAGTTAATAAACAGATTGGTGATGGAACACTTGTCTGGTTCATTTATATTTCTGTTTGTGTGTCAGCGTGTTCATCCATCTGCTGTTTTATTATTTCTGTTGTACAGGAGCTCTATCTGTTCGGCTCAAATGAGCTAAATAATTGCAGCAATATTTCCAGCGTGTGTCATGTGACTGTAGATTAGCTCAATCACTGCTAGAATGTCATATCACAGGCATTGTTCTTCTGAACACTGATTTTAATAGCCAGAAAATCCTCTCCTTGTGCTGTTGATAAAGAGTGTTTATGTGCATAAATGGCTGTTCGCATTATGGACTACATCTGGAGCGTGAGAATCATATTATTCTAAAAAAATGGAAAAAATAAGCAAGACCAATGACAGTTTCTGTAACAGAAAATGACTGTATGGAGATTTTTGATGTTGCCTAAAAAACAGAAAAGAGATATTGATATTTTTGTTGGTTTTCTACTTGCCCCTTTTTGCTGCTCAAGAAATATTTCTGATTATTATCAATGTTGAAAACAGTTGTGCTGCTTATATATATATATATATATATATTTTATTTTTATTTATGTTTTTGGAGATCATGATACATTTAGAAATAGAAAGTTCAAATAAAATATTTTGTAACATTATAAATGTCTTCACTGTCACTTTTGATCAATTTAATGCTGCTGAACGAGTATTAATTAAATTAAGTATTAATTAAACAGCAGTGTATACATATATTTTATTTTCATTTATATTTTATTTTTATTCTCAATTTCTTAATTTGTTTTACTTATTTTATTTTATTTTTTTCTTTAATTCTCAAACTAAGATTTTCAAAGAGTTTGTCAAAAAAACTTGGAAAACTGAATGGAAAATTATGATTTTATCCTTTTGCAGCTTGACAGATGTCGATGAACTATTGCTGGTGGAAAAAGCTGTGACAATTCTTCCATATTGTTTTTGTTCCATGGAAAGAAACAGCAGCATACGGGTTTGGAGTAACATGAGGGTGAGTAAATAAATGACAGATTTTTTATTTTTATCAGAACTAATCCTTTAAATCAGTGTAAAAAAAGGAAAAGAAAACGAACACAGCTGGGTTCCTCATTTAAACTGGGCTGTCTGTAATGTAATCACGTCTCCTGACTCATGCTCTCGTCAGATAAATGTACATTACAGCCTCCCCTGCTGCTCACGTGGGAACCGAAGCTCAAAGCTGCTGGATTGTGTAACAAACGGAATGTTTGAGAACCTCTAAGAACTATTTCATTGTTCACAGCCATGTGAGACGGAGTCAGAGGTCAGAGGTCAACCACAGTGGCACGCAAACAGAGAGAGAAGTGAGGACGAGTGCTACGGACACAAGGGCAAAAGGACAAAGCTAAAGCCATGTCTTTTGACAAGGTCACTGCAAACAGCTATTTAAAACGAGTGATGTATTGCTCATTTTTAGGAACAAAATGAGTCTAAAATTATACTTTAAGTGATGCATTTATAAACAGGTGATGATGATTTAACAGTAAAGTTATTGTTTTGAAGGTTATGATTCAGAGTTGTGTTTCTTTGCGATACCGTTTCAGCTAGACTGAGTTTTCAGGATGGTGTGAATTATGACACACATTTCACACTCCGTCCTGAAGATCCACGAACCCACAGCTGTTACACAACTACTAAAAATGAGTTCAAAACGAAGAGGAAAAGTATTCCTTCTCATAGGAAAGGAAAATCACGAGTGAGATTGCTTTAAAGGAATAGTTTACCCAAAATTTGAGCATTTCAAACTCTCCAATGGATGCTCTGCAGTGAATGGGTGCTGTCAGAATGAGAGTCCAAACAGCTGATAAAAACATCACAATAATCCACATCACTCCAGTCCATCAGTTAACATCTGGAGAAGCAAAAAGCTCAGTGTTTATAAGAAATCATTCCATCATTAAGACGTTTTTTTTTGGTTTGTTTTGTACATCAGACTGTTGCTCCCGAGTCCATAATCCATAATAACGCTTCTTCCAGTGAAAAGGTCCATCTCATGTTGTCTCTCACCTTGAAATCCACCACATATTTGTTTAGAGCTGTTTTGGACTGTTTTAGCTTGTAAACGTTGCTTGATTTGTGCAGATTTCTCTCCTGATTCAGACCAGACCACTTTTTGAACTGGAGGAAGCATTATGATGGAATATGGACTCGTATTTTAGCAACTTTTGTCTTCTCCAGATGTTAACTGATGGACTGGAGTGGTGTGGATTATTGTGATGTTTTTATCAGCTGTTTGGACTCTCATTCTGACGGCACCCATTCACTGCAGAGCATCCATTGCTGAGCAAGTGATGCAATGCTACATTTCTCCAAATTTGATGAAGAAACAAACTCATCTACATCTTGGATGGCTTGATGGTGAGAACACTTTCAACAAATTTTCATTTTTGGGTGAACTATTCCTTTAAACTATTCCTCCTGTTTCTTCTAGACCACAGAATAAAGAGAATAAAGTAAGCATAAGGATAATAAAGTAAACATAAATAAAGAGACTTTCCTCAAAAGGAATTTGAAAAGAAACATCTCAGACACTGTTGATACTTCAGTGGGACGTATGAGCTATAAAAAAGGAATATATGAGCAATAAAATTTTCCATGACTTGAATTAACATTTTCCATGTACACTTGTGATGTAACTGCTTAAACATGCTGACAGAGTCGTTCACAATCAGTCAGTAACATCTTTCATGTCAGCTAAATAGACGCTTATGCTGTTTGTTTGTTAGTGAAGTGTGCGAGATAATAATGGAAATTCTGTTGAATGACAAGTATTTTTTTCGTACGGTCAGGATTTTCAATGTTTTTCATGAATCAGGTCCAGTGTGTTTTACATTAGATGACGACAGCCTGAAAAGACAGACCTTGACATGTCAGGCCTTATTCTAAGCTGTTAATCTTTTGAGCTGAGGTTTATATTTTCAGAACCAAATATAGTGTCAATATAATTCAGTCAAAACCATATCAATAAAAACTGTTCATTCAAAAGGCAGTTGAATAGAAAGCTGCAATGCATGTCTTTCCTAGAAAGCAATTATGCTTTTGTATCACCGATCACTGCATGTGTAGGAGGCCATACTTTATATTTAAGACTGCTTAATGCTGAGCCAAATCTGAAGTGAAGTAAGTAGATCTTTTAACACACAACACATATGTGAGCTTGATTCCGGATGTTATTTTATATTATTTATATACTTTTATAGTATTTATTTGTATATTCTTTTAAGTATTTCATATTTTTCATTAGCTTTTTTTTTTTTCATTTTTCATCTTAACGTTTTAGTTTTGTTATGTTGTTTTGTCATTTTTCTTAGTTCTTGTTTTTTAATGTTTCTATTTAGCATTTATTTGTTTTTATTTTAATTATAATTTAATTTTAGTACTTCCGTTTCAACTTAATTATATTTCTGGTAGTTTTCAAGGCAACATTTCTGATTTTCGTTCAAGTTTTTCATGTAATATTTTATTTAATATCTACTCTATTCAACAAACAAAAACAATCATATTTAATAATTGTAGTTAACAATAACAACTGCTGATTCGACACAGACATTTTCCTTTCTCTACCAAACACCAACCTAAGTACCACAGTATTACCATGATTACTGGACATGGTACCATGGTAGTGCTTTAATAAAGTGCTAAAAAACTGTTTTATTTTCTCTCTCTCTCTCTCTCTCTCTCTCTATATATACTGTATATACAATATATATATGTATATATATATAAATTTTTATTTAATTCCTTCAAATTTTGACAAATCTCAGGACGCCCTTTCATTTGCATTTATTTAAATAACATTCAGATTTCATTTCAACTTTATAGTAATTAATAACAATAATTAATTATAATTTGTTACATTTATATAGCGCTTTTCTGGGTACTCAAAGTGCTTTACATGGAAGGGGTTGAGATGAGGTTTGCTCATTGAGAAGAAGCTAATACTAATAAATACTAATACTAAGCCAATACTAATATAAATTAACCGACTCCAAAGCTTTCCTACAAATGTGATCCACTAGATGCCAGAATGCCCAGCGCAGTCAAGAACTCTGAAGAACACGTCTGATTGGAGCAACTGCGGCTCCATTAGCTCCTGACGGATGATCCGGTGGGGCTGTTGCTGCTTTTATTGGCTCGTACATCACAGCTAGCGTGCACTACACTTCTGTCTGCAAACGGCTCCCCGGAGAGTGCAGATCTCACTGCACCGGTCCATCGACAAGCACTAACGCCCTCCCCTCGACCGCCACTGCAGTGCAGTATAAAGCGAGGAGGGGCCTGTCAGATATATGGCTTAATCTGCAATCAGCAGGATTTCTTTGCACTGCTAGATTGACTCTTTCTGGGCACAGAAATGCTTTTAGTAAAATAAGTGAGATGATGCATTACGATGCAGTTTAATATGTTTTTTGACTTAATAAACAGACGGCAAAGATGGTGTTAAGTTGTCTTTTACATGCATTTGCTTGCATGTGCAAAATTCATTATTGCATGCTGTTGCTAGGGTGTTCTGGGTGGTTGCTAAATGGTTTCTTCCTGTCTTCTGGTGCAATGTGCATCTGTGGGATTTTTTACACTGAACTGTTATATTTGGTGATTGCAGCACCAAGAGCACTAGTGATGATTGATTAAACACCATGAATGAATAGACAATAAAAATTGGTTGGTTTGACGCAGCACACAGAGACACGCCTTTCTCAAGCTCATCAAGTTAAAACAGGACTACTGTGACTTTCCTTTGTTCCTCGCACATTAGCAATTATTCCAGAAAAAAAAAAAAGCCATCGGGTTAATCACAACTATATTAGAGGTTTCTGCAAGGATCCAGTCTAAACATCTAAGTGTACATAAAAGGTTCAATGTGCCTGCTGAAAAACCAGCTTATATCAGCATAAATTTCCGTGCAGGTTCAGACCAGCTTATGCTCATCTCGTGGTTTCCTAGCAGGTCTTAACTGGTAAAGTGGGTCGGTCAGCATGATTTTTCTGAAGCTGGTTGAC
Organism: Onychostoma macrolepis; assembly: GCF_012432095.1. Taxonomy (NCBI): domain Eukaryota; kingdom Metazoa; phylum Chordata; class Actinopteri; order Cypriniformes; family Cyprinidae; genus Onychostoma; species Onychostoma macrolepis. Next base: position 45,011,547 of record NC_081155.1, read on the forward strand.
CAAAGTAGATTTGCTGTTTAAACTATGCAGCCTAATGGGGGCAAACCAGCAGACCAACACCTACAACAAACACTGTTTGTTCTTTCACTGAGTTATATAAATGAAATTGTGAAATCTGAAGAAAGAAAAAAAAAAAAAAAGCAGAAGAAATAGCTGGAAAAGGTCAACTCTAAAGGAGTAAGAGCACAAGTAGAGGCCCAAACTAATAAGAAACACAATAATAATAAAAAAAAACCACAGAAGGTATGGGAGATCAAAAGAGGAACATTTATATTACCACACCACAGGGAGGAAATACAGATTCAAAGAGAAACAAAAAAAGAGAAACAAATCTACTGATCTACAAGAGATTTCAGAGCTCCTCTACAGAAGCGCAGCTGTGATCGCTGAATGCTCATGTGCTTAATCAGCATGAAAAATTGATTAAAACAAGTCATCTCTAAAATTTAGAAAAAAAAAAAAAAAAAAAGTTTGGGAAACAACAGAACAAAAATAAAACTTTTTAAAGAAAAAGTAATACAAGTGTAATTAAGGCAATTCAGAAACATGTTTCTTCACCGTGCTTTACATTGGCATAGCCTATTTAAAGAAAAAAGGGGAAAAAATCTAAATGATTTAAAGATACAAATTGAAAAAGAGAATAAATACAGATGAAAATAAAAAAGGAACTGTGTGTTAAATGTTAAAATTCATTTAGTTTTTTGTTTTTTAGTTGATTGATATTGTTGGTTCTGTGATTAATTGTTTTGTTTAAAAAAAGAAAAAGAGTCAGCTAAATGAATAAATGTAAATGTAAAAATAGATTTAAAAACACAGTGTAATAAAGATTCCTGCTGCTAGCCTGAGCTTTTCATCAATGCCATGTTTGATTAGATGATTATTCATAGCAGCTCTTCGCATACATTCTCCAAATATGTAAATTCTCCATCAAACAACTGCAAAAAATTATGCTTGTTTTCAAACAGGTTTCTCCAACACTTTCATCTTCCAGTGGCTTGACAAACTCCGCCTCCAAACCGACATGATTGGTTGGAATGTTTAACAATGACTGAACTTAAAATTCCAGCATGGAAAGATTGCAAATGACTTTGCTTTTGTTAAAATGATGGATGATTCACACAGAAAATAGCTGATAAAGGAATAGTTCACCATTATTTGAGCACAAAAAAAAAAAAGGTATGTTGAATAATGTGGTTAACCAAACCACACTGTATTTTTTTCCGTACTGTGGAAGTCAGTGGCTACCATCGACCGTTTGGTTACCCTCATTCTTCAAAGTATCTTCTCTTGTGTTCAGCAGAAGAAAGAAACATATACTGACACCCGACCTTCGGGTGAACTATCCTTTTAAGAAGGCTTTTCTGTGCACTGAATGGACCTTAATATCAAAGCAAACATAACTCATAAGACACTGCGATGTTCTATTATTCTATTTTTCTCTCATTCTCACACAGACCTGTTTGCCGACACGTCCGCTGTCCTCTTATAATTCATGGCCTGCTGTTTCTGTGGCCGTGCTGGATGGGAACATCGATTGCATTGACCACACAATCACCTTTCATTTCCAAGGGATTGAGTGATTGAAGGTGGTGTTGCAGTATAAACAAGTGAGCTCATCTCCTGGCAAACAAAAATATGTTCTAAGAATTCTTTGCTAATATTTCCACTAGGTTATGGACGTTATTTCTGAATGTCCGGTTTTGAAATATTTTTAAAATGTTTTAATGTTAATGGAACATTCTAACATTCCATTTAGCAAACATTATGGAAATGTTACTTTTGAATGAAAATTCTGTAACAATTAGAAAGATTCAATAAAATGTTAGAGAAACATCCAACACTGTAAAAAGTGATAAGTTGACTTAACTTAAAAAAATTGAGGAAACCAGTTGCCTTAAATTATTATTTTTTAAATTATTATTTACTTAATAATTTTAAGTGAATTGTCAAGTTCACTTAACTTTTTTTATTATTATTATTATTTACTTAATAATTTTAAGGCAACGGGTTTCCTCAATTTTTTTAAGTTAAGTCAATTTATCACTTTTTACAGTGAACTAAAACGTTCCATGAACAATGTTTTTGTTTGAACATTTTGAGAAAATTATTAAAAGACCAGATAACTTTGAACAAATGTTCTTTTGACATTATTGGAAGAAGCATGTCCTGTTAGATGTACTGTTGATCCAGATGAGAAAAAACATCTTTAGGATAGAAAAATCAATGAGACTTCTTTAACATCTCAATTGTTCCTCCTAAACCCCCATGAGATCAAATGGAGCACAAATTGAGAACATAACTAGTTTTCTCTTGCTTCTCAGTTTTCAATCTGATCTCACACATCTCAGACAGAGTTGATACTTAAATAAACCCTAACTGAGAACTCAAGAGTTATGAAAGACCAGTCTGGGCAATAAAGTCCTCCTCGGGAAGCATCTTGCAGTCATTAATCCACTCCACACTATTGTACCTGGCAGTGTGGCAGGTTTCCGGCTTGTCTCTCTGGGATCCGTCTGTTTTCGCCTGCAGGCAGAGATGAAAGAGACATTCGGCTGCATAAGGAAAGATGTTTATTTGTTTAGTTGCGCATATGATGTTCTATTATAGGCGGTCGTGGGATATGCTCCATGTATTTCATCGAAAAACTGATTACGGTGGCACTGCAACAGCTGCTCTTGCTCATGGATTGCATCATGATCATTTCAAACTTCTCATTTTTATATTTGCAACATGACTGGTGATTTTCTAGGATGCACATTATACGGTCTGAAAGATGCTTTAGTCAAGACGGAAACACATTTGTGTGTAATATAGCAACACGTACGAGAGGTGGTGCCTTACAATTCCAGCATCCGTTTTATAAATATAAACATATTAACACATGCTAACCCTGGCTGTCATTACTATAAATGTCATGTGTGATTGTGGGAGGAGAAAGCCCCAGCTCGAAATGAGCTTGCAGATGGAGACCAGCTGCTGTGCAGCATTGTATCATGAGAAACTGTACACCACATGTTATTGTTAATGACGTCCATCAAGGATAATAATATAAACAGGAAAATGACCGCTTCCCAGCAACAAATGGAATTAAACTGAATTCAAGGGAGTGCAACACCAGCTCCACCACAGAAATGAGGAGTTTCAGGCTAGCTCAGCAAATAGCTCTCGTGCAATATTGACATTTTTTGTACGTATAAAAATTCTAAAACTGCAATAAATAACCAACCCTTATTGGGGTTCTGTTAGGTTTCATGTTGTTGTTCTTCTTGGGAAAAAACAACAACACCAAAACATTGTCTTCACCTTTAGGAGATGCATTTTTATTTTTCTTGAGCATTCACTATTGGCAAAGCCTTTCAGACCAAAGGCGTTCTAGTACTAAAAATCACAAGATTTTCACAGTTTTTCATGGTGTGATTTTATCCATTTTTAATTTTTTTTAACTTGACATGGTGTACAATGACCACGTTATAGATAAATAATTAAAATGTGACGTGGTGTTCATAAATGTCCATCTAGTGCATGTTTACACGTTGTATCCAAACATGCTTTCGTGTGAACGCTCGCTTATTCACGTGACACAGCGCTAGTTTAAGTTTCTCAAAGTTACCTCTTTTTTATTTAAAGTAGCTGTTTGATTCAATTGATTGTAGGTAAATATCTACTTCGTCCAGTGTCGGTTTGTTCTCTGAGTTCGTATGTCGATACTGATTGCGAAATCGCTTAAAATGATTCTGCGAAGAATCAAGAATGATTCAATGGCATCGCTGTTTCTCATTAGTGTGCGTATTTGTTTTATATGGAAGTCAAATTGACAAATAATGAAGGAATTAAAAATAAAAAAAGGTAATTGCAACTTTTTTCCCACAGAATTCTGAGTTTATATCTTAGAATTTGCATATTTGGGGGTTCAAAATTGTGAGATACAAACTCAGAGTTTTTACTTACTCACAATTGTTTTAGTTTATATCTTGCAATTCTGACTTTCTTCCACAGAATTCTGAAATAAAAAAGGTAATTGCTGCTTTTTAATGGCGATTTGGACTTTTTTCTTGCAATTACATCACAATTCCAACTTTTATTAATAGGTATTTGTATGTTTATATAATTTAGAATTATGAGTTTGCAATTCTGATTTCATATCGAACAATTCTGAGTTTATATCTTACAATCTTGACCTTTTTTCTCAGAATAGCGAGAAAAGGGTATGAATTTTGAGATACAAACACTGAATTGTGAGATAAAAAGTCAAAATTATAAATAATATAAACTTGCAACTGCTTACTTACAATTATTTTTTTTATATCCTGTGGAAATGGGCTTCCATAGTTTTAGTATCAGAGATTTCATCTTTTGGCAAACCCTCTTTAAATTACTAGGCTAACATGTTAGGAACACGTCTTTATTACTCAGTAGTCAGTGTATGGGTGGGCTTTTATTTGCATATCTGCAAGAGACATCTGTCATACAAAAGCAGAACAACAGGCCGATATGTATAATACATGGGTTAATATAATGACAGTGCTGACTACAGATCACAACACTGTCATGATGTTGACACAACATTTTCATGACAGCAGAAGCATTTCAATAGTGCAGGGATATAGTGTAGTGTTTATGGAGGAAGGGCCATTCATGAAACCAAAGAGTATTATCCTAGATTGTTCCATTTCCAGCTGGAACACGTGACGGCTCGCGGCACATGCACAACAGGCGGCCAACACGGATCGCAATATTATGAGTAATGATCCAACCCGCAGAGAAAACTTAATAAAACAACTGATGATAAACAACGACATTTAAAGAAAAGCATTTAAATTCACAGCTGGTGAATCACAAAATTATGTCTGTCTAATCGGACACAACAAACAGGATTTAATAGAACTCAACAAAATCCCACCTGCTGGATGATCACATTAACCAGTTCTATTCATTCATGCTTCTTTGTCATTCTTTTCTATTCCCAAGGCAATAATCACATCATTTAGAATAATGCTGAGAAAGAACTCAGCATAAAATTTTGAATTTCACAGTATGCAAATTATTTCTATTCTTGCGCAGACTGCTGTATTAGGGATCAAATAATATCTCTGTTGATTCAAGGATTTTACAAAACATCACTGCGCATCCATTTCTCAAAGGCATTGGCACACACACGTTGCAAGCACCTCGACCCAATATCTACAAGCCGTTGTTGTGGCATGATGGATTTGTGGGCGGGTGTTGACAGGAATGGTCCGGTGCACACTGGTACCCGCCGTCCAGCTCCTGCCGAGATGCCAGGCTTAATGCCAGTGACTCACACACAGCCATAGGGCAGGAAACACAAAATCAGAGCACATATGCTCTGCTCTGGCAAATCTGGGGTTTAGAGGACTATAAGGATGCAATAAAGCTGTGGCTTTTGGTGCTGATATACTTTTTCGTCTGGCTAGCTTGAATGGAATGTTAATGCATTGAGATAAACATAATCAATGGTGTTTATTCTACTTAAAATATTCAATTAATACTTTTATCGATTTTATTTATGAAAGAATTGTTAAAAAAAAAACAAGAAGCAGGAGGTTTTAACATTGATAATAATCAGAAATGTTTGTTGGGCAGCAAATCAGCATATTAGAATGATTTCTGAAGGATCATGTGACACTGAAGACTGGAGTAATGATGCTGAAAATACAGCTGCGCATCACAGAAATAAATTACATTTTAAAATATATTCACAATTTTAAATTATAATAAAATGTTACAATTTTACTGTTTTTACTGTATTTTTTATTTCACTGTTTTTACTGTATTTTTCTGTGTATTTATTCTGCAAATAAATGCAGCATTGGTGAGCAGAAGAGATTTCTTTTAAAAACATTTAAAATTCTTAAATGGATAATTCACTCAAAAGAAAATTCTCATCATTTATTCATTCTTTGTTCCAAACCTTTACTAGTTTCTTTGAGCTGTTGAGCGCAAAAGAAGATATTGTGAAGGATGATGGTAACCAAACAGTTGACGGTAGTTATTAACTTCTATAGTATGGAAAAAAATAATATTGTGGAAGTCAATGGTTACCATCAGCTGTTTGGCCACCAACATTCGTCTAAATATCTTCTTTTGTGTTCAACAGAACAAACTCATACAGGTTTGGAAAAAGTGGACAGTAAGTAAATATTGACAGAATTTTGGGTGAACTATTTACTTAACAACCCCATACTTTTGAATGGCATAATAAAGAAACAAACAGAAGCACATGCGTGTGTGTGTGAGTGTTTGTATTTGTGTGTGGTCTCATGTGGGCTGCTCATTCAATTCTAATCATACCCGACCTACAGAGCAGAAGCCCAACAAGCTTCCCCAGGGGGATGATCGGTCTAAAAATAGCCACTCTCTGGAATGTGAAAATGTTTCTCCACTCGAGACTCTTGGTTTGGCCAAGATATTCCCAACACCTTGTCATATGTTTGGTGGCAGATGGTGTGTGGGATAATTACTGAATACAAACTGAAGGGGTGATTCTCAAAGGTACGATCACAGGCAACGGACATGTGCCGTGCATAAACTACAAGAAAAAAAATTGACGGCACAGTAAATCCGAAATATATCAGAGAAAATATTTTTTAAATATATATTACATACTTATATACACTTACATATAAGTACATAAAGATGTGTTTGGTGCTTGCTAACGTACACATCACAATTTTTATTATAATATCTTGGGTTAGGGATTTAAGAAAATCCTCAATATTAAGTATTAAACTCATAACTCACATGATATTGTTTGCTCTACAAACATGACTGATTCCTTGCAACACCTTAGCAACCATCCAGCAATGCTTAACTGCCTAACAACACTCAAGCAACCACCCAAACCAGCCTTGAGTTAGCCCTACAATGCCCAACCACGCAGCAAAATCCTAGAAATCATCCAACAAACATTAGCAACCACCTAGCAACATCTTAAAAAATCACCCAGCATATTATAACTACCTAGCAACACCCTTGCAACCACCCAAAAAAATCCTACAACATCCTAAATCCTAAACATTTAACAATGCCCAACAACCTAGAAACCATCCAAAGCAGCTTAACAACTACCTAGCAACACCCTAGAAACCACCAAGCAATGTCCAACCACCTAGAAACATCCTAGCAACCACCCCAAACCTCATAACAGCTACCTATCAACACCCTAGCAACCACAAAATGCCCTAAAAACAACCTAGCATTGCCCAACCACTTAGAAACATCATAGAAACCATCCAAATAATCATAACAACCACTTAGCAACCATCCCAAACATTTAGACAACCACCTAGCAATGCCAACTGCCTAGCAACTAGAAACTAGGGCTGCCCTTTAATAGTCGACTAATCGTTAGTCGACCAGAAGAGGCTTGGTCGCAGAAAAAAAAATTATTAGTCGCTTAGTCGCAGAAAAAGAAAAACAAAAAAACAAAATCCACAGGCGAAGTCACGCAGTCCTAACAGATCGTTACAGATAGTACATTGCAAGACATCCAAACGCTCGCCCTATCATTCATTGACCTCAAATATGGCTTTTCATCTGAAATATGTAAGTATTAGAAACTTTACATGGCCGCTCAATCTAATTTTAACCTAGAAAAATGTGTGCTGTTCAGTAAGTAATGAGTAATACATCTTTCAAATCTGTAAAGACTACGTTTATTTGTGTGTACTACCGTGCTTTTGTAAAATAATGAAAGCAAACATGATGCGCTTTCTGCTGTCTTGGTCTCTGTGAACTTGAGCACGAAACTCCATGTATATCTTTGCCTTACATACATTAAACATATATTTATAGAAAGTGAAATGTCTACTTTCAAATGAACCAATTCAAATGGAAAACAAATTCTCAGATTATGTAATCCATATGAAACATGCATACAGGCGCGTCAACTACTGCAGAGATGACGAGTCAGTGTCACCGGCTTAATCTCTTAAACCAAAAACAAAGAAAGCACTAGTTTATCAAATTATTAAAATGTTAATGCAGTCTCCTTACTGTTTTTCCCTGACACATTCATAATCATTACTTCTACCGGTGCGCTGTGGCAAGCTTTATGCATGTAGCCTACTTGAGCGCTTACTATTAGGCTATGTAGGCTCATTATAATGAGTAAATGGTTTATTAATAAATGTGCAATTAGTCAACTAATGTTTCTAATGAACGACTAATAGTCAACCATAAAAATCCTTAGTCGAGGGCAGCCCTACTAGAAACCACCCCAAACCTAATAACAATTACCTATTAACACCCCAGCAACCACCAAAACACCCTAAACACAGCCTAGCAACACCAGCCACTTAGAAAACATCCTAGAAACCATGCAAAACATCATAGCAACCACTTAGCAGCCATCCAAAGCACCCTAGCAACCACCTAGCAATGCCAACTGCCTAGTAACTCCCTAGAAACCACCCAAAACCTTATAACAAACACCTAGCAACCACCTAACAATGCCAACCACCTAGTAACTCCCTAGAAACCACCCAAAACCTTATAACAACCACCTAGCAACCACCTAACAATGCCAACCACCTAGCAACACCCTATAAACCGCCCCAAACCTCATAACAGCTACCTATCAACACCCTAGCAACCACCAAAACAGTCTAAAAACAACCTAGCAATGCCCAACCACTTAGAAACATCCTAGCAACCACCCAAAACATCATAACAACCACTTGCCAACCATCTAGCAATGCCAACTGCCTAACAACACCCTAGAAAATAACCAAAACCTCATAAAAACCACCAAAATACCCTCGAAACCACCTAGCAATGCCCAACCACTTAGAAAGATCCTAGCAACCACCCAAAACATCATAACAACCACTTGGCAACCACCTAGCAATGCCAACTGCCTAACAACACCCTAGAAAATAACCAAAACCTCATAAAAACCACCAAAATATCCTCGAAACCACCTAGCAATGCCATACCACCTATCAATATCTTAGACACAACCCATATCACCATAGTAACCGCTTAGCAACCACTTAGAAATGTGCTAACGACCATTTAGAACATCTTATCTTTCTCCTGTTGTCTTCTCACAGATCCTCCCAGTACAATCATACACAATATAATGGCTTAACGTGATTGTATTCTCCTCTATTCTAACCTAATATTGCTTAAGCTCCACACAAATAACCCAGTTTGTCAGAGCTGAAATGTGGCATCTGGTGGGTATCTCGAGCTCTTAGCATCTGCCTTCTGTCTGTCTGTGAGAAATGAACATCACAGCATATAGCCGCAGGGGACACGTATACCTGCCTACTGCATCGCTCGTCTGCCATTATCAGCCAATATTCACATGCAGCCATCCTTCACTGTCTCCCTTTAATTGTGTGTGTGTGTTTCAAGTGTTTGTGTGCGGTGTGTTTGTCAGAGCTCTGGCTGTTGTCTCATCACATGCATGCGGCTCATAGATCAGTAAGGCTGGGGATATTTTAATAAAATATCAGTGCCACACATTGCATCATGTATTATTCATGTGCACTGATACTCTGCACTGCTGAATCGTCCCTTAAGCTTTGACAACACAAGAAAGGGAGAAGAAAAAGCATCACTCATCTATTCAAACACATTTTCAGTGTGCATTTGCATGGTAAATCATTCTCCCACATGTCACCTCACCTTGATTTGCTTTAGATTTATGAATCTGGGGACTCTGTGAAAACCGGTCACCAGGTGTTTCAGAATCAAGCAATAATTAAAAAGACAGACAATCATCACAGAGCTTGTGTTTTACATTTTGCTCTAGAGACGCAACTTACTGGGAAGATCTGTTGAGTTTACATTTTGTAGTGGTGTTTTCACACCGAAAGTACCCAGAGGAAAAAGTTGTTGCTGTGAGGTTGATCTTTCATAAGGCTCAATGAATTTATATTCATTTAGTGTAAATTATGCTTCAGATGTTTCTCCTAAAATACACCAGGAGAAAAAAATACACACAAATCAGGTGTTTTCGACTTCAACCTTTTCATAGTTTACCAAAGATTCCAGAGAAAGTGCAGGGCAGCACTGATTTGTTCTCTGGTTCTCTGGGTTTATTGCTCACCGGCTCAAATACTCAACTTTATTTCAAAGGGTCATGAGTTTAAAACTAGCCTGAAGCAAAGAGTGAAGTCTGTCAGACCAAGAAGAGCAATCCTGGCTTAAATAACACCCTGAGCACCCAACCTTTATCACCCACAACAACAAAATTTGGTGATGTACATATTTAAGCCTTGCAAAAACCTAGTGAGTTTGTCATCTCACCATAGGCATGGACAGTTAGAAAGTCATACCTACAAACTCCAAAGCTTGGATTTTTTTTTTTCTTCTGTCCTGGAATAAAATGTCTTGGAATCAGCACTTTAAATGGTTTGGAAAATTCTGATATTATAAACCACCTTAGTTTGCATTGCAGAAGCAATTTTATTTGAATGTGTTAGACTTCTGATTCATTAGCTGCTATAGATAAATAACTAAAGGAAAGGAAAGCTAGAAGAATAACAAAGTGCAGGTGCAGCAGAACTGTTTTCACTACAAACCAGTGCATTATGATAATGAGATAAAATAATATGAACATTTACCAGTATCAGGACTGTTCCTGAACAAGTAAAATAATTGGAAGCGAAATACCGGAAGTTACAAATTGCAGCGCCTGCTCTTACGAAACAACACCAGCGTTTACGGTAACACACTAAACTGTAAATGACCGTTAAAAACTCAAATAATACAGGTTTTTGACTAACCAAAAAGTTTTAAAAGATGACTCATCTCACATTTCAGCCTAATAAAGGATTGTGTGAAAATTGTCTGAAAAAAAAGCGGTTACCTCGTAAACAAAACATTCATTATGCAGCGGATTTACATTCATGTCGAATTCTGCTGAAAGGCGAATAGTTTGCAGGTATGAGGAAAGCCAATCTCAAAATGCACTGTGACAAGCTCTGTCAAGAAAAATAACGATCCAAGATGGAAAATGGGAAAAAGAAATGTTGGATTTTTTTTTTTTAGTATTGCAATGCCTGCTAATGGCAAATTCTACTTTGTATGAAAATAGCTGTTTATGCAGCAGGTGGTGTTTTAAATCAGTCATTTTAGTTAGGACGCTGCTTTTATATGTATAGCCTATATACAGTATATATTGCAAAATAAAATGTGTAAAAGAAGGCCTACTTAAAAGAAATAACAGTCCAATGTTCATCTTGAACTTCCAGGCCCTCAGATACCATCTCTCTGCCTCACTGCCCCCAGCAGCCGCTGGAAGTGGTCCTAAAATCACATTTCAGTTTCAATTGCGGAAAGAAAACTGATTCCAAGAGAGCCTTAAGAGGGTTCTCAGAAATTGCACTTGGCCAAATTACAAAGACTGAGCCATCACGGTTTTGATTTGCCTCAGCGGGTCCTTTAGCGAGGAGAAATTAGCAAAGTATATCTGCTTGTGAATGAATTATCCAAACATCTTGATAAATAAAAGTTCTATGGATTTGCCGTTAATGTTTTTGTCTGCTGGGTGACAAAATGCAAAAATTTTGCAAAAACATGTCCAGATCATATTGCACCCCAAAAACTAAATTTAAAAAATATTTTGCATGAATTAAAAGAAGCGGCTTATTTATGATGAAAATAATCCAATTTATGATTTTGTTCTTCTGAATTTAAAGTAAAATACAACGCTTTTGTGAGATTTAGCCTACCAGTTTTATTGGACTGCTCTCAGTTATTTATTTATTTTCTGTCTCATGTTTAAAGCTTTGTAATATAGCAGTCTTATTTTCTGCATTATTAAAACAATACTGATGCTGGTAGAAGAAACATCATTCTTAAGTGCCTGTGTGTGTGTGTTTGTTTGGAATTAAATTGACTCTTTCACATGAAAGAAAGTGCTCATTGGAAATTCAAATGGGATGTGTGGGCTTGGTAATTAGTACTGGAGCAAGACTGCTCTAATTAAATCAAGCCTCTTTCCTCCTCAATGACAGGAAGAGGCCAACTCTTCAGCTCATCTCTGCTTTGTAGGTTGATAGTAGTTGTATACCTTGAATATTTTGGACTTGCCTCATGATGTTATTAGCCTTTTTCGCTGTCTGAATCGCATCAATGACATCTCCTGTCGCTGAGCACAAGAGATGGTTTGTGGAAGTCTGATGAATATCGATTAAACGCCTCTTTCCTCACACATGTGGCTCTTTTGGGACAGATGACTGATCGTTTCAATAGAGGCTTTGCTTAGTCCAGGCTCAAAATGGCATGGTTAGCCTTGAGAAGTATGATGAAGTACTGCAGCTGAATACTTTGGATGAAATTTCACTTTATCAAAGAGAAACACTTTCATAGATCTTCTTTAAGCTCTGTTGCGACAGAAACTCGTTTCCTAGAGGATTCACATTGAGGAGCGAGTCTGATCAATAGAAAGTTTGCTTGAAAACAACACAGCCCTGTAATCATCATTGGGATCTATGGTATGGGAATTCAATTGCTGCTTTTTAGAGTCACTGTTGTTGTTGTTGTTGTTTTTTCCAGTTGCACTTGGTGGAAAAATCCCAGATCCCTGTTGAGATAAGAAAGAATAACACAGAGACTTGATTCCACGTTATTTTGCCACTCTTATGAAGTTCTTTTCAGATATTCATAGCCTATATCTGGTTTTGTGCTCTCATACAGTATCTATTCAAATTAGCTGTTGTTTACTGTCTCTATTCTTTAAGGGGATGTGCATGATTTAGTCATTTTGAATGTGCCATAAACCAAACCCAATCCCAGACTCTGACATGCTCCATTAGGGCTCTTAACAGAAGTTAGTGGGGAGTATGCATTAGCAAATTGACTATGCTCGAAACTCCAGGGCTCTTGGTGATTGCCTATACACACACACGCTCAAAACCTCGCAATGAAATGGCTGATGCAGTGCTTCCAAGACACATGGTAAAAAGTCTGCTTTATTGGTTTCATCATAACAGTCTTCATTCCCATACAATCACATTTAGGTTCTGCATATACAATATGTTTTAATAAGCTAAAATGATCAACAAGCTCCATTTTTAATGAATTTCATTAGATTTTCGTGTCCAGAATGGTTCAGAATCGATATCATTTGCACATGCATGTCTGTCTGTAGTTGAGGGTGCATCAAACACTGAAGTCTCTGTTGCTTTGAAGAGAGGTTATTTGCGGTCTCTCCTAAATGGTTTTTACTCCCTAACAGACCAAACTCATATGGGAGAACAACCTAATTTTTAGACGCATAGTCATGTGAAAGTCATGCAAAAATCATGCAGCAACACAACATGAACAAACGTGGTTTGTACAAACTGAACAAAAATTCTCCCACTCCGGGAAATGGGATTTACTTCTCTCTTTTGTGCAGAGTCATTCGCTGCAAATCTCCGCTAACCTCGCCCTGACCTCTCGCTCGAGAACCCTAGAGAATACTTCACTATTATTCTGCCATTGATTGAATGGCAAAAAGGGAACAATTCATTAACAGAAAGCACAACTTGGAATTGGAGTATTACTACTATCACAGCAGCTACTGAGAATGGAGGAAGGTTTTTGTAATGTAAACAATGCAAAACAATGCATCTTATTCATCAAAACTGAATCAAATATTTATTTGTATTGATTTGCCAGTCATGAGAATGAGGAAAGAGGTTTAAATTTAATTCTCATGAAAATAATGCACAATGAATATGATATATCCTAAAATTAGGACTTTCTTCTAGCAAAATATAATATAATAATTTCTTTTGATTATGGGCTAAAAGACCCAGATATTTTCATGCGTTTCAGCCTTTTGGAAGTTGATGAGCAACTTTGACTTGAATCAGAGCGAAAGGCACAGTTAATAGTATAAAAACTATCCTTGTGCCTTAACTCAGACTTTGTACGTTATACAATCGGTGGAAAAGTTGAATGAAAAAGGTCAAACAGACCTTGCGTCTCAGGAAAAAGCACAGCCTAATCTGTTCTCAATGGGTGGAACGGATATTTCAAAACACAGAGAATCCATACAACCGAGTTTAATGACACAGCTTGCATAATTTCACAAAAAAAAAAAACGGAACGGAACGGAACTGAATGAACTGCGAGTTAATTGCGGGTAATTAAACTATCAACCGGCATCCTATGAAACCAAATAAAACAGATGAAAGAGAAATGCCGTTTCAACAGCCTCGTTTGAAAGATAGAAAATAGCTGTTACTAGCAGTGCATGACCACTCAACAGAAAATGAGACTGAAATAGATTCACGCTCATCCAGGCTTGAACTATACAATCCCTCTTCAGTCTCTCAACCCCACCCGACCGCATTCTACCAGCATGGCCCCCAGCCAAACTTCCCTGGGAAACAGATACGCACCTCAGGGAGATCAGGCTGTTAACCCGGGGCCATCATCCAGAGATAAAGCTCACCGAGTCAAAAGCAGAGAGGGAACAAGGGAAGGTAATGCAAGATTTGGAAGACTCAGGATACTTACTCCAAATTATTTAAGGTAGAAGTGTTTAAGACTACTTGTGCTCAAAATATTAAAGACATAGACCAATAATCGGTTTGACTGATATTTACTTATCTACGTAAATAGTTATTTAATGGTAGCTCAATAAACAACATAATTCCGTGCGTCTCCGAAGAATAACACTTAATTACAGCTTTACCACACTATGCATTCATCAGAAAACAGCGCAGTCATGTATTACACTTACATAAATGACTCAACTATACAGGATACGTCTTGACTATTAATCCTGAATTAAATGCATGACTATTTAGACTGCTAAAATATGATTATGACAATATCTAAATATGATATTTACAATGCATATTGTTTTTACTGTAGTGCATTATTAGATCCATTTAGATGTCGCATCACATGCAAATACTGCTTTTACATATCGGTTATCTGACTTTTTGGTTTTAGTCGTTGCTATCAGTCATTAATAAAAAAAGAAGTAAAAATACTGAATTGGTGGATCTCTAAAGACATGATCCCTTTCCCTGCCCTCCCTGATGATTCTGACTCACAATACTTTGACTGAAACCATGTTGGACGTGTTTTGTGCCAGATCTCACTAGCGTGGGTGGAGAGAAGTGGATCTGCGGTCTCCTCCAGGCATGAGGAGTTACACTTTCCAAACCCACTTAAAATGCACCCGCTCTCATTGAGAAGGATATTGCACTGTAAAATGATGCATTTTTATGTTATTTTTCAGTAGCTGAGGCTGTTGAAACAGACAGGTTGGCAAGAATTTTTCTTTCCCGCCATTAACACTCATGCACAGATTTACGCAGTTTCCCTTAAAGTAATAAAACAATTATAATAATTTACCATGGTAACCACACCATAATTTTTTGCCAGACATCAGTTACTACGGTTAATGTTATTGGTTACTCTAAGAGCGTCTTACATTGCTTTAATGACATTCCATACATTTTTTGCTTTTACAGCAGTGACAATAAAAGCAGCAACAAAGACATTTTGGTGCATACTATGGTTACCATGGTACATTTTTATAAGGTTTCTAAAGGTAAAGCACCAGACAAACAGGGGCATTCAGGGCATGCACTCAAGCTCCGAGCACTTTCCAAATTAAAACAAATAAACAAACAAACTTGTGAATAAATGAAAAGCAAGGAATGACACAAACGTAGGACCTGACTGCAAGTTTATTTTTATATTACACTTTTAAAAACATGTATAAAATTGGTCCGGCTTCAGAAACAAGGCACGCAATGTCTTGGTTCACGATCTCAGTGTTTGTATCAAGCATTCCCTATATAAAAACATCCAAATTACTGAGGTTAAAATTCCGAGCAGCGAGACAACCATGCAAATAAACTTGTGATGCAGACTGGATGCTTTAATAGTAGGTCTCCCTCTCCACCCAACCTATGACAAAAATATAAAATTCAAATTAGTTCAGCAGGAGGTTTGCATGCATTGTACATGATCTGTATGCGCTGTTCAAAAGCAAATCAACTTTTTGTATCATGTTGTTACCCATGTAGACAAGTCAGCTCACTAGGTTTGGAACACAAGATCTACCAAATTATGCAAATAAAAATGATCTCCGCTGTTATGAGGGATGGTGCAATTAAATATTCTCTTACCTCCTGGGCTGCGTCGAATGATAAGTTTTCGGATTTCATCATAAATAAAGATGAGAAGTGAGTAGGGGAAGGCGCAGAACCACCAGTTTGGTCTGGAAAAGAAATGGTACCAAATTTAAATCAAGTGTCTTGTCATTTGTGACTATGTATGTTTTTACATAATTTTGTGACATTGTGAAGCACTTTGGGCAACCTGGTGTTGTATTAAACTGTGCTATATAAATAAACAAGAACAAGAACACCTGTTCTAGACAGCTGCATTATGCATTACATTAGCAATCAATTTTCCCAATAAACTCCCCTAAAAAAATACATTTCCCCTAAAAATTCATTAATCACATTCAGATTTTTCTTTACATAAACAGTAAAGCCTTACTTCAGTGGGTACATTCTGAGGGCAACATCCATGCCTGGGCAGTAGGACAGGAAAGCTGCAAGAGCTGTTTCTTCAAACAGTCCAAAGATGAGAATCTTATTCCTGCAAAGAACAGCAAACATGTAAGACTTCATATTGCTGTTTTGAGGCATTTGGATCTGGACGATTTATTGGCTGTTTACTTACTTCATTCCTTGCTGGAAGACAGAGTTTCTTCTGGTCTTGCAGATGATCAAATCGGCCCACTGTACAATTACAATACTGGTGAAGAAGGCTGTGTGGCATGTGAACTCCACAATCTTCCTCTGCTCGTACGTCTGAGATGGTCAAGAACACAACATAGAGATAAGGTGGTGAAAAAAATAAAATAAAAAAATAATTATATGCCCACTGGACTTTTGAAAACACTCACCCATTGTTGGCCGTAACTGTCTTCCAGGTCATTGACGTATCTGTCATCCCAAAACACACGAATGCCCAGCAATGACGACGGCAGGAAGCCATTTTCAGCCAAGATGACAAAATATGTGAAGAACCCAGCCAGAGCTTGAATCATACCTGTGGAGAAAGAAAAAGCAAGGAGATCCAATTATCCAACTCTACGCAACTGGCAGTAGAGATAATGGCCTGCAGATGACGACAGTTTATGCTGTTAAAGGAACACTACACTATTTTTGAAAATATGCTCATTTTCCAACTCCCCAAGTGTTAAACAGTTTAGTTTTACCGTTTTCGAATCCATTCAGCCGATCTCCGGGTCTGGCGGTAGCACTTTTAGCTGCAGCTTAGCATAGATCATTGAATCGGATTAGACCGTTAGCATCTTGCTCAAATGACCAGAGAGTTTCGATTTTTTTCCTATTTAAAGCTTGACTCTTCTGTGGTTACATCGCGTACTAAGACTGACGGAAAATTAAAAGTTGCGATTTTCTAGGCCGAGATGGCTAGGAACTATACACTCATTCCGGCGTAATAATCAAGGAACTTTGCTGCCATACCATGGGTGCAGCAGGCGCAATGATATTACGCAGCGTCTCTCACAAATATCTCCATGGTTGCAAGGCACGCTCCCTGTGCAAGCAGTGCTGCGTAATATCACAGGCAATGAGCCTATTTTCAAAAATAGTGGAGTGTTCCTTTAAGCATCTGAGACGCTTACCTATCTGACCATAGGCTATGCTAATCAGCCTCTCATTCACAAGTTTGTCCGTCTTAGGGTTTCTGGGTTGACGCTTCATGATGTCACTCTCAGCAGCTTCATAGGCCAACGAGATTGCAGGAACCTTGAAGATAAGGGGACAATAAGGTTTATTCAAGAACAAGAACAAAAATATCAGGCGATTAATTATTGGTCAAGTGTGGTGCTTACCATGTCAGTACCCAGGTCAATGCAAAGAATGGTGACGGTACCCAAAGGAAGAGGGATGTTGGCAATGATGAAGAGAAGGAAGGGGGTGATCTCCGGGATGTTACTGGTCAGTGTGTAGGCAATGGACTTCTTCAAGTTGTCAAAGATCAGACGGCCTAAAGTGGAAGATATGTTTGAGGACCAAGTCTCAAAGTAACCTTCAGAATTTTTCAGTCACGCAAGTTCTCAAAAAAAATACCTTCTTCTACTCCAGTGACAATTGAGGCAAAGTTGTCGTCCAGAAGAATCATGTCAGCAGCCTGTTTAGATACATCAGATCCAGCGATACCCATAGCCACACCAATATCAGCCTTCTTCAGAGCAGGAGAATCATTGACTCCATCACCGGTTACGGCTACAATGGCACCCTGTGGACAAACACAAATGAATGTAACGTCGTGTTGTGACACGTCTAAGTTGTTGTCCTAACCAGCTACGAACGCAACAAGCTGTTTTGTCAATCACTTGGTTTCTACTGCTGTTATGTCATGATGGGTAGCTGCGTATGCATTCAAAGCCCACTGATCCAAAACCTTCCTCCTCGTAACTTTATATGTTGCTCTAAACTTCTCACACTGCACCAGCCAAGTAAAGTACTTAACTCTTATCTTATCACAATGGCCTGGTTAATTTTTGTTTGATCTGATATCGTAAAGACGACTAACCTGTCTTTGGCAGCCTTCAACGATAATCAGCTTCTGCTGAGGAGACGTTCTGGCAAACACAATTTCTGTGTGATATTTCAAGACATCATCTAATTGCTCCGGGGACAGATCTTTCAGGTCACCACCATGGATCACACAAGCCTTGGCATCCCTTTAAAGAACGTTAGACGAAATGAAAACCTGGATGCAATAAATATCCAGCCAAAAACATCCAAATTGAGGAGGAAGAATCTGTTACCTTGGATTGACCTCATTAATAGGAATGTTCAAGCGGGCAGCAATGTCTTCAACGGTCTCGTTGCCCTCAGAGATGATACCCACTCCCTTGGCAATGGCCTTGGCTGTGATTGGATGATCACCAGTAACCATAATAACCTAAAAAAAAAAATAAAAAAAAAAAGATTTAGAATTATCAATTAGGACTCCTCTGGTTATTTCTTCAAAACAAGCAGCCGTTATTTGGATTGATTATGACGTACCTTGATTCCAGCGCTCCTACATTTGCCCACAGCATCTGGTACAGCGGCACGAGGAGGATCGATCATGGACATGAGGCCAATAAAGCACAAGTTCTCAGTGGGGAAGTTCACCTCTTCTGAATCAAACTGGAAGTCCTCAGGAAACTGTTCGTCAGGAAGGTTGAAGTGGCAAAATCCTGTGGAAAAACATGTTGATGGAAAGTGCAGAATGGAAACGCATTGTTTCAAAATACAATTTAAAACCACTAAGTTACCCAGTACTCTTTCTCCAAGGCCCCCAAGTTCCAAGTAGGCATTCTGGAAGGCGTCCTTCAACTCATCATCAAGTGGCTGCTCTTTTCCTTGGATCAAAATAGAGCTGCACCTGTCCAGGATCCTTTCAGGAGCACCTTTCATTACTAGCAGGTGAGTGGATTCTGTATTGCTGTTCGGGTTCTTATGGATGGAGAGCTAAAATAGTCCATAAACAGAAGATGTTAGACATCTGAAATTCATCCAAAGAGTTGGCCAACGCAGGAGATGGTTTTACCTGGTATTTATTGGTGGAGTTGAATGGGATCTCTGCAATCTTGTTGTATTTTTCTCTCATCTCTTTCACCGATCCACAGCAGAGCTCGATACACTTCAGCAGGGCAGATTCGGAGGCGTCACCAGCCACGTCTCTCTGAGAAAGGAAACAGGAAAGCATGAAAACAAGGAATGGTCTTAAGCAAGGACCAACAAACACGGTTGCATTTTAAAACAGACTGCTTAGATGTTCCAGGAAATGCAAGGTAATTTGAGGTAACGGTCCAACAAATTAGTCCCATTACAAAACAAGTCAAAGTGGGCAGAAATTGGAAGGTGTTTACAGGGAAACACTGTGTTCCAGTCAGAGGCTCTAGTGAGATCAAGGGGCTCAAAGAATCCCCAGAGGCAAACAGCCGAACTAAGCACAAGCAGACAAACATCACGAGCATGTAGTAAACAAGCATCAGATGGCATCAGCAACATGCAGAAACTACTTGTCAGACTTTGCAAGGGCTGGTAAATCTTTTGACAGACTTTCACAATGCATCAACACAGACCTTAAGAATTGGGACGTTTTCTTGTTCTGCAAGGAAGACGGCACGGTTGCAGAGACCAGCGACACGTGCGAGGGCGGCCCAAGTAGCAGAGCTCCTGTCAAAGGAGGTTCCACTCTGGTTCTCTGTGGTGTCCGCTTCATGAATCTGGTTGTCAAACCACATGTGAGCGACCGTCATTCGGTTCTGGGTCAGAGTTCCAGTCTTGTCAGAGCAGATGGTGGAGGTCGAGCCAAGAGTTTCCACAGCTTCTAGATTCTTCACCAGGCAGTTCTTCTTTGCCATGCGTTTGGCGGTCAGGGTCAAACACACCTTGAAAATAAAACAATGAGGTTTATCGGTCTTTGAGATTACAATTATTCCAAATTGTGGCAATTATTCTGACACTTACTGTTACAGTGGCCAGGAGACCCTCTGGCACATTAGCGACAATGATACCAATGAGGAAGATGACAGCTTCCAACCAAGAGTAGCCAAGGATCAGGGAGAGGATGAAGAAGGAGACACCCAGGAAGACGGCTACACCAGTGATAATGTGGATAAAGTGCTCAATCTCAATAGAGATGGGAGTGCGACCAACTTCAAGACCAGAAGCAAGAGTGGCAATACGACCCATGACAGTGCGGTCACCAGTGTTGATTACGATACCCCTGGCAGTGCCTGTAAGCAAAATAAGTCAACAGAAAATGTCAAATTTTAATTGTACTAAAATTTGACTTCCAAAAGACTGCTAGTTTTCATACCTTCAACACAGTTGGTAGAGAAAAATGCAATGTTCCTGGTCTCCAGTGGGTTTTCATTGGAGAAGTCAGGAGCACGAGTCTGAGGCTCAGATTCTCCAGTGAGGGAGGAGTTGTCCACCTGGAAACGACAAGATCATTTGTAAATCCTTGTAGACTTGAAACGTGCCATTGGAGAAGACATTTCACCATGATTTACGGCAATGGTATTTCACCTTGCATCCATGAGCAGAAATGATACGCAGATCAGCAGGAATTCTATCGCCACCTTTGACTTCCACAAGATCTCCAACCACAACTTCTTCAGCATTGATATTATTCTTCTCACCATCACGGATAACCAAGGCTTGCTACGTGACAGTGGAAATTCACTTAATATTATTGAGGAAAAGAAAAAGATCCTGATAGATAGATAGATAGATATATATATATATATATATATATATATATATATATATATATATATATATATATATATATATATATATATATATATATATATATATATATATATATATAAGTTTAAAGAATTATCATCAGTACCTGAGGGACAAGGTTCTTGAAGGAGTCCATGATCTTGGAGCTCTTGGCCTCTTGATAGTACGAGAAACATCCAGTGATCATCACGACAGCAGAGAGTACGATACCCAGATACAACTGCACAGGACAAAGGAGGAGAGGTGAGGAATACTGCTAAAACAACAACGTGATCTTAAGGAACACAAACAGGGTTTTCTCTTTACGTTATCATTGGCAGGTTCCTCCTCGGAGGCCGCCTGGATGCCGTAGGCAAGAAAACAAAGGATGGCTCCAATCCACAGGAGAGTTGAGAATCCTCCAAAGAGCTGCTTGCAGAACTTGACCCATTCTGGGGTTGTTGGAGGTGGAGTCAAAGCGTTGGGTCCATCACGCGCCAAGATCTCCTTAGAACGTGCGCCTGACAATCCCTGGAGAAAGTGATGGGTTAGATAATGAAGATCCAAACTGAGAGCTTTATGCCATTACACTTCTGTCAATAGTCTTTAATTTCAAATTCAATGCATAAACAGACGTACCCTGGTTAAATCAGTGCTGTATTTCCTGGTGAGCTCATCCAGGGACAGTTTGTGATCATCCTACAATGGCACAAAAAAAGAACATTGTACATCTCATTAAAGATTGCTACAATCACTGTGGGATTTGTCTTGCCAATAGGTGTTTTAAACTAAACTGACTCACCAAGTCCACCTCTTTTTTGAGTTCATCCATGTCTTTATCCTTCTCTTTCTTGCCCTTGGGCTTTGACTTCTTGCCCCCCTGCTCTGAGGTGGCTGCCAGCTCATATTGTTCTCGTCCTTCCTGTGGTGGAGCAAGCATAGAACAACCATTAAATCTCTTGTGCACGGTTTAATAATAGCATTTTTTCTTAAAAGGAATGCAAACTGCCTACATTTATTGATGGGTGTAGGTTTAAAAAGACTTGTAATGTAAATGCACAAAAAAGTGCTATTACCCAACTTATGAGTGTAAAAGATGTACATAAGTGTAAAATATTAGCAAGAGAGTAACAGAGTGCAGATTGCATGATCCCATGATAATGTGTAGTAATTAAAATTTAACTTGAAAAGCAATTAACCAAGTAACCTCTACTACTGTTAAGCAACAGTTCTTATTACAACTGAATTCTGTGAACACAATAGGTGACTCATTGCCTAACAAGCACGGGAGCTGTTAAATGAATCACTTAAGCATAGAGAATTTGATTGCTAGTTTGCATTTAAAATCTGATCGTCATTTTAAGTCAGTGAAGCAAACAACAGGCTCTTTGTTTGAAAAATGATGTGTCAATTTATCAAACCTGCAATTATATGTTTTTGTTCGATTTACTGAAAAAAGAAAAGCACCATAGCACATCATGCATGAGCATAAAAAAAAAAGTAAAGAAGCCTACATGGTTTCAGAAAATATCTAACAATTCAGTTCTTGTGACATCATCAACAGGCAATCAACATAAAATGACAGATTATATCATTTCGGTCTGACATTTGTTGCTACTGAAAAACTATTTTTAAAAAAAGTTAAGATTTTTCCATCAGCTTTGATGATTTCAGATCATCTTACAAAGACACAATATTTCTCTCTGCATCAAGCTTATATTATTTGCAGGTCAATCCATGTCCTGATATAAATCTACAAGCACACTGGAGTGGTTATTTTCTGTACATGAAAGCAACAGATGATGAAAGTGGCACTTGACACCTGTAGTGTCTGACTGAATATGGCAGCTTACTTCAGAGCTCTTTCACGTCTACGTATGCTGGTTTGCTTAAACGCTTAGTCATCACATCTAATATGCATATGAGCACTTTTCACATCTTGCACATGTGTGTGGAAAATGTCATAAGGTTGAGCCAGAGGGTGAAAGATAAATCAACCATGGCAGAACCTGCTCATAAATATTCATATTTGTGAGAGAATATTCTATCTGGACTTTATCAAATGAATAAAAATACTATTCTTCCAAGTTTTTTTTTAAAAATCTTGCACGCGAGGCAAAGTAATTTTGCTCAAGCATAACAGTGCTCTCATACTGGGACTTTGCCCTGTTGCCATTGGAAACAGAGCCACACCTCTAGACCCGTGAATGGGTTAAGTCACGTGTCAGGCCCAACTCTCTTTGTTTCAGAAGTGGCGAATGAACAGGGGAGGGTGAAAAAAAACATGGTGTACAAACTCCTCCACACTAGTCACAGGGCAATTGCTAAAGCTACAGCTTTTCATAAGCTCACTGTGGTTTAAGAGCATGGACAGAAAATGAACAAAAACATACAGTGGGGTCGAAATGTGAAATTACTTCGGCACAAAAATTGGGGTGAAAAGGTGGATTATAAAAAAAAAAAAAAAAACGGCACTCTTTAGAATGTCTTACACATTCATGAACAAAACCTGGCAATCATGTTCTCCAGCATGATTTGAGATGTTCCAAAGAGCATCTCTTGAGTTCCAACAGAAGACGACAATCTGACCACCTGTTCAGAGTCACATGATCAATGACACTTATTTACTTACATTTAACTAGTCACCTAGAGATAATAATATTTTCAAAATCCTCAAAGTGATAGAGGTTCAATGTGGTCTGGGACTTTTGGACCTTATTGCATTTCTAAAATGTCAAAATAAACATCCATGCATTTTGGAAAGCCATTTCTTTCTCACTTGGTGGTGGAAAATCAACAATCGCCTGGAGGTAAATGCATGTTACTATCTCATAGTTCACTGCACCAAAAAAGGTAAGGGGCCCTGAGACAGCCGTCGGGGTCGGTGAGGAGGGGTGGTCAGTCTCTGTCAGATGAGATTGTCAATGACAAAAGGTTTCACTAACACATAGTGACTGATGAATGGAAAGAATGTTAAACCCTTCGGAGACGGAGTGACAGTCTTAGATTATATACACCCTCAGGGGAGTGAGAACACAGCTGTGGTCAACACCTGATGCCGGTCCTAAAACACACAATATACTAACATTTCTGTATGAAATAATATTTTGCCCTTTAAAAAAAGTTTAATGTTTTTACAAACATTACTCTAAATATTTTCAGATTTGCATTCCTTTTCTAAGTCTATGGTGGCTACAGTGCTGGGTAATAAAACTATGGTAAACTGTATCATTTCTATGCAATATGTATGAATATTGTATCATGGCATTGGATGTTAACTCCAAGGTAGAAATTCAGTATTGAACTAGCAAATACATCATTTAGATTCTTATTTCAATATGACCCAGAAGAATTCTACATTGCAAAATACATGAAATGCTATCATTTCATATTAGTCTCTTGCACACAACAGCAAACCTATGTCAGCAGAGGCGAGACATCTGCCCCATTGCGGTGGGATTTGATGGGGCTGGGGGCGTAGCTCAATGCACCAAACCCCGATGAAACATCCGGATGGCTGTTTGCTCCCCATCACATGGAATACCCTGGGACCGAATGCATAATTTACATTTACACTGGTGCTCAGAGCCTCACATTAGGGAGTGGTATTCAGCTCTTATGCAATGCCACTGCATGCTGGAATCATATTAGGAGTTAATGAACCCTACAGGAAGCAAATCATAAGATTATGACTGAATGAGAAAGGAGAAACGAAAGAAAGCGGAATTTTATTGAAAAGCTAAGCATATCATGCAGCTAATGAGATATTTTACAGTTCCAGAATGTAATTTAATTACGATTAATGCATAATTCTGGACTGCGAGACGCAAAGACGTGTTTTCACAGCAGGTTAAGACTGTCAACCCTTTACTCAACAAACTCAGCCTGCTCCACTTCAAGATAACGATGACAAACAGACGCGATGATAACTAGTCCTCAAACCCGATACAACTTTATCATGTCAGACTACACCCTAAAACCAAACATGGTTTACTTCGCGCTACTGTACAGTCAAAAACATAACATGAACCACATTACTGCGTGAAAACGCCATGATACGCCAATAGCTTTAACTACACGACTTTACATTAAATGGTTAAGCACGGAAATTGTTTGTTTAGAGGTTTTAACCAGTTACACTACACAGACACACAGTTTTAAGTGAAATAGTTTAACGATGTGCGCCTCGGGGTAAGAAAAGTTAACTCTTTATCTTGTGGATTTTGTTTGCATGAATAGTTAAGATCATGTTTTAACAGTTAAACGACACCCCTCGAGATTTTCGTATCAAGAAGCGAACAGATATGGGATGATTTAATCAGGCTACATTAACAGCGTTTAGCTACTTAAAATAAAAATGTGAACAATTTTGAAATACGCGTCTCGTTCAATGTTTTAAACGGGACCTTTAGCCTCTGTAGTGTAATGGCTGTATGTAAAAATGGGTTGAACAGTTTATCTTGCGCATCTGGAGGTTTTACAGCAAATATTTAAAGTAAGCGCGTCGTTCATTCCTATGTTTACGCGGTAAAATGTGACACAATGTATCTCGTGGTTTCGTCACACTCGGAAACACTTTCTCGCGCCAACTAGAAACGTTCTGTCGTAATAGTTAAAGAGCTTGAAGATTTTTCTAAGAGCTGCTAAACATCAAAGGCACGCAAAGCTCTTATCTTGTTACAAACATGATTACTTCAGTTTTACAATGTAAAAGTCACGAGACTGACTGTATTTGTTTCGACAAACAGGCCATGCAACATCGCGGCCATAGAGGAGGAAGTTGTCTGATACATTCCTGAAATCTTTGTAGTGAACCAAGAACGTCTTAAAATGGAGTTTGACACTCTTTTAAAGCCACAGACTTAAAACCTGTTGCTCCATCCGAGAATGCAGACTTCATATGGTTTAGATGAGCCCTTATGCGCATTTCATTCAATTAAACGAACTAATTTGAATATTAAAACTGCGGAAGTCTCATACTCCGGGAAGCCATTCGGAAACAACTATTTACCAAACTAGTATTTTCAGTAACTCTAAAACCACCTGTTTAAACATAGAAACAATACTGAAAATTCCTAGACAGCCTTTAAGAATGAAACGACAAACACGTTCACACTTACTCCTCGTCCCATTTTGCTTCTTTTGATTAAAAACGACCACCTGGGTTTCCAAAAGAAATCCTAGCTTTCTTTAAAAACAACAAATTAAAAGTCCCCAATCCCGTTTGCTCTTTTTTTTCCTCGGTCACCGCTGGACGCGTCGCTCCAAGCCGCGTTGCAGTGTGAACACTCGAAGCTTACATATATATATCGTGTGGTTTTTCACTGTGACGTCTGCCTGGATTGTCATGGTAACGCGGAGGAAAGGGGCGTGGTCTGCAGGGGAGACAAGAGCGGGGCTGGGGGATTGTGTCAGACTTTCACCTCTGAACTTTGATCGTGTTAAATAATGTATCGCTTTTCTATATCAGTGCCGATTCCCTTTTGTGTTTGAGCTTATCTTTGTGAATTGCTGGTTGAGGAACTCTTTAAAGTTAATGTCCTGTTAGAAAATCCAGAAATTAGAAATTAAGCTCGTATATCCGTGTTTTAGAATGTGGTTTCTAGCTGGTCATTAACTTGACTGGACACCATGTTCCGAAAACCAGACCAGCAGTAAACCAGCGGGAGGTGGTCCAGTTCGTAGCTGGTTTATTGCTGGTCTATTAGCGTGATAACAAGCTTAGACCGTTTAGAAATAATTTCAAATATGATTTTCCAGTGTTAAATGGTCTCCTTAAGAGCACAGTTACGAAAGAACAATGTTTGACTGGAGTAACCTGGTTAAATTGTTTAGAAATTATTAAATTTATTAACATGGACTTGAGTTTAGAAAGCAAACGTAAGCATAGTTAAGGTGTTAATCAATATAAAAATCATGACTTGCTTGGTTTTTCATTGTTTTATAGCCTACATATTTCTCAGTATTAATTAAGTGTAGTTTTGTTGGAATAACAGCCTCGTGCTCACTGAAAATAATGCAAATATTGTTGCTTTTAGGCTTATTTTTAATAGGCTATCATGTGATTCACTATTATACTAGGATTTCTATCATTAGGATAATTTGAGCTCAATTTGAAACTAATTTTAGCACTATTCTATTGCGATCGTATTTCATGGTCATTATTTTCTTCTTTTTATGTTTTTCCAGATTATCCTCATTAGAGGGATTATGCTCGTTAAACGCATGTATGGTGTGTTGCTGATGATGGAAATTGACCAGTGCTGTTGAACCGGCGCCTGCTGGAGACTGCATCTTCAAAGCAGGAGAGCTAAAAATATCTTGAATTTTATTTACAAGCTGTGGGCTCTAGCCTATAAATGTGTTGTCATGGAAACTACCATGTCACCCCCTAATTTTAGACAAGAAGAATGCCCTCTAGTGGTAATAGTGAAATCTGATTATCCTGATCTTACAATGCCTATAAATATCACGTGCTGTACCTTTATCATGGCCAGGCTTTGCACATTTTCTAATATATATTTTAAATACTCGATGCTAAGTTTACTTTTGCATTTAAGATAGAGAGAGGGAAATGTTTCCCCTGTCTTTCCCCTTTCATCAAGTTTTAATTTTATATTTTAACACTTTAGATCTGAAGCCACTCCAACATTATTCAAAGAGCCCAGAGTTTGTTTTTATTTTTTTTAATGAAAATGTTACTTCTGCTTAATGAATTATAACTATTAGTAAGGATGTGACTCTGCTCTTTATTTTATTTTATTTTTGTATTTATTTTTTCGAAAATGTTGTTTATTCAAAACGTTCAGATTTCATTCGATTTGTTTACTTTGAGAGAGGTGATTGAAAATGTGTATTGAGATACATCAAAGACAATAATGAGTACAATGACGTCATCATCACAAGCGCTTTATATCATGGAGGAAGATCCAATCGACTTCTATTGTTCTTAAATTAATCTAATTACAGTAACCTCCACAGTTGGCATTTTTACAGTTAATTATTCAGTAAAGCAATTAAATCAATTTCCTTTGACCATGTATCCTGTCTAATGTCATTTTAAAAGTTTTACATTTTATATCTTTGTGGGGACCGATATTTTAATACAATAGATTGGTAGTGCATAATGAATACACAAACTCCTTCTAATTTGACATATTTATTGATTGAAAATGACCAGATTTTGTATCATTTTGAAAATATCAAAATGAATGTCTGCTCACATATGTTTGCAACAGAAAGTCTTCGTGTTTCAGTAGTATGTTTCTTTTTCCACCCAGCCTGAAACAAAACAGTATAGATATTAGAGCTAGTTCATTCACTGCAAAATAACAAAATACTGTTATGAAAGTTATCGCTATCGTAGACCCCATTCAAAACCCAGGTTTCCTCTTGGGAAACAGATACTTTAGCTTTAAAATGAAAACAAACATAGATGTTATCAACGTCAAAGACTGCCAACATCATATCTGTTATTACCTCCTGGGCTCCGCCTAAGGATGTATCTTCTAACTTCATCATAGACGAAGATGAGCAGTGAGTATGGGAAGGCACAGAACCACCAACATGGTCTAAAACATAATACCAATGTTCAATAGACATTTCAAGGTCAGCTAGAATAAAAATGAAATATCCCCATTTCTTGTGTGTAAAAGACTAGTTATGTCCACTTACTTGAGAGGATACATTCTCAAAGCAATGTCCATGCCTGGGCAGTAGGACAAGAAAGCTGCCAAAGCAGTTTCCTCAAACAGTCCAAAGATGAGGATTTTGTTTCTATGAAAGAAAAGTGGTGACATAGCTTTTAGAAACAGTCCTGTATAGCACATATTGCACAATTATATGGCTGGACACTTTGTTTACATACCTCATTCCCTGCTGTACGATGGAATTCCTCCTGGTCTTGCAGATGATCAGATCGGCCCACTGCACAATCACAATACTGGCGAAGAATGCTGTGTGGCATGTGTACTCCACAATCTTTCTGCGCTCATATGTCTGGAAGAATAAACAGAAGAGCAATATTTACATGACCGATACCTCACATTTGTTTGTATTATAAAAGGTTTTTGGTTTATACAGTTGTGACACCTACCCATTGCTGGCCATAGCTATCTTCCAAGTCGTTGAGATACTTATCGTCCCAGTTGACTCGAATTCCTATTAAATCGGAGGGCAGGAATCCATTCTCGGCAAGAATTACAAAGTAGGAAAAGAACCCCGCAACTGCTTGCATCATACCTAAAAATAAGTATGATGACATTACAATTAAGTGTTTGTTTTGTTTGTATGTATTTTTGTAATATACCCCTGTTGAAAAATCCTGTATATATGTATTGAAGCATGGCTGCTGGTTTGAGCTGGTTTAAGCTGGTCATGAGCTGGTTATGTGCTGGTCCTAAGCTGGTCCTGAGCAGGAGCTAGTTGCTTAGGACCAGCACGTGACCAGGTAAGAACCAGCTTAAACCAGCAACCATGCTTCAAAACATACCTAACCAGCATATGCTGGTTTTTTCAACAGGGACAGCATTTATATTTGACATTTTAGTATTCCAATTTAATTAATAGAGTTTCTTTACAATTAAAAACAGTAGGTGGCACTGTTTTTACTTCTCAGGCGAACTAAAGGCATGGCTGCAATAGCAATTATGAAGTTTCGTTGATTATATTGATGCACTGACTAAAGATATTCCTGGTCGGCATGCTTGCTGGCAGATTTATATACGCAGACGATTTAGTATTTCAAAGTATAGCCGTTAACCAGCATGGATCTCAAATGAAATAAAACAAAATAATATGTAACACAGATGCTTTTGCAGCTAGCCTGCTGCTGCAGTACGTTGAACTTTAATAATAATTCAGTTAAATGCTGTGCTAATTGTAAAATATTACATTAGAGTAGGCCTACTTGTTCAAAACCAGGTCAAAGAATGAACATAGTGCTAACAGTAAAGAATGTCTGTTTAGAATTACCATGCTCTTACCAATTTGACCGTAGGCCATACTGATGAGCCTCTCATTCACCAGTTTATCTGTTTTAGCGTTTCTGGGTTGTCTCTTCATGATGTCACTTTCAGCAGTTTCGTAGGCCAATGAGATAGCAGGAACCTGTGGAAACATTAAACAACAAATCAAAACCATTTCTTTAAATTTTTTACCATTTGGGGGAGCTCTCACAAAATTAAGGCTCAGCACATAGATCAAAGGTCACCCACTAAAGATAAAAGCATTGCTACCATGAACTGTTTGCTGTTTTCAGAATGGTCAAAATTAAAAAAAAAAAATTAAAAAAAGGTCAACAGCCAGTATGGCTAACACTGAATAAACATGCATTACTGTATGTGAAGAGTTGTATGTGATGAAAAGTCGTAGCTTTACACTAAATTATTCAAAGTATTTTTTTTCTGACCAGTAGGTGGCACTAAATACAAACTTACACAATAGCTGCAATTACAATTACAAAGTTTCATCGTATGCATCCTATCATTGCCAAGACAAGGCCAAACTTTGTGGTTGGACATGGTCTCAAGATTATCTGTACCAAAACTGTGGAAGATCAGTACCTTAGTTTGCTTTCAACACATTAAAGATGGTGGGAAAAAAAACATGATCCGATGAATCAGAAGAAAAAACTAAACTATAAAATAGATGTCTACATCCCTTCAGTGCTTGGCTCCTAATTCACATATTGTGTCCTTTCACCTACCATGTCAGTGCCCAGGTCAATGCAGAGAATGGTGACGGTGCCCAAAGGTAGAGGAATATTAGCAATGATGAACAAGAGGAAGGGTGAGATCTCAGGGATGTTGCTGGTCAGTGTGTAGGCAATGGACTTTTTCAAGTTGTCAAAGATCAGACGTCCTAAAGGTAAAGATAGATATGAGAATTAAGCGTCATAAGTTACCTTCATCATTCTTCAGTCATAGCCACAGCCATATCACCCTGCAGCCCAAGACTGGTTGTCCACTGAAGCTAAGCAGGGTTGAGCCTGGTCAGTACCTGGATGGGAGACCTCCTGGGAAAAACTAGGTTGCTGTTGGACAAGGTGGTAGTGAGGCCAGCGGGGGGTGCTCACCCTCTGGTTTGTGTGGGTCCTAATGCCCCAGTATAGTGACGGGGACACTATACTGTCAAAAAGCACCGTCTTTCGGATGAGACGTTAAACCGAGGCCCTGACTCTCTGTGGTCATTAAAAATCCCATGGCACTTCTCGTAAAAAAGAATAGGGGTGTAACCCTGGTGTCCTGGCCAAATTCCCGCCACTTGCCCTTGTCAATCATGGCCTCCTAATAATCCCCATCTACTTGATTGATCTCTCTCTCCTCGCCACCTGTAGCTGGTGTGTGGTGAATGCACACCCCAGAGGAGAGACACCCCACATGATTGTAAAGCGCTTTGGGTGTACAGCAATACACAATAAAGCGCTATATAAATGCCTAATTAATTAATTAATTCTTCAGTCAGTTAAGTTTTCAATAAAATGTCTCACCTTCTTCTACTCCAGTGACAATTGAGGCAAAGTTGTCATCCAGAAGGATCATGTCAGCAGCCTGTTTGGATACGTCAGATCCAGCGATACCCATAGCCACACCAATATCAGCCTTCTTCAGAGCAGGAGAATCATTGACTCCATCACCGGTTACGGCTACAATGGCACCCTTATGAGAGAAATAAAATGCATTAAAATGGTTCCTTCTGGGTAAAATCTTCTAGTATCAAATAGAATTGGACAGACAACTCCCTGGCATTACCTGTCGCTGACAACCTTCCACAATGATCAGCTTTTGTTGTGGAGAAGTTCTGGCAAACACAATTTCTGTATGGTGTTTCAGGATATCATCCAGCTCTTCTTCACTCATATTCTTCAGTTCTCCACCATGGACCACACAGGCCTTAGCATCTCTAGAGGTACACATTGTATTAGCAGACATCTAGAGCAAATTCAAAACTTGGTGAATAAATGTTTTGTTTGAGATGGATACCTTGGATTGACCTCTCCAACAGGGATGTTTAAACGAGCAGCAATGTCTTCCACAGTCTCATTGCCTTCAGAGATGATGCCAACACCCTTTGCAATAGCCTTAGCTGTAATTGGATGGTCTCCAGTAACCATGATAACCTGTAATTGAAGATTCTGAATTATAATTTGATTAACTGATTGTACATGCAACAAGTATAAACAAAATTGAATATGCTGCAGCAAAGGTGCGACATATTCAAACAATGGATCTTGAACCAATAACAAGTTATTGATTCAAGACCCATTACAAATAGTCTTAGCTGTAATTGGATGGTCACAAGTAACCTGTGATAGAAGACATAGATGCTTGATCATATGATTCATTTAATTCAATAAAGGTATAATATAATCAAGCCATCAGTCTTGAATCAAGGTGAAACAACACCTTGATTCCAGCACTCCTGCACTTGCCCACAGCATCAGGTACAGCTGCACGAGGAGGATCGATCATGGACATGAGGCCAACAAAACACAGGTTCTCAGTGGGGAAGTTCACTTCATCGGTATCGAATGCAAAACCCTCAGGGAACTGGTCATCAGGGAGATTAAATTGGCAGAAGCCTATGAGAGAGATCACAGAATTATTCATGTGTTGTAATTTACCATTCTCTGTATTCATAATCTTCTGTAGCCATAAATTCAATTCTTATCCCAAAGAAGAACTTCAAAAGGTGGCTTTACCCAGCACTCTTTCTCCAAGACCTCCCAGTTCTACATAGGCATTTTGGAAAGCATCTTTCATTTCATCATCCAAAGGCTGCTCTTTTCCTTGAATCAAAATAGTAGAGCATCGATCCAGGATTCTCTCAGGAGCTCCCTTCATCACCAGAAGGTGCTTAGACTCTGATGAATTGGGATTCTTGTGGACTGAGAGCTAGAAAAGGCATATTATGGGCTGTTAGGATGACCAGTCAAATCCACATCTCATCTCCAAAGTACACCTCAACAAAAATACCTGGTACTTGTTGGTGGAGTTGAAAGGGATTTCAGAAATCTTTGTGTACTTCTCTCTCATTTCAGTGACTGAACCACAGCACAGCTCAATACACTTCAACAGGGCAGACTCTGAGGCATCACCAGCTGTGTCCCGCTGCAAAAGATTGATTTATTTTCTTAACTGATTGTGTCTTGATGGACATTTGCTGATGAACTTATACAAGTCACTCTATAAAGGTAAATCATCTACATATTTCCATAAATGTTTTAAAGTATAAAATATTAAGAAGCTCAAGCACACCTTAAGGATTGGCACATTGTTTTGATCAGCAAGGAAGACGGCACGGTTGCACAAGCCAGCGATACGTGCGAGGGCGGCCCAAGTAGCCGAGCTCCTGTCAAAGGAGGCTCCACTTTGGTTCTCTGTGGTGTCTGCTTCATGAATCTGGTTGTCAAACCACATGTGAGCGACGGTCATTCGGTTCTGGGTCAAAGTTCCAGTTTTGTCAGAGCAGATGGTGGAGGTCGAGCCAAGAGTCTCCACGGCTTCAAGATTCTTCACCAGGCAGTTCTTCTTTGCCATACGTTTGGCAGTCAGAGTTAGACACACCTACATGAAGTTACAAGTTAAGTAATAATTATTGGCTCAAGTGAAGTGTACTTTGGCTCTAGAAGTGTACTTTGAACTCTGACTTACAGTAACTGTGGCAAGGAGACCTTCAGGTACATTAGCGACAATGATACCAATCAGGAAGATGACAGCTTCCAACCACCCATATCCAAGAATCAAGGAAAGAATGAAGAAGCTGACACCCAGGAAGACAGCTACACCAGTGATGATGTGAATGAAGTGCTCAATCTCTTTAGCAATTGGTGTCTGTCCACAATCCAGACTGGAGGCTAGAGTGGCGATGCGACCCATGACAGTACGGTCACCGGTGTTGATGACAATCCCTCTGGCACTTCCTATTGAAAAATGAAACTTCAATTACAAAATTCTGACTTTTTTATCCAATATACCTCATCTGTTTTATCTCTGTACCTTCAACACAGTTAGTAGAGAAGAAGGCAATATTTCTCGTCTCCAGGGGGTTTTCATTGGAGAAGTCAGGAGTACGAGTCTGGGGCTCAGATTCACCAGTGAGTGAAGAGTTGTCCACCTGGAAAGGAAGAAAGGAAGAATACCATGAATATTCATAGATATTGGTTCAGGATTGCTGGTTAGTACCAGTTTGGTGTTGGTCTAGCTCTGGGGTGTTCAATACCCTTCAATCCCAAATTTAAGCTAAACTCTGAGTCTGTATAGGACATTGGTCCTCCAGGAGCAGGTTTAGACAGCCCTGGCTTTGGCCGCCTTGCTGGTATACCAGCATAAACAACCTGTTCACCAACAAAACATGGCTTGACTTGTTGACCAAAAGAAATTACTCTACTTAAGAAGCCTGTTTAATGGGGACACCAAAACACCCGCATCCCATTCTGGTGACCAACATCCAAAATGCAACATAACTATGCCAGTCTTTTCAAAAGTGGGAGTATGTTACTCTTGCCATTCTTTTGCACTTTAGGTCTCACCTTGCATCCATGCGCAGTGATGATACGAAGATCAGCTGGGATTCTGTCTCCACCTTTGACCTCCACAAGATCACCAGCAACTACCTCCTCTGCATTGATACTCTTTCTCTCTCCATCACGCACAACCAGGGCTTGCTACAAAACCAAAATGTATTAGAATGAAGTTTTTGTGTGAGAGATGACAGTGTTTTATCAGAATATTTTTTACATTTCATTACCTGAGGTACAAGGTTCTTAAAAGATTCCATAATTTTAGAGCTCTTGGCCTCTTGGTAGTATGAGAAGCATCCTGTTATTATGACAACAGCAGCAAGCACAATTCCCAGGTACAGCTGGAAAATCAAACAGGTTCACAGTGGGGCTAATTATGCTGTTGGAAATTATGTGATTCACTATGTTTGTTGCCATATTAACTATTTATGCATAAATAAGTGAAGGTTTTTGCTCTATCGTACATTGTCATTTGCGGGTTCGTCTTCAGAGGCAGCCTGGATTCCGTATGCCAGGAAACAAAGGATTGCACCAATCCACAGCAGCGTTGAGAACCCACCAAAGAGCTGTTTGCAGAACTTGACCCATTCTGGAGTCGTAGGAGGTGGTGTCAGGGCATTTGGCCCATCACGAGCTAAGATCTCCTTCGCACGGGAAGAAGACAAGCCCTGCCAGCAATGATAAAAATTAAGTCAACAATTAGTTAAACAATGTTGCAGAGTGAGTGAAACTTGAAACAGTGGTTGTGGATGTCAGACCTAAAAAATATAAACATAAATATGAGACTTCAAGGAGATATTGTGGAGTAACGGAAAGGGGGAATGTTGTCCTTGAGGTGTTAGAGCTTTTTGAAGGTCAGGGTGGGGCAGAGGATTTGGTCCAGTTAGGGGGTGGAGCTAATGGCAATGACGCACTCACCTATGTCCAGGTTCGCTCCAGGACATTTAGCAATAATTCAGTTCAAATAATATTATGCATATAGGCTTCAGATCTATAGCTTACATATAAAAGTTGCACGCACTGGTATTAAAACTTTTCCATTACAACATATAATCGACTGTTTCCGTTACATAATAATTAGACCTTGAACATACCTGCTGGTAAACCTCTTCCACAGACACCATTTATTATTTTTGAAATAAAAGTGCTTTGATTTGACAGAAAAGACATTGCGAGATTAAAAATCCAAGATTTCAATGATTTTAAATTAGGTTACCAGCCTTTCTTTTCAAAGGGAGATAATAACAACAATCATTTATGTCCATCTAAGAAGATAAAACATTCATATGAATCATCTTAGATGCATTATGTTTCCCAAATGTGTCACAAAACTCACCCTGGTCAGGTCGGTTCCATATTTGCGGTGAAGCTCGTCCATTGTCAACTTGTGGTCGTCCTGCAGAAACAAAAAGAGCCTTGAAATCTCAGTTCACCACAGAACTGATTACTGTTAAATGGTGTATTTTAATTCTATGTGCATTTTCTAAATGTCTTCATATATTAATTTCGCACCAGATCCACTTCTTTTTTGAGGTCGTCCATGTCTTGCTGCTTTCTTTTCCCTTTTTTTGGCTTTTGGCTCCATCTTCTGAAGTTGCCGCCAATTTGTACTTATCGTTCCCCGTCTATCAAAAATAACAATACTTAGCATATGCAACAAACACATTACCTGAACAAGAGACGAGAGAGAAAAAAATGGAACAACAAATGCAAATGTGGAATGAAACTGGAAGTATAATTTAATATAGCCATGGTCCACTCACTCCAAGCCCCATTTTCCTTGTTTAATCCAATTTAAACTCTGCAGCTTTTGGGTCTTAGATGTCGTAGTTCTCCTGAAAGCCTCTCCGGAGACAAAAAGCTCCTGTATGTCCAAGTCAGGTTCACAAAATTTATACCCTGCCAACTCACCTGTTTCAAGGAGGAGATTAGGGAGGAGTTTGGCTGCTGTCATGGAGCTTTAACATTTATTCAACCTTCATCCGAAAAGGTAGGTCATGTCATTGACACCTAGTTGAGGAACTAGCTTACTCAATATTTGAGAAGACCTGTGGTAGTTTGCACATAATTGATTAGCATTAGAAAAGCCTTTCATGTGCTCTGATTTGTCTTCAACATTAAGTTTCTCTGCACATATAAATCATTTATTTATCTGGCACCACCTGATTTTTATGACTTCTCCATTTCAAAGGTAAGTGATGAATGACTGTGCAAATTGTGTCCTTTGGCATTCAACACCAAGTAATAAATCTGATAAAAATCAATCTACGCTTGTGCACGGCCACAATCATATCTTAAGAATTCTGAATGCAAGTTTGGCATACGTTTTGTCCGTGTTTTGTAAACGTCTCGCTATCTTTTCTCTGTCAACAATGGATTAAGTTTAGTCCATATTTATGCTTTTCAACAGCATGCCACCACTTAAACGTTTGTGAGCATGGATTACACATTTCTTTTTGAGTTTGCATCCATTTGTTTGGTAAATACTCCAGGAAAACCAGGATCAGCTGGTGCTGCAGCTCAGAGAGGCTTGTGAATGAGGAAGACGGGAATGAACTTTGAGGATATTCAAGGTGACATCAGGGTTGTGGGAATGTCAACAGTGACGATCAGCCTCTCTGACAGTCGTAACCGATTCAAGCAGAAATCGATGTTGCTGGGTTTTATGGTTTCATTTTAATATTTTTTTCCTCATAAAGGTCTGGCATTTATTAACTTGGGATCATGAAATGGCACTTTAAAGCAGCTACCCGACCTGTTTTAAGGAAGCAGTCCAGTCTCTGAAAGGAAACATTATATTCTAAAGTAGGCGGTCTGGGACTTGGCAAGCGACCGCCCTTGCGTTACTCAGAATTCAGGTGAATAATACGGAGTTTGTTACTTTGCAAGAAACAAATGCACTAGACCATTTTAGTCATTTGAAATTGCAATGCCTGGATCAAATCACACAAAGTAATAGCTAATAATATACCCTTAAACTGTGAAAACTATCATTTAGTAAACCGGTTCCAGTGCTTCATCCCATAATTGCTGTGTCTGATCCAGGGTTTATTCTCAGAAAGAAAGGACAATTTGTTATAGTCTCTCAGTGTGCAGAGAAATGTGAAGGGGGAAGGGGCTCATACTGTATCTGACACACATGATTACAGCAGGGGCTCTATGGACGTGAGCAGAAATGGCAAACAAGATCTTCAGCTCTCTTAAAGGAGGAAAATGCCAGCTTATGCATTTTTGTCAATAAATGCCTGACCCATGCATAATATAATATACAGGTGCATCTCAATAAATTAGAATGCCGTGGAAAAGTTCATTTATTTCAGTAATTCAACTCAAATTGTGAAACTTGTGTATTAAATAAATTCAATGCACACAAACTGAAGTAGTTTAAGTCTTTTAATTGTGATGATTTTGGCTCACATTTAACAAAAACCCACCAATTCACTATCTCAACAAATTAGAATACTTTATAAGACCAATAAAAAAAACATTTGTAGTGAACTGTTGGCCTTCTGGAAAGTATGTTCATTTACTGTATACTGTATGTACTCAATACATGGTAGGGGCTCCTTTTGCTTTGACAGTGGCCTTCAGCTCATCTGCATTTTTTGGTCTCTTGTTTCTCATTTTCCTCTTGACAATACTCCATAGATTCTCTCTGGGGTTCAGGTCAGGCGAGTTTGCTGGCCAGTCAAGCACACCAACACCATGGTCATTTAACCAAATTTGGTGCTTTTGGCAGTGTGGGCAGGTGCCAAATCCTGCTGGAAAATGAAATCAGCATCTTTAAAAAGCTGGTCAGCAGAAGGAAGCATGAAGTGCTCCAAAATGTCTTGGTAAATGGGTGCAGTGACTTTGGTTGTCAAAAAACACAATGGACCAACACCAGCAGATGACATTGCACCCCATCATCACAGACTGTGGAAACTTAACACTGGACTTCAAGCAACTTGGGCTATGAGCTTCTCCACCCTTCCTCCAGACTCAAGGACCTTGGTTTCCAAAAGAAATACAAAACTTGCTCTCATCTCAAAAGAGGACTTTGGACCACTGGGCAACAGTCCAGTTCTTCTCCTTAGCCCAGGTAAGACGCCTCTGACGTTGTCTGTGGTTCAGGAGTGGCTTAACAAGAGGAATACGACAACTGTAGCCAAATTCCTCGACACGTCTGTGTGTGGTGGCTCTTGATGCCTTGACCCCAGCCTCAGTCCATTCCTTGTGAAGTTCACCCAAATTCTTGAATCGATTTTGCTTGACAATCCTCATAAGGCTGCGGTTCTCTCGGTTGGTTGTGCATCTTTTTCCTTCCACTCAACTTTCTGTTAACATGCTTGGATACAGCACTCTGTGAACAGCCAGCTTCTTTGGCAATGAATGTTTGTGGCTTACCCTCCTTGTGAAGGGTGTCAATGATTGTCTTCTGGACAACTGTCAGATCAGCAGTCTTCCCCATGATTGTGTAGCCTAGTGAACCAAACTGAGAGACCATTTTGAAGGCTCAGGAAACCTTTGCAGGTGTTTTGAGTTGATTAGCTCATTTGCATGTCACCATATTCTAATTTGTTGAGAGTGAATTGGTGGGTTTTTGTTAAATGTGAGCCAAAATCATCACAATTAAAAGAACCAAAGACTTAAACTACTTCAGTCTGTGTGCATTGAATTTATTTAATACACAAGTTTCACAATTTTAGTTGAATTACTGAAATAAATGAACTTTTCCACGACATTCTAATTTATTCAGATGCACCTGTAATATAATAGCATTCTTCTGGCCAAATATATATTTATTGTTGTGAACAGCATGAAATAAGTAAAAGACATGCATTTTAGAGTACATTTTAAAGTAAAAGGTCCAAATTTTACAGTTTGCAAATTCAAGTGCACCTCATTGGCAATACACACATGCATACATATATAATATATAATGTTCTGGCAAGGTTCTCTAAAAGTTCAGAACAAATGTTCTTCCGGCAATGTTAATATAACGTTTCTATCTTCTCTTTAACAATGTTCTCAAAATGTTAACACAAAAACGTTATTTATACATGTTCATGAAACATTTCATTTCTAAAAACGTTTCAGTTGAATGTTCATCTAATGATTTTAAATGTTACAACTTGGTTTCGGAATGTTCAGGTAACATTCAAAAGTAACATTCCGCTAATGTTTGCAAAATTATAAAATGGAATGTTCCTTTAATGTTCACTTTTGAATGTTGATGAACATTCGGAAATAACATTTTCATAAAGTAATGCTAATGTTAGTAAAACATTTGAGCATAGTTTTGATGTCAGTGTCACATGATCCTTCAGAAATCATTCTAATATGCTGATTTACTGCTCAAGAAACATTTCTGAATATTATTAATGTTGAAAACAGTTGTGCTGCTTCATATTTCTGTGGAAACTATGAGTTATATATATATATATATATATATATATATATATAATTTTCAGTTTGCAGTCTTTCTGCAGTTTCTTTATTTTCACAGTATGGATGTCAGTGTTGTAAGTGTGCTCTTGGGAGCTGCTCATCACTGTGCAGTAAGGACTGTGGAGTGTCTCTAAGAGCTCTCGTTCTCTCAGGCACGCAGCTATGAGCACGGAGGGAAATGTCAGCCACAGACGCTGGGAGAGAGAGAGAGAAGAGAGAGAGGCAACAGATCAACAGAATAATAAACATGACAACTGTGAAAGAAGGCAGTGTCTCCATCTTGCACAGCTCTCTGTGTAGAACACTGCAGAAAGCAGCAAGAATCTGATTTAGAAAATAGTTGTCACTTCTAGTATGTCAGTACAATTCAGTGTCGTTGTAAAGGTCTATTCATTTTCAGGAATAGTTGGGCCGAAAAAGAAAATTCATTTACTCACCCTCATGCCATTCTAAACCTATATGACTATCTTGACACAGAAAGTGAATTGAGGCGTGTCTATCAATGTATGATAACAGTAGTCAATCTAACTTGTTTGCAGTATTCTTGGTCTCCAAAAGCTTGAAAAATATATTAAAAAAATTAAATTAATTAAATTAAATTAATTAAGTCATTATTGGTGGTGGTATCACAACATAATATAATATAATTAATATAATATAATTAATATAATTAATATAATATAATATAATATAATATAATATTTTTTTCTGTCCAAAATGGTTGAAATAAATATATTTTCCAAATATATATATATATATATATATATATATATATATATATATATATATATATATAATCACAATTTAGTAAAAAAAAAAAAATTTAATATGCATATACAATATAGGCCATAGGCTATACACATTTTCACTAAATTCATGAAAATATTCTTGAAATACACACACACACACACACACACACACACACACACACACACACATATATATATATATATTATTTTATTTTTATTTATTTTGTTGTTGTTGTTGTTGTTTGTTTGTTTTCATAGCTACTATGAATGACTACCATCAACAGTTTGGTCAACTGATTCTTCAATTAATAATTTTATAAATAATAATTTAAATTTTTGGGTGAACTAACCTTGCACACTTAACAAATTAATTCTGTGATTCTGGCCAAAATATGGTTGTTGTTGTTGTTGTTATCATGAATGATAACAATGAATCTAGCATCAGTGCCAAAAACAGCCTCACATTACCTACTACTTGAGTTAAAAAAGAACTAATATTATAAACCAGACAGATGTGTCTTTAAATAGTGATTACATGAGCAGTGTTCAGCAACTGTAAACAACTAAGCTCTTTAATAATATGTTTAGCTTCATGTTGACTCGTTCGAATCACACTCGTCACACTCTGCACATTCATCAGCTGACACAGTTTTTTGTGCAATTTGTGAGTTTTGGGTGTGCTTCTCCTTTAAAACGTCCATTTCTAAGGCACCTGTAATCACATCCCCCCCAGACTGCCAGTTTTTCCTCTGGGAATGGTCAGGTTACGAGGCCCTGGAGGAATCTCAGCACATGCTGTCCTCTCCGGAGACCGGGATCATTCAGCCGAGCTGCTCGCTCACATAAGGGATATTATTGTGTGTGTGAGGCTCAGCATGTGAGAGACCATTGTTCCCAAACCAGAGCAATGTAGAGGAGAGGGAGAGGAGCTTTACCTAACAGAGTCGCAGAGATCCGCGTCTCCAGGGCTCAGGTTACCAGACATCACCCCGCCTCCGTCTGCCCATTTGTCCCTGAACAGAATTTTCCACTCGTCTTTTCCTGGGAAGACACCTACATTCATCCGCTCCTCATCCTCTCATTATACGCTCGCCTATAGCAAAAATAGACACTAATTGTGAGGAATGGTGTGCTGCACGTGTAAACACAGAAGTGCAGTGAATAACTTCTCCTTAGAAAAGCCTCCAGAAAAGTCAAACAAAGCACATTGTTTTATCTGGTTCACTGTAACACGAAAGATATGTTGCGTAAGGCTAAATTACATCTGGCCTCTTGCTGCACACAAACATCTTTTCAATAATTATACCTTTTAAGCAAAACAATTAAAATGTCTTGTGACTGTGTATTTTGACCTAAAAGTAAGCCCTAAAATCCTTAACCAGCAATTGCCCATATAAACTAACATCCAAAAGTTTGGGGTCAGTAAGATATATATATATATATATATATATATATATATATATATATATTAAAACTTAAACTAGGGTTTTATTTCAGAATCAAATCCTGCCTTTCATTTGAATCTAGAAAAAGGCTGGTTGATGCTACTTTTATGTCTATAATTGACTATGGTGATGTCTTGCATGCATGCTTCGTCTCAAAGTTTGCATGCACTGGACACTGTATACCATGGAGCTCTGAGGTTCATCACTGGTTTTAAAGTCCTCACTCACCACTGTGAAATGTATGAATGTGTTGGATGGCCTTCTCTATCAACGCGAAGACTTCAACACTGGTATATCTTTATATATAAGGCTATCTTAGGTCTACTTCCATCCTACCTTCTGACCTACATCAGTGTAAATAATATCGGGACTTACAATCTTCGTTCTCATGATTTTTTCCTTTTGTCTGTTCCAAAGGTTAGAACTGAGCTTGGACAAAAAGGCGTTTAAGTATTCTGCTCCCTCTACACGGAACAAGTTACAGAAATCCATGAAACTCAATAAGTTGGTCTCATTGGTCGTTTTTAAAAGGATGTTAACTGATTTGGAGGCAGCCACATCTGGCTGTAGATGTTTT
Organism: Onychostoma macrolepis; assembly: GCF_012432095.1. Lineage (NCBI taxonomy): Eukaryota > Metazoa > Chordata > Actinopteri > Cypriniformes > Cyprinidae > Onychostoma > Onychostoma macrolepis. The sequence goes on from NC_081155.1 coordinate 45,054,533, forward strand.
GCCTGATGTGTTAAGGATTGTGGTTGACTTTAAAGAGTTTGTTATTTCAGGTGTTTTATGTTATTATTATTTTTGTGTATTTTATGTTTGTATGTATGTATGGTTGTACTGCTGCCTGTCTTGGCCAGGACACTCTTGAAAAAGAGATTTTTAATCTCAATGAGTCTCATCCTGGTTAAATAAAGGTAAAATAAATAAAAAATAAATAAATATTTTTTTTAAAAGAAATTGATTATTTTATTAATTTTATCAAAAGTGACAGTAAATACATTTAAAATATTTCTATTTCAAATAAATGCTGTTATTTTGAACGTTCCATTCATCAAATAATTCTGAAAAATAAAATGTATGATGGTTTTCACAAAAATATGAATCAGCACAACTGTTTTAACATTGATAATAATCAGAAATGTTTCTTGAGCAGTAAATCAGCATATTAGAATGATTTCTGAAGGATCATGTGACACTGAAGACTGGAGTTATGATGCTGAAAATTCAGCTTTGATCACAGAAATAAATTACAGTTTATGCATATAGATTTTTTTTCTAATCAAATAAATGCAGCCTTGGTGAGTGGAAGAGAATTATTTCATTTTAAAAAAATTGTATTGACTTTTGAACGGTGCTGTAAATAATCAGCTTCAAGAAAAAAAAAAAAGCCTAAAGATGTTTTGCTTTTTGTTTTTTTCTATTAAAATAGCAATTAAAAAAAACAGAGAAAAGAAAATGCATTTGCAACAAAAAATAAATTAATAATAATTAATTTAAATAAATAAAGGATTTCTTCTAATTCTGTAGGTTATAAAAAAGTTTTTAAATGTTTCTAAAATGTTGAAATGTCCAGATTATAACGTTATTTGAGGGTTACAAAAAATCTACTAAAAATATAATGTTATTTGAAAGGGTTTTTTTTATATTCTAGGAACATTAAAGTGTCCAGATTTCTTGGCATGAATAGAATGTTATATAATGCTTACAAAAATGTTTCTTACAACAATCTATACATTTATTTTTCACCCAAAATATACACTTATTTGAACATTTATTTTTAATATTATACGAATGTTAAAATGTCCCATTTTTTGTGGTGATTGTGTTTTTTTAAGAATACGAAAAACATTTCTTAGAATGTTCATCAGGAACAAATAACATCAGAAAGGTGTTCCCAGAATGTTGAGCTCAGAATGTTTTCTCTCAATTTTATGAGAATGTATATCAGATATTAAAAACGTCATTAGAATGTTCCATAAACATTACTTTAAGAACATTTTCTTATACAACTTTTTTTTAAATTGTGAGAACGTTCCCTGTTAGCTGGGAACACAACTCAAACAGACCTTATACTCAAAGACATTTACAGATTATATATAATATATATATATATATATATATATATTGTTTTTATATATATTTTTTTAAATGTTTTAATCTGTTGCCATTTTTATTATTTATTCCTCTTCTGTCATTAAACGTCTTGAACTCCAGCTAGCTAATTTATGTGCATTTTTATTTTATTACACTCTTGAACCTTGAACAGTTTTGCCCTGAAGACGTCTTTGCTTACCTATAAACAGCAGAGGAAAGCAGAAACGCACAAAAGAGTAACACACACGTCTAAACACAAAATGGACAGTGAAAGTAAAGATAGCAGGTTGACACAACAAACGTAACATGTCACACGGGGTCATGGAAAAGCGCTCTACCGAAACCATTGTGAAACACTGGCCCATATGACTCTCCATTGAAATCAGGACTGTTTTAGCCCCGTTAGTGATTAACACATAGAGGTTATAGCATTACATTATATAGGCCTCACCAATGATCACACCCAGAACTCAAAGGACTTCATAAACTCCTTGTATTGCCTTGTGGGAAGTTTTCTAAGCCGCAAAACCTCACATATAGGTTCAGATGTGTGGCTGACACCGGGATGAAGATTAAAACCCACAAAGAGATGACGTTTAGAGAACACACTGAATATAAACAAGTACATCAGGTTCACACGGGAACAAGCACAGGACATCAGACTCTCTGGTTTGTGGTCTACGGGTTGCCAGAGCCCATGCATCATACAGAGCCCAAATATTTGGGTGGTATTTATATGCATGTATGTTTATTAGCATTTTATAATATTCAAATTTATATTATTTCCTTCTGTTTTCTATTGTAATGCCCCAGCCAGCTAATTAATGTGCAACACTCATTATGTGCTTTGCTCTTGAACAGTTTTGCCCTCAAGACGTCTTTGCTTACCTATAAACAGCAAGGAAGCAGAATTACAAAAGAAGAAAGAACACAAATGTATAAAGTCAAAACAGACAGTGAAAGTATTACTCTGCAGGTAGCAGCTTCGCACAGAATCACACAGTATTTCCCGCAGGATGATGAAAAATCACGACTCAAAACACTGTTTTTAAATCAGCAAATGTTTAAAACCACTTTAGGTTTTGACTCTAGAAAGTACAAATCCAAAATACAGAAAGAATTTCTTGTCATTTATTGTGAGTTTTCCGAGTTTGTCTGGACAGATTTGACTACCAAAGACCAAATACTCTTACAGAAATAAAGTCTGACCACTTCATAAGATTCAAAAGATGTATTTATTCGCTGGACGGCCATTCCTGTTTTCCAAACTACTTATTTGTTCCACGAAAATAGACATAAACAAGGCCCAATGCCCAATTAGCATGGCAGATTTACAAAGCTTAACATTTCAAATGTTTCAAACAGCTTTGTGCATAAAAACTGCTGAGAGAAATATAGCTGCCCCACATGGAAAAAACGAATAAATAAATAAATAAATGTTTAAAAGTTAAAAAACAAAAAAAGGCCCCAAAAAATATTATTTGCTAAAATGGGTTTCAACCAAAATATATTTTCTACCAATGTATTTTTTGCATGTCTTTGTATATTTTTGAAAAGATATTAAACTCCATGTAAGTTTATTTTCTTGGACTAAAGTATATTGAGGGGAAAATATATTTTTAAGTGCTTAACATAGGCTATTCCATCCACATTTGCATTTACAGTAAATGTAGGTTATACTGTAAGATTTGACATGTATTTTCTCGCCCCTGAAATACATTTTGAAGTATGTGAAGTTTGAAACTGAATATATTTAAAATTTAAAAAATATATTTCATTGAGCTTCACTGTTTACAACATGTATTTAGCATATATTTAAAATATATTTTGTCCATAAAAAAAACATACTTTTGCCATGTGAGTTGGTAAAGGCCGAGAAACACAGCTGCATTAGGGTGTGTTTGAGCTCAGGTAATGGACGCGTCTTGTGTAATAGCTGGCTAAATCTGCATTAGGTGGGCCGGGCCGGTGGTTTAGCCTCAGGCGAGAAGTTACTGAATGACTTACTGAGAGAAGTGAGCGAAGAGAAGGAGAAAAGCATGTGTGTTTGCACCAGAGTCTTTGCCAAAGAAGGCGCCCTGTTTGTCTATGCGTCTATGACATCATATGAGCTTCAAACACGCCGAGGCCAGCACTGCTTTAGATGAACAAACAGAGAAGAACCAAAGAATGAGCCGATCATTTGCTTAGGCTTACTTGTGTGGTTTTGATGAGGAAAGAAAAATGACAGCTTTTTAATATCTCAATTGTTTCTCTAATGGAGAGATAAATCCTGTGCCTCAGATTCATCTTCTGAGAAAAGACAGCAGTAATCTTGTTTCAAACGAGATCTCAATAATACCTCAAACTGTGCTCACATTTGCCAAGATACCTTTATAAATATAACATATACTGTATATCTTTTTCAGAAATGTATTCTGTCTATAATAATAGTCTTTTTATTTCTCCTAATTAATTTTAGAAGAAACAGCAGACATAAAAATAAAAATTATTTTATTTTATTTTATTTTATTTTATTTTATTTTATTTTATTTTATTTTATTTTATTTTATTTTATTTTATTTTATTTTATTTTATTTTATTTTATTTTATTTATTTATTTATTTATTTATTTTATTTTTATGTCTGCTGTTTCTTCTAAAATTAATTAGGAGAAATAAAAATAAAAATCAGTTGACCCTGACCTGAACTTATATGTTACATTTATTTTTATAAATGTAACGCTTGTATCTAAATTTACACAGTTTAGTACAGTGTATTATAAATGTATAATGTATTTTAATTTCTCTTAATGCATTTTTGAAGGTACAGCTGAGACAAAAAAAAAAAAACACTTTTCTGTTTTACTACAAAAGTAAAATAATAATAAATATATATATATATATATATATATATATATATATATATATATATATATATGTATAGATAAAAGTATCATTAATAAAGAAATTCCACTAGCACTTTATCAACATAAATAGCAACATAAAGAACAAAACATCTCTAAATGTGTCCCCAGTATATCAAGTACATGACCTTCACTTGCTACATTGTCTTTGCGAGTCCCTGTGAAACTCAGCAGTGCGGAGCGAGGAACACGGGCCGGAGAACACGGAGAGCAGGAGAAAGAAGTGGAAAAGTTTAGCACAGGAGACCGGGAGGAGGGCTGGCGCTCGCTGTCACACCCACTGTCCTTGGCACTCGGCTCCTGAGAGGTCATTCCTATGTCCACTCACGGTCAGCTGGAGATCCCTTCATTCCTGCATGTTTATTCACTCCTCGCATTCCCATTCGTGCTGGAAGGGTTTCAGACGGGTGAGTTGTCATTGCACAATGTCATTTCCAAACAGTAACAGGAAGGCCAGCGATGCATTAATGCTTTTAGAAGATAATCCCTGACACATTCCAGGACACGCATTCACCTCTTGTTATCATGACTGTGTAACCAGGAAAAGAGTGTTGACTTTCATACATCACAGAGGACTAACAGGAGAGCGACGTTACTCTTAAAGACCAGCTGAGACACTCAATGCTACTTAATGTCAACAGTAAACCTCATTTGCAACTGATTTTACATCTGTAATGTTACATCCTATTTGGAATAGGATATTAAACAAGCAGAAAATATAGGGTGGGATTTGACTTTATCCAGTAGGTATTGACTGTTCCTGCTCTACTGGTTGCTAACAGCAACAATTTTTAGTTGCCAATAAATGCTCCTTAGTGTTGTTTTAGTATCACTATAGAGACACTATAGGTTTTATTAATATTTTGAATTAGTTTTTATTTTCAAATTTTATTTTTGTCTTTTTTTCTTATATGATATTATTTATTTTTTCCAATTTCAGTTATTTTAGTACATCAAATTAAACTAAATAAAAATGACAAATTTTGCATTGGCAACCATCTAAAACAAATTAAGTATGTTTTTGTTTTTATAATATATATATATATATTTCAAGTAATGGCTTTAGTTTTAGTTTACATTGTTTTACATTCCCTGTTCTCTTTTTAATTTTAGTTAAAGATTTAGTCATTTTAATGTATTTTTGTCATTTTTATTACTTTTTGTGGTTTATATAAACTATTTAGTTTGTATTAATCTTTATTCCAGTTTTAGTTTTAGTACATAAATTTAAACAAAAAATGAGAAATTGCTTAAAATATATTTACAAAAATAACAATTTTTATTTCAAGTAATGAAAATATATTTTTTAATTTTTGGTTGAAAATGGTTTTAGTTAACTCTAATAACTATAATAACCCTGATGCATTTACTGATGAAATGAATAGTTTGACTAGGTTTCTTTGCATTATGCAAAATGAAAATGACTGAATGATGAAAGTAATATTTCCACACCAAAATGGAGCCTGACCTGGACGCGAGTTTGCAAAAACAGTGATGAAACAAACCTGTATGACTTTCTTCGGCCGAACACAAAAGATCATATTAAGAAATTCCATTCTGACTTCATGTTGACTTGAAGACTGCAAAGAAAGCAAAAAGAAACATCAGTGTAGTTTTAATATGAGAAAGCAAGCAGCAGCTTGACAGGATCGGTCCTTGTGCTGCACTGACTGATAATCTGAGTCTGTGGAATCAGATTAAGGTTCATTTTAATGTGAACTGTCAAACACGGTGCTGTCAGTGATGTGCTGGTGTGTTAATACTCATAATACCATCGCACGATTAACAGATTCTCCTGCGATCACTGATCATGCATGCATGTAGGCAGTAATACTGATCACAAACACATTAATCTGTGCCTCAAATCCCCCTCGATGATTGAGTCCTGCAAACGATACGATGCTCCGAAATGGTGGATGAGCATAAAGAGGAGTCTAAACAGCCATACGCAATGATTATAAACCTTATGAACATATATGATGTATAGAATACCGTTCAAAATTTTGGGGTAGGTAGATACAGGGCTGAATTTATTTGATTAAAAATACCATACAAAATTGTGAAATATTATTACAATTTAAAATAGCTGTTTTCTATGTGAGTGTATTTTAAAATGTAATTTATTTCCGTGATCAAAAGCTGAATTTTCAGCATCATTACTCCAGTCTTCAGTGTCACACGATCCTTCAGAAATCATTCTAATATGCTGCTCAAGAAACATTTATGATTATTATCAATGTTGAAAACAATTGTGCTGCTTAATAGCTTTGTGGAAACCATGATACATTTTATTTATCATGATTATTTAATGCATAGAAAGTTCAAAAGAACAGCCATTATTTTAAATATAAATCTTTTGTAGCATTAGAAATGTTTTTACTGTCACTTTTGATCAATTTAATGCATCCTTGATGAATTTTTGTATTTTTCATCTAAGAGGTGGAGTGAAGAGCCATCGAGATCAGCCCATATTTAGCCAAAGGCTGAATGAAGGGGAGAGAGAGAGAGAGAGAGAGAGAGAGAGACTTTGCACCAAACACACCCGACAACCTGTTGTTGCTAAGCAACCGGTGTGCATGCTTTAAAGATTATCGCCCGCAATCCGTGAGACTCAAATATCTTTTCAATTACACCGCAGCGCGAGGAGTGCGATAGGAACATTGTTTTCCTCAAGAGTACGGCGACTGTAAAGTGCAGCAGAGGAGAAAGTCAACAGCCTGCTGCTAAAACAAATTCAGACTGAACTTTTCCAAACATCTTAATGTTCATAGATTAGATACGCATGGAGGGCCTCTCCTCTCCTGTGCTGTCATGCAGAAATCATGCCTCTAATACAGCAGACATAGTCCAGCGGCTACAGCAGTCATTCACAAAGTGCAAAGTCAAAGGATTTTACGGCAGTCGGAGAAGTAACAGATTGCTCATGAAGTCAAGCCTCCTCCACTCCGCCATCTTGGTATTCCCTAGTGTGCATATACTGTACAGAAATTAATGGGAAATTGAATGATTTTAAAGAGAAAACATTGCATAATGAGACACCGTTTTTATATCTGAGGCTTCGCTGTACTTTCTTACAACACAAATGTCTTAAAGGAACACTCCACTATTTTTGAAAGTTGGCTCATTTTCCAACCAAGAGTTAAACGTGAGTTTTACCGTTTTCGAATCCATTCAGCCGATCTCCAGGTCTGGCCGTAGCGCTTTTAGCTGCTGCTTAGCATATATCACTGTAAAAGATGACTGTGATTTTAACGGTAAAAAACTGTGAATATGCTACAGTAAAAACCTGTTAAATGGTTAACGGTAAGTTCCTGTAAAGTTTACAAGGAAAAAACGTAAACTGATGTTCCCAGAATTCCATGCATTGCATTTCAATTTTTTTTTCTTATCAGTTATGTTTATTAGAGTTGTATGTTACATCTAATGTTGTTTATTAAAATTAAAATTAATGGGTCCCATTTTATATTAGGTGGCCTTAACTACTATGTACTTACATTTAAATTAATAATTTGGTACAATGCACTTATTGTGTACATACATGTTTTTACATTGTACTTATATTTAAAATACCTATATGTAATTACATCTGTAATTAATTTCTGTAATTACATTTATAATTACACTGTTGACCCGTCCCTTACACCTTAACCTACCCTTAAACCTACCCATACCACCAAACCTGTCCCTAACCTTACCCGTATCACACCTCAATAGCAGAAATAGTGTTTTGCAATACAGTATGAACACAATAAGTACATTGTACTTATTTTTTGATGTAAGTACATAGTAGTTAAAGCCACCTAATATAAAGTGTGACCAATTAATGTTTATTGCATATTTCAGTTTAATGAGTATCACCATGATGGTGTTCAGTGCTTGTGTGAATGACATTGTGCACCTTCTATGTATGTTATTATTTAAAAGCTGCTTGTGATGGACTTTGGTTGGTCATGTGACTTTCTCATCACCACCTGGTTATCAGTGTATTTCAAAGGAACAAAACAGATTTCAGTACTTTAATAGGTTGGTATATTAACATTATATCAGTTAATGAAATAACGGTATTTAACTGTAAATGTAAGTTAAAACTGTACAACCTAAAATGTTGTTACCGTATTTCTTACGATAGAATTCCGGCAACCACAGCTGCTGTTTTTTTACCGTAAATTTTACGTTATTGAATATTTTCAATATTTTTCCTATTTAAAAGGATGTCACTGGTCTCAGCAGGTCGCAGTAATGCATTATTTAGTTTGTGATCCACCCTTTAAATGAAGAAAGAAGAAGAAGCTCTTACTGTATATTCAATTCAATTCAAGTTTATTTGTATAGCGCTTTTCACGATGCAAATCATTACAAAGCACCTTTACAGAAAATTAAAGTTTCTACATTATATTTAGCAAGTTGATGTCCATATGGTAGAAATGTATGGTAAAAATCAAGCAGTTAGTTCATGTCAAGTAATCAAACAGATGGTGAACACTATTAACAACAATGATTATATGTTGCGATCAAACTTATAGCAAAATTTGGTAGTTTTGCATGTTGTCTGAGGGGTTGGCATCATCTCTTCTCAGGTGTTCGGTCATCTCAGGTCTTTGTAAGGCCTGGATCCAGACAGAAACTTGTGTAATTCCTAGTTATTTGGCATCCCGTGGCAGAAACAGAGAACTGTTCCAACTCAGCAAAAAATGATGTGTTCAACCCAAGCAAAAGAGTGATAATGTGCATTTGATCAGATGTAACTGAAGTACAATGTTATGAGATGCATTATATGAATGCTTGGCTAAAGAGATGTCTTTAATCTAGATTTAACCAGAGAGAGTGTGTCTGAACCCCGGACGTTATCAGGAAGGCTATTCCAGAGTTTAAGAGCCAAATGTGAAAAAGCTCTACCTCTTAAAAATAAAGGTTCTTTATTGGCATCTAGGAACAAACTTGAACATCCATGGAACCTTTCAAATGCAGAAAAGGTTCTTTATAGTCAAAGAAGGTTCTTTAGATTTTAAAAACGTTCTATAAAATGGTTCTTATGTTTTTCCTAAGAGTTTTTTTTTTTTTTTTTTTTTCAGAATGTCAAGTTTATATCTCAGAATTCAGTTTTTTCTTCATCTTGGAATTAAGACTTTTATGTTTCTGCCATGGAATAATATATATATATATATATATATATATTTTTTTTTTTATTTTTTTTTTTTATCTGAATTGTGAGAAAAAAAGTCTGAATTGTGAGACAGAAACTCATAATTGCAGAATTGTGAGATAGAAAGTTGCAATTAATATTTTAGGTTGCTTTACAAGACTTGTTCCCAAGCACGCATTCGTATCTGTACACACTGAGCTAAGCAAATACTGCATCAGAAAAGCCATACAGTACATATGGGGTAGATTAGATGATGCAACTGTCAAAATGTATAGTTCACAAATGGTAAAAGTGTTTTGAGAGCATATAGCATTGTGCAAGGAACCACACTAAAATAAGTATTTATTATCAATAATCCGCCTTACACAAATCTTATTTTTGTGAAAAGGAATAAACGATTAAATGTTTTACTGCCACTAGAGTTGTAAACTGCAGTGAATTGTATATATTGGTTCTGTATGTTTTTGGAGTCTTGCACATTTTCCCAAAGAGTCTTTGGTAATTTTACAAGCTTTAAACATGCTGCATGTTGGACTGTATCTAAAAACAAAGTATAGTGAAAAATGAAACACCTTGCAAAACATTTGCATTTTACTATACAGTTGGCTTTGGATGTTTGTTTAGCATCAAAATTATAACCCTAACTATGAGTAGTATCATGTGATGCCTTAGCAAACACCTCTTATGGTCTTTTTCAGCTGCTCTAAATGCATGTTAAAAGTGAAGCATGCATCATAATAATCAGTTGTTCTCTGTCTATTTTCTTAGTCCTTTTAATGGGCACTTTCTCAGTATGTTTTGTTTGAGAACACACTCATTGTTCACTACTGCCATCATACAGATGTCCACACTGCATATTTTTGTCTATAAAGACAGCATGAAGTAACCCTGGTGGCAAAAATAGAAATTTTTAAAACACAGTCAAAAAGTGCAGTTTTGTGGTTTTTAGTTCATGCATGAAGCTCAACTATATGCTTTTGCACTACTAATAATTGACTGTCAATCATAGTCTACTTTTAGCAAATTTGAAATGATATTATCTTCTAAACAAACAAGCAAAAATATCAATGCACCAAAATGTCAATGGCTACCGACACTGTTTGGTTGCCAGCATTCATCGAAATGTATAATTTTGCGTTCAACAGAAGAAAGAAACTCATAAGGTTTGGAGCAACTTGAGGATGAGTAAATGACAGAATATTCATTTTTGGGTGAACTATCCAGTCAAAAGCTTTATAGATAAAAGACAGGAGCCTATTTCATATCACTCCACGCTCTTTCCTCACACATAATAAGATCAATAACTCTCAAATCAATATTTCATAATGAGCAGCTAGCTGTGCAATGTCTTACATCTGTGGCTATGGGAACAGTGCTGGATATTTGGGTTGATTTGGAGACCTAAAACAGGACTAGTCAGTCAGAAGAGCAATGTTTAAGGTCAGTGCTGTGATGTCTGTGAGACAGCCGAGAGCTCGATGAGGCCAGACGCCACGGACGTGCTTCATCAACTGTCCGTCAAAATGACAGGCAGGGTCAGGCAGAGATCGCTATGAGAGCCAATAAGACCTGGACGCTTTAAAACAAGCTCTTACATCTGAAGAGATGGATCTTGCGTACTCAAACACTGAGAGAAAATCCCAGCAGAGCAGCTTCTCTCCTCCTGGCAAACTCAAGCATTCTGCATCCGTTACTGCATCTGTGTCGAGGAGTCATTACCCATTTTTTCTGTGAATTTATGGCTGCTTCTTCATAATTTACAAGCCTGTCCTATATTGTTGTGGCACCTACTTCAGTAAGCTGGGAGACTCCATGTCTGCAGTTTTAATTCATTTAAAATAAAGCTTATATTTAAGAACCCAAAATGTTAAATCGGAAATTAAAGCTTAATCTTAACACATTTAAGCATATGTTTAAGATGAAAAATCCTAATATTAATTAATTACATAAACACTGATTATAATAAGTTATCTCATTTTTTGCATTAATGAGAATGAACATTAGGAATAATTCCTAGGCAACTAACTGAAATAAAATAAGGTAAAGTTGAAGTGCTAAAAATACTAAACTTTAAATAAAAATATAAAGATAAAAGCATGTATCCAAATTACTAAAACAAACTAAAATTAAAATAAAAAGAGAAAATAGAAAAATAGAAGCTAATTCAAAATATTAATAAATAATATAGTAGTATATACAGTAAATAATACCAAAACAACACTGTTGCAAGAATATGAGATAGATATTATAACAAGATATATTTTAATATTTATTAATTATTAATATATTTACAAATACCTAAACAATTAAATAAAGCTTGTATTTAGGAACCAAAATTATTGGAAATGATAGCTTATTATTGCAATGCAAACAAATCTAATAAATATTAAATAAAAAAGCAGACATATCACTTAATATGTCTATGAGTTTTTTAAATCAAAATACTATCTTAAAGCTATACTTGAAATTTAGATTTTATTTAAATTAAGCTTTAATTTATGATTTAAAAAATTGCCTTTTTAAAAAAAAAAAATGTTTTACTTTATTTGGTTGGAAAACATGCTTTACTGCCATGAAAATAATTTCTTAAATCCTGATGGGCTTAACAATAAATGCTATTTTCCTTCAGATTCCTCTGCATGAACATTCACGCAGTCAAACTGCAGTTGAACTCAGTAGGAATAATCATTGTGTTTTGGAACGCTCTCAGAGGGATTACATAACACAAACATGTTTAATTTCAACACACGTGCATGTGAGAACATGGCAGAAGTCCTTAGAAAATGCACACAGTGCTGCTGCTGCATCATTCACCTGGAACTAACAAACACTATTATGGAACATACAGTATGAAAGTTTAATTATCATGCATGGTTAATGCGTTTAATGGGACGCGTATCTCTCTGTGACCTAAAAATATCTCCCTCTGAAGATCTTGACCTAAAAGATCAAATGCAGCTGGAGAATGTTAGATGAGCTAAATGTCTTGGCCTGGCGAGATGCTTAAAAAATTTAATAATAATTCTGAGTGGGTGGATTGGGGACAAAAATGGGGACAAAACATTACACGCTACCATTTACCTGAAAACACACACCAATCTATAGAAGCCTGATTCCCCCTCATCATAATTTTTTATTTATTTTTTAAAATAATTGTGACTTATCATAATTGCTACTTTTATATCTCAGAATTTAATTTTAACAGTTGCAAATCACTGTTGTTATTGTTAACTAAAACTAATTAAAAATAGTATTTGTTAATTAAAATAAAGCTGAAATAAAAATTAAAAAACGTAAAATATTTAAAATCAAAAATAATTAAATTGAAAATAATTAAATAATTAAAATTAATTATTTTAAAATTACAAATTCTAAATTAATTTTAAAAATAAATATTGCCTCAGCAACTAATTGAAATAAAAACTGAAGTACTAAATCTGAAATTAAGCTAAATATAAAACAAAACTAATATAAATGAAAAACGCAAATAACTAAATGACTAAATATTTAAATAAAATTAAAATAAAAACTAGAGAACAATAAAGCTAATTCAAACTATTAACAAATTCTATAAAAATATATAAATAATACTACAAAACGTTGTTGTAAATTTGCAACAGACAAAAACAACACATTATATTTTACCTAAGTAAAATAAAGCTTATATTTAAGAACTCAAATGATTGCAATTTTTTCATTATTATTGCAATGCAAACAAACCTCATTTTTATGAATGCATCTTATTAATCAATTTTATTAAAAAGTAAGTATATTATGTAAATGTCAAGTTTTTATACAAAGTACTATCTTAAATGCATGCTGTTAATAAAAAATAAATAATAAATAAATATATATATATATATATATATATATATATATATATTAAAAGCATGCTTTTTAACTTTACTTTGTAGAAAATACATCATTATTATCTTAAACTGAGGTGGAAATGAGTTTCCCCATTTAGATTTAATAAAATTAATAAAAAAATTGAACCACTCACTCCTCTACTGCAAAATTTGCAACTCACATAAAATAAACCACTCACTCTAAAATTATTATGTAATTTCAGCATTTTTTTTACAAGTGATATTTTGTGAAAAAAAAGGTCTCTGCATCTCTAATTTTATTCATAAGTTCATAAGCAATGAACTCTCATGTTTTCCCTTCCATCTACATTGTCAGCACCAGTCTTTCCTTTTAGAGGCATTTCTACTGTAACTTCAAAACACATCTGAACACAAGCAGTCTTATGCTTTATCTGTTCGGCTCTCACAAACACGCACATGTACACGTGAACCCTTTGTAATTATGGCTTATGTGCCTCTCCAGGGACTCAGTGAAGAAGATAAAGGAAGTAAATATCATGTCGTGTCCCTGAAGTCATTTCCCATCTGTGGGAGCTTTGTCACACAGAGACCTTTGACCCGCGGCTTCTATCGGCTCATCCTTTAGGGAATGTAAAAAAAAATGTGCTGCAGTTTACATTTGGCTTATCATTGATCTATTCTGCTGCGTCTCGAACCAAAGTTGCTTCAAAACACGTGACGGAATAATAATCGCACATCTCAGCCCATTTTAAAAGGCTTTAGTCTGGACTTTGTCCAGAATAATGTATTCAAATCCCAACCTTTACCATTATAAAGCAATCTGCAAAGCTGGTTTCAAATCCTCTTTCGGCATCATAATCTGTTCCATATACAAAGCAAGGATGTGTTTCTTAAAATATATGACGACGGTCATTAATGTTGCCCAAAATGGGGTCAAGATGATTTAAAGATGCTGCCTAGAGAGAGCGAGAGAGTCTCCTGCTGTGGAAAACCGTGACCTGTTAGAGTGAGTAATGGAAAGATGCTCTCTGTTCATTAAATCATCACCCAAAAATGCTCAAATGTGCGCTCCCTCAGGCCATCCAAGATGGAGATGAGTTTGTTGCTTGGAGAAATGTAGCATTGCATCACTTGCTCACCAACAGATGCACTGCAGTGAATGGGTGCCGTCAGAATGAGAGTCAAAACAGCTGAGAGTCCAACTCCAGTCCATCAGTTAACATCTTGAGAAGCCAAAAGCTGCTGTTTGTAAGAAACAAATTCATCATAAGATGTTTTCAACCATTGCTATACACAAAATACATGTCCTCTCTCTATAATAACGCTTCCTCTAGTGAAAAAGTGGTCTGGTCTGAATCAGGAGAGAAATCTGCACAGATCAAGCAGCGTTTACAAGCCAAAACAGCTCTAAACAAATATGTGACCCTGGAGCACAAAACCAGTCTTAAGTTGCTGGGGTATATTTGTAGTAATAACCAAAAATACATTGTATGGGTCAAAATTATCAATTTTTCTTTTATGCCAAAAATCATTAGGATATTAAGTAAAGATCATGTTCCATGAAGATATTTTGTAAATTTCTTACCATAAATGTATCAAAATGTAATTTTGGATTAGTAATATGCATTGCTAAGAACTTCATTTGAACAACTTTAAAGGAGATTTTCTCAATATTTAGATTTTTTTGCACCCTCAGATTCTCCCTCAAATAGTTGTATCTCAGCCAAATATTGTCCGATCATAACAAACCATACATCAATGAACAGCTTATTTATTCAGCTTTCAGATGATGTATAAATCTCATTTTTGAAAAATTGACACTTAAGACTGGTTTTGTCGTCCAGGGTCACATATGTGGCTGGATTTTGATGTGAGAGACAACAGGAGATGGACTTTTTCACTGGAGGAAGCGTTATTATGGATTATGGACTCATAATTTAGTTAAAAACGTCTTGATGGGTTTTATTTCGTTCAAACATGCAGCTTTTGGCTTCTCAGGATGTTAACTGATGGACTGGAGTGGTGTGGATTACTGTGATGTTTGGACTCTCATTCTGACGGCACCCATTCACTGCAGAGCATCCATTGTGATGCAATGCTACATTTCTCCAAATCTGATGAAGAAACAAACTCATCTACATCGTTTATGGCCTGAGGGTGAGGAAATTGTCAGCAAATTTTCATTTTTGGAAGAACCATTGTTTTAAAGAGCAGCAGCGGCTGCGGCAGGTGGAGGTAGTGATGGTGACTCACATCACCAGATGCATCGCTGCATGCTAAAGAGAAACAAAACAAGTGTGTTAACGTTCTCAATGGAATTCTAGATAGTCCTGCATACTGCACAAGATATGCTGCTTACTACTTTCTAAAATTAGAACTGTATGCAATAAACAGCTAAATAAAATTGCAATGCAATTAAAATTGTGCACGGTAATGAAGCACAGTATGCTGTTCTTACAGCCGCATGAAGCTTGTGTTGAGTGATCTACCATCATTTTATATCAGCATGTGTTTTAGTGATGTTCTCATTGTTTTAATTCAATGATTAGAAGTTTAAATCATTGGTTTTGTCTTTTTGCATCACATTAAATCATCCGTCACTCATACAGAAGACCGCGTATGATGTACGGTTATATAACATTCCCACTCGCATGTTACTTTTGGCCAGAATATGACGTCATTAATTATGGAGCGTGATGTTGAAGGCCATAGAGCATCACGAGCATCTGTTTCACTGAAACATGCCAACCTACACAGGATTCATTCCTCAACCAGCATTTGCCTGCCACAACTTTAATTAACATTCATCCACAACTTTAATTAGGCGCTTTTGGCTTAAAGAAAAATTGTCAAAGCAGGATTGTGTTAATTAAGTTTTTAATCATTCGAATGTTTCTCATACCAAATATTCATACAACAGCCTTAAGGGTTCACTGCTCAGATGAATGATATTAGCTGATCGGGATCAAACCGATGATTCTATTACACAGCTAACAGATGGGAAGAACAAACATTCTTCCCATAACATTAATACAACGTTCATTCAAAGTTATCTAGTCTTTAATAATGTTCTCTAAACGTGTTATTTACACATCAATTCCTTAATTATTTTAGTAGGATATCTAACATTTTTTAAATGTTAAATAAATTAATTATTAATATATTTAAAACCTTAATTTAAAAAGAGACTCATTTTAAAATATGAAGTAGTTTTAAAAAATAATTTTCTGAATATTTAATTCCCAAACCTATAAATTTAATCATTTAAGAGTCTAACATTTTTTTGTTAAATGTTACTACTCGTTTCAAAATGTTCTGAGAAATTTCAAAATTAATGCTTCCATAATGTTTGAAAAATATTTATTAAAATGTACAATTCATTTAAAAAATAATTAATTATTATTTTAATTTAAATAGAAACTATTTTAAAATAAGAAGTGCATTTAAAAAAAAAACATTTTCTGAATAAGAGCTAAATTTAATCATTTAAGAGTCATAATTTAAATGTAACAAATTGTTTCAGAATGTTTAGAGAACATTCAAAAGTAACATTCTCTTAATGTTTGTATATAAAATGGAATGTTCCCCTAACATTTGCATAACCCAAAAGAAATTAATTAATTAATTAAAAAAAATAAATGAATGAATGTTTTAAACATTCAGAAATAAGTTCTTATAACATATTTGTGTTTGAGGTTTATAGGCGGTGTTTGGTAAGATTTGTTCAAAACCTTTGACTTGGATCAGTAACACACTAGCAACACCATGGCAACCACCCAGAACACTCTAGTATCGTTATAGCTTTATCACAACAGACGCGTGACCCATTTTCAGAATTGTGACCTACTAGTGGAGCAGGACTGTAATAGATCAGCTGTATTTGTGTCTTCCTCTTCTCTCACAGTCTGTGAATGAGGCTACAGTCTATAGATCTGTGCTGCATGTGTCTGAGAGCTCAAAGGTGCTCATTAAACCAACGCAAACATGCTGCACTTCAGTCTAGAGCTGTCTGGAGCGTGAATGTGGAGGATATTGAGCGATCGACTGAGCGTCTGCAGCAGATGATGGTCTGATGGACTGAAGGAGCTGCTGGAAGATGAACACGGCAGGATCGGCTCCGTGTGGATGAGAATAAACCATATTCATATAAACCCATTTTACTTCAATAACATGCTGTATTTCTGAATGCATCAATATTCAACAAGAAAAAAATGTGGGTCAGGAATTTGTGCAAAGACTCAAAGAAAAAAAAAAACTAACAAAACAAAAAAAAAATTATTGAACAATACTGTTAAGGCATTGGTTAATAGTAGTTTTTATACATTTTATACATTTAAAATGAAATAAATTAACATTAGTTAATCGTTTATGAATAAACACAAATTAAAAATGAACAATTGTATAATATTTATACACTATATTGTATTATAATGTTAGTATAATATAATTTTTATAACATAGAACAATATTTATAAATTAACATTAGCAGATTAATAAATGCTGTAAAAATTATTTTTATGTTCATTGTTAGTTCATGATAATGCAGTAATTAATGTTAATATTTCGTTTTGATAGTCATTAAATTTCGAATTAATGTAAAAATAGTATTTGTTTTAATGTAAATCAAATTTAATATTCATAATTTAGATTTGTAATTTTATCCACAAGATTTGTGCAGTTGTAACTCCTTATTTGACCAGCAACTGAAAAATAAATATATAGAAAAACAAATATATTTATGTTAAATCAAAAAGTAAAGCTAATCAAATTAACGTTAGTTATATTTTAAGAAAAAATACGTACTAACAAAGAACAACAGTAATATTTATACAATTTCTGAAATAATATTAGTATATTATTTTAATTTGTATAATATTTATACCTATATTCATAAATTACAATTAACTTTAATAAATGCTTAAAAATAATTTAGCTGTTCCTTGTCCGTTCATGATACTGAATGCATTAATTAATGTTAATATTTCATTTTTAAATAATTATTAAAATAATACGTCAAATTAATTCTAAAAATGAATATGTTTATCTTTCAAATTAAATGTACTTAATTTTTTTACTTCGAAACCATTTTTAAAAAGAAGTACTTTTAGAATCATTTTCTGAATAAGTATATATTTTAATAATATAGTTACTTAATGTAATTCTAAGTAAGCGGAAGAAGTGTGAAGGAGGCCAGAAAAAAACATTCTAACACAATCTCCCTCATTACTTTCTCAGTCATTAGCACTCTTTGTTGTTGAGTTTACAAAATCGCAATACTGTGTGTGAACAGGCTGTTTGTTGAAAGCACTGATTTTATGATTAGTTGAGCTGGTTTGTCGTAAGCGTGTACGTCAGCGTCTCTAGTGTTGGATTGGTTCGTGTGCAGGGCGTTATGACCCATTTTGGTTCAGTGGAATGCCGAGACTCCAGGTGCGGATCAGAACATGCTCCACAAACACAGATCATCAGGGGACTCGATGTGTTAATGACACGTGCTACATCAAAACTCAACACAACACATTTTCTGTTAATCAAAGCATTCTTACATTCTGCTTCTCAGAATCTGCTCGGATTTGATAAAATACCAAATTTCATTATGAACTCAGACATCTCTCATCACAGTCATCACTGGTCTCCCGTCACCAAATGACTTGTGCTGAGATCAACATTGAATGTTCATTCTTAGTTCATGCATAACTAATACATCCGTGTTTCATTTTAATGTATTTAGCCTATATGTTTATTTTCAATGTAATTAATGTAATTATATTATGAAAATATTGTAAAATAAATATCTAAAAATACATAAAACATTCTATTAATCAACAGAAAAAAATTTCTTATCTTCCTTACACACACACACATACATATACAGTATAAATCTGAACATGCTTAAAGATAATGAAAAGGTAGTTTTGCATGTTTTATTCTAAGTTTATAATCAATTATAATCACATAATCAAGGTATGCAAGTGTGAAGGAAATTTCTTTAAAAAAATAAATAAAAAAAGAAAAACCTGGAATTAATGTAAAATATAAAACTTGAATGCTGATGTATCCACATTACCAGAAAACTGGCAATCAGTGTTTTAATTTTTCGTATCATTGGGATACGTTGTTTTACATACATGTTATTAATATTAAAATGTTTTAAATATTTTTTTCCCATTTTCATTAAAAGTTAATAAGCAGTTAAGTTTTAGTTTTTTTTTTTTTGTTGTTGTTATTATTTTTAGCATTTGTTTTAAAAATGTATACAGTTTTTATTTATTTTTATTTCAGTTTTAACTTCAGTTATTTTAAATAATATCTATAATAAATATATAATTTATATTTTGTGTGTGTTTCCAGTTAAGTTTTATTTACATTACATTTATTTTAATTTCAGAAACATTTCATATCAAAACATAAAAGGATCTATTTTTTGCATCAATAGATCAGAGAAACAAATACATCCCATGGGAAACTGTGTCATTCATCAAAAGAAGCTGCTATGGATGTGCGAGTGGTTTATTTAGGGTACATTATCAAGCATATCAAGCTCACTTCAAAGGCTCCAGGTATATTTTGTAGCACCTCACTCTTTCAGTTCACAGCTAAAAGCTCTAATACATTATGCAAAGTACTAAAGAGGCTTCTTCTCATGAAACAGCCCTCATGTATGGATACTGAGGCAGCGCAGGCTCGCTTTAATCATGAGTGGAGGCCGATCGATCACAAACACACACATTTACATACAAATACTTTTTGTAGCTTTCTTCATATCCAAAAATTCAAACTTTTTATAGTAATGTGTACTGGGAGACTTATGCAAGTTGATTCAGAGTTTTATGTAGCACAAATATTGTGTATATTTTTAATTATGTTAAACTATTTTATCTATACTTTTAGCATTAAGTTAAATCAAATGTATTTATATAGTGCTACACAAGGTTTCAAAGCAGCTTTATAGAAAATCATGATGTTTATAATATTTAAATATTGTCATGCCTTAGTTGCATTTAGCAGATTAGAGCTTTGAAATAATATAGTTTATAGCTGTTGAGATCTATAGAATATATGTGACCCTGGACCACAAAACCAGTCATAAGGGTTAATTTTTTAAAATTGAATTTGAAAATCTGGAATCTGAGGGTGCAAAAAAATCAAAATATTGAGAAAATTGTATTTAAAGTTGTCCAAATGAAGTTCTTAGCAATGCATATTACTAATCAAAAATTAAGTTTTGATATATTTATGATAGGAAATTTGCAAAATATCTTCATTGAACATGATCTTTATTTAATATCCTAATGATTTTCGGCATGAAAGAACAATCAATAATTTTGACTCATACAATGCATTGTTGGCTATTGCTAACAATAAATTAATTACTTTTGTACAGCATTTATTAATCTATGTTAATGTTAATTTATAAATATTGTTCTATATATTATAAATATAAATTAGAAAAATGTATCGAAGACAAATATAGATTTATATAGACTAAAATTATAAATTGCATAAATAATATGCTATGTTAATTTGTGTTTGTTTAAACATACGAGAAGATAGACGAAAACATAAGAGAAGTGTCTATTATAAATACTTTTTAATTAAAAAAATATTTTAACATCATTACTAAACTCAGCTGAGTTATTGTTTATATGATTGCAAAATATTTAATGTATCATAAAGCAAATCTCTACTGCTTAGTTTTTTTTGTAGCAAAATTTACCCCATATTATCACCCAGCTCTAATAAAATTGGATATTTATTGGCGTACAGAATATTATACAGGCCAATATGTGACCCTGGACCACAAAACCAGTCTTAAGTAGCACAGGTATATTTGTCATTGTAAGTTCATGATTTAAATGTGCAATTATTTAAATGTATTATTTATTAAAATAAAATATTCATGAATTAATTCATTTTTGAAATGAATCAATTTAAATATATACAATTTAATCTATAAATATTCTGTATAATTTCTGTATACATATAAATTTTTTTTTTTTTTTTATTAGAGGAGTAAGCTATTTTCATTAGCTACTTTTGAATAACATACATAATGAACATTTATCTCAAATTGTCTGTGATTTTGACAGTTCACTGAGCCGTCAGTGTCACAATGCTTGTTACGCGACCTAAAGACGAGGTTCCTTGCAAGGCAGCATATTGTTCCTGCCTAAGTTTTTGAACAACGTTAAAATGCTGTCTCGGTAGGCTGCTGGAAGAGAGCTTGGAAGTCAATGTCCAATTTGCTGTGAGAACTTCATTGGGTTTGAACCTGTCCAAACGAAGGCCTCCAATCTCCCATTGCTCACCCTGACAAAACAAAAACAGCTCAGCTGCACAAACTGGCAGATGTTGTTTTGCAAAGACTCAAAAAAATTTCCCGGAATTCAGTGTTATTTTACCCAGCATGCCGAGCGCTTGAGCGAAGGTGCCTGTGGAGTGAAAGGGGCGATGGAGGTCACGAATGGAGAACGCAAGACATTCTGCACACACCTTACCTCTCTCTCTCTGTGTGTGTTTGTTCAGATGGACAGATAAACTCTTCCTCCCACATTCACTCCTACTGATCTTCATTAGCGCTTCACTTTCTGACTCGTGCTGCTGAGCGCTTGAGGCCATCGTGATAATCTGAGTGCATTTTAAATTTCCTTAACTATTTAAAAAATATGAAATGCGGATTGATCGATTTTCATGTGGGCTGAGAGCAATCCATCTCTAACCTGGAATCAGTACCTATAAATTGAGTTTTTGAATGCTGCTTCTCTGTGCACCGTTGGTAACTTGCATAGCAAATGTGCTTCAGTTTTCCGGCCATAACACAAACGCTCATAAAACAATGTTTTTGGGGTCACTGTGCTGCTTGAAAATTCATTTTTGCTCCACATGCAGATCTCTGACTGACTTCTCAAGGACTAGTCTGTGTTAGGCTCTATTCATTAAGTTCAACAAGCATTCAGGCTTAGAAACTTCTGAGCATCAGGGAACATTCTCACAACGTTCTGGCAATGTTCATTAAAAGTTCTTTAAAACTCTCAAAACGTTAGCGCATAAACATTATTTTTACATCATGGATGTTTGTCTAACGCTTTTTAAATGTTTCTGCTTGTTCAAAATGTTCATGGAACATTGAAAGGTAACATGTTTGCCAATATAGAATGGAATGCTTCTGTAACGTTCCGAAAATCTTTTCTGTAACATTTAAAAAACAGGCATTCTGAACATTTTTATAACTTAATGGGAACGTTAGAGCATATTTTTGATAGATGGGATGCTGCCACTAACATGACAGCAGAAATGATTTTGTACCTGATTATTGGTTGCATCATAGCATTTTGCTTTCATGCCACTTTAGTCTCATTTTAGACAGTTTGAGAGTTTTTTACATAGATTCCAGCAAACTGTGGACTTCATGTGTGCTTTTCTCAGAAGTGACGTCCTTTTAGCCGCTTCCCCAAGAGGTGAATCTGTGAAGTGTTGAAGACACTGTTAATGTCTGGACAGTTTCAGCCACTAACACATCAAATCCGTCTTGAACATTTCTAGCTTTTTTGCTTCTCTGAGCAAAAAAAACGTCAAGAGCTTTCATGCAGTTTTTGCAATAGACAACTTTACGCACCTAGGCTTTTTATAACCTTATTTCGAAGGTTATCTCATTGAAGGTTATCTCACTGATCTTCATGATAGCAGGACTGATCTGCTGTTTTAGGCCCAAAACATTTTCTACACAAGTATGTAAAATCAAACACTAAGTCTGAGTTGAAGTTTTAATGATTTTTTAGATATTTAAAATTAAACTTATAATGTTAATATCTTTAAATGTTCATACCATATAATTGCATTTAACAGATTCGAGCTGGGCAATAATGTAGTTTACTTTACATTTTGCAATGGTACAAGCAAGCAAGCAAATAGCAGAAGAGATAGACAGACAGATAGATAGATAGATAGATAGATAGATAGATAGATAGATAGATAGATAGATGCAATTAATTTCCTGTGAAAACAACACAACTTTTGGGTGCCACGCCCACATCTCAACATCCAATCAATAAGCGATTCAAGACAAGTCCCGCCCTACATTTTTTTCTTATTTAATAATCCACTACACACACGTCGCAATCCGCGGGAAAAGATTGCTAATTCTGTTTTTTTTTTTGCTACTGCTAACAATGCAGTTTGTATAAAAGGATTGTAAGCATGCAATGCGGTGGTTGGCCATGCATAAATGTTTCTATCATGAAATGTCATAAAGTAATGTTTTGTTTTAAAAAGATTACAAAAATAAACCTTAAAAATCCACTTTGCAATGCTTCAATAGCTATACCGCTTTATTTATGCGCTTCAACAGAATGAGAAATGTCTGTCAGTTCAGTAGCTGTATCCGTAGAGAAAACATCCGAGTCCCTTGTGTCTGTCACAGAAGTCACAGAGGTCAGCGCTGAAGTGATCAGTGTTTCCAGCTGAGCGTGTACGTGTGCATTTACACTCACCATATGAGCACTGACATCAAATTCACATGCAAATAATATATTTCACTGTATGCAAGCTTCAAAACATATATTTACAAACTCAAAGTCATAAACCTTTCACATGTAACTTTAATGCTCTAGCGCCACCTGCAGGCCTCCATTTCACTCTTGCTTAAAGTTGAAATTAAATTAAAACTGACCCTGAGTTTTCTCATTACATTACAGGAAAAATAAACACTCAGATGATCGTGCAGCACAAACGGGAGTCCAGAAACCACTTCAGTAATTAATTTGTAAGAACAAAAGTAATGCCTGCTGGTTTTTGTCACATGTTCACTCCACCTCACAGAAGATCTATTGTGTTGAGACTTGAGGCCTGGAGGAGGATTCAATTAAATCCGAGTAGGTGGACCATCTTCATCATGACAGCAGTTTGAGTGGGTGGCGGTTTTACAGTTTGCACATTTATGTTCGCATGTGAACGTGACATTTTAGACCCATGCATATTAGTGGGTGTTTCTGGCGTGTTTTGTCTCAGCTGAGTCAGTCAACACAAAGACAATCACTGATGACACCATTTACAACACATGGCATGAATAAACCCCAATCAGAGAAGAATCAAGGGCCTTTTTGTTTCAGAGAGGAGACTGAACTACAGTGTTGGTCAATCGAGGGCTCCAGCAGCAGCAGCAGGAAACCAAATGAAACATTTGCATGTCCAAAATATTTTT
Organism: Onychostoma macrolepis; assembly: GCF_012432095.1. Taxonomy (NCBI): domain Eukaryota; kingdom Metazoa; phylum Chordata; class Actinopteri; order Cypriniformes; family Cyprinidae; genus Onychostoma; species Onychostoma macrolepis. The sequence continues at coordinate 45,078,976 of NC_081155.1, forward strand.
TTTTTCCAAGCAGCGCTGACATCATGGAAATTCAGAAACCTGAAAGGTCACGCTAACCATCTAAAACAACTTTATTTCTGTGCATGAGTGAAAACATGTCAGAGAGAGAGAGAGATGCAAAATCCACAGCTATTTTCCATATATTTACATAAATAAATTCACACACACACAAACTCTCACAGCCAATTCTAATGTTGTTATGCCCTCTAAAGGGTGCTCTAAAAACATACAAAAATGACATTAAAACAGACATTAAAAATATTTTCCAAAAATGTACATTGTGCATAAACCATTACACTATTATAATATAATATAATAATATATGTACTATTTTTCAGTATTTTAAATGGTATTTTCAGATTTATATTCAGAATTATTTACACATAATTCTCAAATATAATTTAATGTAATATATAAATATTATTTTTCAATATTTTAAATTAATTTCTTATATTTGTATTATTCCATTATTCCACACAACGCTCAAATATAATGTAATTAAATATGTCATAATATAATATTTCAATAAATATACTACAATTATAGCCTATATTAAATATAATTTTTTTTATATTTTAAATTGTATTTCATTTTTGTTTTCCCTATTCAGAGTTATTATAGCCTACATAACGCTTAAGGATATACATAAAACAGTATGATGAAACATTTATTCTAAATCCTTCTATAATGTTCTTCAGCTTTCTAGAACTGATCTGTCCCTTTAAAGGACCATCTGATTGGCTGCGTCGTTATTACGTGTCGTGGATGCGTTGCGGGATTGGTCATCTGGAGAATTGCGAGCATTGGGAGGCAAGTGTTGTCGACTAATAATTATTCGTATGAAACATAAAGTTTATTCTGCTAGGGGGAGCTTTATGGCACAGAAAGCCAAATCTCTCACTGAGCTGCATTCAAATCTCGGAGATTTATGTTTTTCAAACTGAGCTTAAAAATTACAATATTATAAACATTATGATCTATTAATTGCAATGATTTAGATCATTTAAAAAAATAATAATAATAATAAAAAAAAAAAAATATATATATATATATATATACACACACACACATTTTCAAAGCGCTGAGAAAACATGCACCACGTGCATGAGGTCTCCATAGACATAATAAATATTATGTACGTATTATATATCTATGATTATGTATTTAGTATGTCTATTCAGGTCACCCAGACCAATTTGAAACAACTTCCGGGCCGCTAAGCTCCTCCTACTTCAGAATTCGGTTCATGGTGATTTCCGTTCTAGCCGTTAATTCGGTTCGTATGTTCTAGACACGCCTCCAGAGGTCACTTTACTGACCCATGTGGCGAATAAATAGAAAAAAGCACGAGTTGAGTTTAGTGTTAGACGCCAATCAAATCAAAAGAAGAAGAAGAGTTTAGAGTCGCACAGATTTACCTTAATTCTACTGAATAAATCACCATCATGATCAACTGGAAGGTCAGTCGCATGCGGAACATTACGATATATTTGATGATAATAATATTGTGTCAGCTTTTTCTCGTTGACAGTACCTCGTCAGTAATACAGTCGCTACGTTAACGAAAAAGTACCATGGTAATACCATGTTTATGGACATTTACTATAGCAGCACCGCGTTATTGTAGTGCTACCATGGTATTCTTTACTGTACACTCAAGTGTGTGTCATATAGGCTACGCGTGTGTGTGTGTGTGTATATATATGTATATGTATATGTATGTGACCCTGGAGCACAAAATCAGTGATAAGGGTCAACTTTTCGAAATTGAGATTTATACACCATCTGAAAGCTGAATAAATCATCTTTCCATTGATGTATGGTTTGTTATGATTGGACAATATTTGTCTGAGATACAACTATTTGAAAATCTGGAATCTGAGGGAGCAAAAAAATCTAAATATTGAGAAAAACACCTTTAAAGTTGTCCAAATGAAGTTCTTAGCAATGCATATTACTAATCAAAAATGAAGTTTTGATATATTTACGGTAAGAAATTTACAAAATATCTTCATGGAACATGATCTTTACTTAATATCCTAATGATTTTTGGCAGAAAAGAAAAATGGATAATTTTGACCCATACAATGTATTGTTGGCTATTGCTACAAATATACCTGTGCTGCTTATGACTGCTTTTGTGCTCCAGGGTCACTTATGTACACGCACACTTGAGTGCTCATATACATCTGTCATGCATGCGTGTGTGTATGTGTGTGTGTGTGTGTGTGTGTGTGTGTATGTGGTAATACATGGTAATATAAACCAGTGTTTCTTTTTTTAAACAAAGTACTGTGGTGGTTCCATGCCATTTATATGATGGACTACTTACAAGAAAACAATGGTAGTACTATGGTCATTGTCTAATAACACAGTAAATTTTCAAAAATGTGATATTGTGTTAACATTATAATGGTATATGTCTTAAAAACCAAAGTACTTGTGTGTTTTTTTTAGTGTTTTTTTGAATGAGCAGCACTATAGTGAGCACTGATCACTGAATGAGTCTGCAGTGATGTAGTGTGTGTGTGTGTGTGTGTGTGTGTGTGTGTGAGAGAGAGAGAGAGAGCAGCTGCTCTTGTCATGCAGAAACACTAATAGCCCAGCAGACACGTCTAGATAAACCTCAAAACTGTGCTGGACGTGGGGGAAGGAAGGTCCCTGAAGTGATGATAATGCTTTAGGCCTCTACAAGTATCTGCTGTAGTCCGTACTGTGCCTTACAAACTTTTACCACGGTAATCATAGTTGGTTCCTACTATGCAGAACCTATATAAACATGCTTGTGTTTTCTTTAAGAAGCATTTCTGAAATACGATCTGGTCAAACTCAAACATTTCAAGTTTGTTCAAATGAATAGAAATAGAAACGGGTTCCGATTGATAATGACAGTAGAATGAATGTTTTTCACATTTCTTACATGAACCCGAAACCCCAACATATTGCAAAACTCCCTGATGTTTGTGCTGCTGTTCATTTCCTTCCTGTGAATGATGTCACTTCCTGCAGGATGATCTCATTAATTAGGATCTTTACAAAACAGATAAAAATAAGATGGGAAGTGATATTAAGGATTATTGAGGAAACTGATCACTAAATAACCATATTCACAAGAATGGTATTTGTGTCCCTGGAGCACAGAAGCAGTCATAAGCAGCACAGGTATATTTGTAGCAATAGCCAACAATGCATTGTATGGGTCAAAATTATTGATTTTTCTTTTATGCCAAAAATCATTAGGATATTAAGTAAAGATCATGTTCCATGAACATATTTTGTAAATTTCCTACAGTAAATATATCAAAACTTGTTTTTTGATTAGTAATATGCATTGCTAAGAACTTCATTTGGACAACTTTAAAGGTGTTTTTCTCAATATTTAGATTTTTTTGCTCCCTCAGATTCCAGATTTTCAAATAGTTGTATCTCAGACAAATATTGTCCGATCCTAACAAACCATACATCAATGGAAAGATGATTTATTCAGCTTTCAGATGATGTATAAATCTAAATTTTGAAAAATTGACACTTATGACTGGTTTCGTGGTTCAGGGTCACGTATGGGAATAGAATATTGGAGAAAGTAAAAAGAAAAATAATAGAAAACTACAGTATTGAAATTATTTTAAATTCACCTGTATGTTCACTGTGAGTGTCATTTTAATATTAGTTATATGCTATTATAGTATTTAATCATATTTTGATAAGCTTGTATTTTTTATTTTCATTTTAGTAATTTTGCCACATGCTTTTGTCGTTTTAGTTTAAGGTTTTGTTTTAAATGTTAAAAGTTTCTATTTGGCTTTAATTCATTTTTGTTTGTTTTTGTAATTTTACAAATTAAAATGATTTCAGTTAGTGGCCAAATCAGCATTTCAAATTTTCATTTAGGTTTAAGTTTTTCGTCTATTTCAATGACCAGTTTTTTTTTTTCTTTAACAGTTTGAGTTAACAGTAACAACGCTGCATCAAACAGAGAAGTGAAACAATGTAACAAATCATTTTTTCAGTGTGATTGCATGTTCAGTTATGATGATTTTCCAGTCGTAACTATAACGTCTAGTAATGATATGATGTGTATGTTGTGCTGTAATGGGATTTTTGTGTTGTTGTTGTTGTCATAACGGTGTGTGTGTGACTGTGTGTTGTCAGGCTCTGGATAACGTGCCGCTGCTGCTGTACATCCTGGCACTGAAGACGCTCGTGTTGTGTTTGGCGTTTGCTGGAGCGAAGATCTACCAGAGTAAGAAAGCAGACGCTGCTCTGAAACAGCAGACGGAGATGAAGAAGAAACTCGCTCAGCAAACGCAGGAGCTCATCGATGACAAGAAGGACGACTGACGTGATTTGTGGGAAAAACAGGTGAATAAATGAGTGTTTGACAGAACGTGAGCAGAGGAATGGCGGTGTGTTTAACCATAAAAAGGGCAAAACCATAAAGAGACATCAGAAAATTAATTTATTGCAAATAATACAATTTCATGATTCCTTTATTGTTTTTTTTATTTGATTTTACGGTAATTTCTGTATCCCCCAAGCTACGTCGCCCCTTTGAGGGTATAAATTCACTGAAAACAGAACACTTGTTTATCAATGCTTGTTACAACATGGTTGTAATTCCTGAACGCTTTGGTTGGTCTCTTTTTAAAGAAGACACATAGCAGATTATTGCTGACGTGAAAGCATTTCCAAATAAGAAAGTATAAAAAAGTTATAAAAGTTTACAGTAAAGATAATGCAGTATACTATTGTTAATTTATATTTTATAAAATTTTACACTTTAAAATTTCTATGAACTCAAAGCCATATGTCTAACCAAGTTATGTTCCAAATTTGAAGTTGATATCACAACAATTGTGGTTCCTATGAGATTTAGTTTGGGCACTATACCAAAAATAACCGCTGAGTTACACCCAAACTCTATTGAATCAATCATTTTCTGTCACAATATCACTTCTAATGATATGTGTTTTGTCAAAATTACAAAAATATTTGGTTTTCTAAAACACAAGAGACAAAATCACAGAGTCTATATATGTTTTTATACCCCTAAAAGGGCCACGTATCCACTGAGAAACCAACATTTAGAGATTACAAAAAAGGTAAGCATTTAATTCATAAAATTTCAATGTTAAGCTAATGATGAACAACGGCTTTTTAAACCAGTAAGTCCCCTCCAACATGTTTAAATATATTAAATTTTTCTAAATTGAGATTTATGCATCATCTGAAAGTTGAATAAATAAGCTTTAATAATAGTATAATATTTGTCTGAGATACAGCTATTTGAAAATCTGGAATCTGAGGGTGCAAATATTGAGAAAATCACCTTTAAAGTTGTCCAAATTAAGTTCTTAGCAATGCATATTACTAATCAAAAATGACGTTTTGATATATTTACGGTAGGAAATTTACACAATATCATCATGGAACATGATCTTTACTTAATATCCTAATGATTTTTGGCATAAAAGAAAAATCTGTAATTTTGACTCATACAGTGTATTTTTGGCTATTGCTACAAATATACCCCAGCGACTTAAGACTGGTTTTGTGCTCCAGGGTCACACAAGTGAACTAGATCAACTTTTATCTTTAAATGCTTCCTGGGAGCTAAACGTAAGTCACCTCATCTAAATATTCACAACAAACCCCCTTTCAAAATGAAACCAAGAAATACACTTTCACTGCTTTTCCCCACAGCTTCTCAGATGTTTGTATCCCTCAGGATACGTTGCCTCTTTTAGGGTTTTAATGCTGTGTTTGTGTTGCAGGAGTGCTGTCAGCGTGACGTGTGGATTCAGATTTTGAAGCGAAAGCCTCGACAACATGGACTGCTGCACAAGTCTTGCTTTTTATACACCTTTTTTATTTATTATCTCTGAAGTTTGTAAATAAAAATGTTTTTATATCTATATCAATTTATGCTGTGTGTTCATAATTGAAATGGTTCAGAATGATGGTATTCATTAATCAGACCAAAACAAAACAGTAGTGTATAATAAACCGGGTATAAAAGACATTTTTATGTGTACTGGCGTTACATAAAGAGTTTAGTGCATGAGCAGCAGGTGTCGCTGTACAGATCCTCTTGCTGAATGAAGACACTGTGAGCTGCGGAAATGAAATCTGAGCAGGACAAGGTTACATCGACCTGTTAACCAATACCTCATCGCTTTCTGGAAAAGAACCTGCTATAAATGACACTTAATGCACATGAAACAGAGTTTGACACGCTTGAGGTTTGAAACCTGGATAACCAAAACCTCAATTTATGAAATGTATATGAAAAATGAACAAATTTGAAAAATTAATCCCACCAAAAAGGATATATATTTTTATTTATTAAATAATGTAAATGAAATTAATAAAATATATATATATATATATATACACTTTTTAATTATTTTTTATTTTTTTAATATATACCTTTTTTATTTTATATTTAACATTTCTTAAATTTTAATTAATTAACATATAATATATAGAATACTTAACGTATAATAATTTTATTTTTTGTACTGGCTCATGATGCAAAAAATCTATGCATTATACAATATTTTTCTTTGCTTTGTGGTGAATTGTTCTTGAATTCTAAGAGTATTTCAGTTTTCAGGAACACACACGAGCACGTTTAGAAGAAGCTCTAGAAAGTTTAAAGCATCATTGCCTGATGTATTTTGCTGTCCTGACGTCATTCGAAAGCAATTTTAATTATGAAGCAGATCATTCTTAAGCTGCTGATCCTGCATTATCATGCAACAGCCAGCAATAGAGCGATTCTGAATCTGATGTTCGGTTGGTTCATATCAACATCACGTTTAATGAAATTTGAAACGAATGCTTAAAAAAAAACATTTTGAATATTTAAAATCTAACAATCAACAATTGTGTTTTTGTGCATAGCTTTGTTTCGCGTCTTTACACCTTTGATAAATGATTAAAAATGAATTTTCATCTTCTGTTAGTCAAAGACTTGGTTCAAACCACATGAATAAACACTTGATTCAGTTCTTTGGTCAAGATAGTTTTATTAAAGGTAGGTTAATGCTTCCTCCATATTCTTGCTACCTAACGAATAAAATTATTTTGTTGTTGTTGTTGTTGATAGAAATCCTCAAGCTTTTTCAAGATATTGGCTACATTCAAATACATCAAATATACACAGTATGTTATAGTTGCTTAAAATCACTGGTTGACAGTAGAACGTCTCCTACAGTAATGGAAAAGAGGACAACATCTCCAAAGACAGTAGAGCACAACAGAGCGGTTCATTGAACAAGTCACAGAGCGCAACATTGGACGTCTGCCAGAGAAATCACAATCATTTTCTCCATACTGATTGATTAGGCTTGTTAAGAGAACATATGTGCTTCTGTGGGTTTATTTTTATTTTTTTAATAATTCAGTTTGATTGCTGGATTCCGCAGTAGATGGACAGAGATTCACCAATCTGAAAAAAGCCGCTGTTAAGATGGAAATGGGAATCATAACAAAACAGGTTAAAAGCAACTATTCACTCCCATGATGCACTGCAAATGACTTTTACTTTAGTTTTTCTACTTCAAAATTTCATGTTTAATATAATGTGAAAAAAAAACAATAATATATATATATATATATATATATATATATATATATATATATAGTCACTTGTAGTTTCTTTGCAACTGTGAAATTTACTAGCAATTTCTGAATGGAAATTCTTTCTACACCAATTTTTTTTATTTTATTTTTTTTTATTTTTTTTATGTACAGTCTTTTTTTTTTTTTTTTTTTGATACATGCATCCAATTATTTATAGTCAATACTTTTTTTTAGTTTATACATACAGGCAATTATGTAACTGTAAAATGCTGTAAATAAAAGAAATGATTTTAAGTACATTTTATAAGAAAAACTTCTAAAATGACAGTAAGAAAATGAAAGAGACTATTTTATTTTAGTTTTTCTACTTATAAATTTCACATTTAATTCAGTTACTTGCCGTTTCTTTGTGCAATTTACTAGCAGTAAAAAAAATTCTGAACCAAATACATAAATCATACGTTTTAATTAATTTTATTATTTTATTTATACTTACAGCCAACTATTTATATCACTTCAAATTTGTGTTTTCTTTAAATTAAACAGTTGGTTGAGTACATTTTACAAGAAACTAGCATTTTAGAGCCAATTATTTATAGTCGACAATCAATTTTATAAGTACACAATTTAGTACAAGTGTCTTTTTTTTAAATCCAATTCTCAAATACTTTTCTTCCATCAAATCAAATATTGTGACAGATGGAGAAAATGAACGGGAAAACACTTGCGTTACCAAATGTTGGCGTTCGCAGTTGCGCTCGATATACAAAGACAAGTACTTCATGTTGTTGTCAGTTTACCACATTATAAGGCTCTATTTTTAAAGTGCATAATACTTGGAGGAGCTCGTGAAGAACTTCAGCAACAATAATAATGACTTTCAAAGACTGTACGAGTGCTTAACTGACTAAACGTAGAGACGATACATGATAATGACGATGAGTACATGTTAGTGGCCCCCAACGATATACACTTCAGACACGATGTTCAGTTTGTTTGTGAAAACTCCTTCAGATTTTACTGCCGCTTTTCTATCGGATTATTAAAATACACAGTTGTGACGTCAAGCAAATAATGACATTCGTAAGATGAGAGGAACTCTCCCAAGTCCTCAAAGTCCCTGACTCCATCAGAGATGGATGTTAAGAAATGAAACGCGAGATATGAGGATGGTCTACTCCCTCGCTAACTAGGAAGAGGATCTGACGCTCGCCGGCCTCCCCGGTGGCGAGGATGATGAACTGCATGACCGCATGCTTCCTAGTTATCCCAGTGTTGGTTGCGAAGATGAAACGGCCCAGAATTAGCCGCTCACTGGTTGACGGACGGGACGTAGTCCGGGCGGCGGGTCTGGATGATCTTGGGTCGCGTGCGTTTGCCGCCCTCTGCTGTCTCGTCTTCGCCTTCGGAGCTGTCGTCCTCACAAACGTGTACGATCACACTGGGCGTGTTGGTGGTTCCAGTGTGGAGCTCGTATTGTTCTCCTAAAAATACATTAAAACATTGCAAACATCAATTATTCCACTAACTAATATTGTACTGATACAGAATAAAAAAAAAAAGTTTCTGTTCTGCATTTATTTGGTTAAAAAAAATACAGTAAAAACTGTAATATTGTGAAATAATATTTAAATTTGAATTAACTTCAGTGTCACGTGATCCTTCAGAAATCATTCTAATATGCTGATTTGCTGCTCAAGAAACATTTCTGATTATTATCAGTGTTGAAAACAGTTGTGCTGCACAATATTTGTTGTGGTAACTGTAATACATTTTTTTCAGGATTCTTTGGGGTAAATATGAAAAACACTTAAGGGCGTTAAAATGATAAGAAAAGACATTTATAATGTTACAAAAGATTTTATTTCAAATAAATGCTGTTCTTCTGAGCTTTCTATTCATCTGTTAATCCTGAAAAATAAAATGCATCACGGTTTTCACAAAAATATTGTGCAGCACAACTGTTTTCAACATTGATAATAATCAGAAATGTTTCTTGAGCAGCAAATCAGCATATTAGCATGATTTCTGAAGATCATGTGGAGTAATGATGCTGAAAATTCAACTTTGATCACAGAAATAAATTACATTTTAATATATATTCACACATTTTAAATTGTAATAATATTTTTGATCAATTAAACACAGCCTCGCTGAGCAGAAGAGGCTTCATTCAATAACATCAAAACAACCTTAATTTTTCCAAACTTTTGTCAGTGTAAATGTCTTTACATTCACTTTTGATCAGTTGAATGCATCTTTGCTTAATAAAAATATATATTTTTTAAAAATTATTCAAAAAAATTCTTACTGACTGTATACACAGCATATGCTGTTGATATATATATAGTTCAGCACTCAAAAAGGTTTTAGTCTCAAGGTATACCATGGAAACGAGGTAAATAGGTTATACCTGGTCCTAGTTTAGACACAGCACACAGCAGGTCATAGTTGACGACGGGCTTAGCATCCTGCGACTGTGCCCAGCCTACAGGGGGCGACGCTGGAGGAGAGATGAGGAACTGCTTCTCTGGTTTAGGAGGCTCAAGACGAGGACTGCCAATATGTACTGACTGTACAGGAGAAAACAAACCGAAACAGAGGAAATAAAAAAATAAGAAAGAGACAAAACATTTGCATTTACATTTCAGATGTATTTATCCAAAGCAATTCACATTGCATTCAAGATATACATTTTACCAGTTCATGCATTCAGAATAGTAGCATTGCATCAGTGTCTCAGCAATGGATGCTCTGCAGTGAATGGGTGCCGTCAGAATGCGAGTCCAAACAGCTGATAAAATAATGCATAATAACGCTTCATCCAGTGAAAAAGTGTTCTGGTCTGAATCAGGAAAGGAATCTGCACAGATCAAGCATCAAGAACAAGCCAAAACAGCTCTAAACAAACATGTGGCTGGATTTTGATGTGAGAGACAACAGGAGATGGACTTTTTCACTGGAGGAAGCGTTATTATGGATTATGGGCTCGTATTTCAGTTACAAACGTCTTGATGGATTTGTTTTTTTTGTCTTCTTCAAGACATTAACTGATGAACTGGAGTGGTGTGGATTACTTGTGATGTTTTTATCAGCTGTTTTGACTCTCATTCTGACGGCACCCATTCACTGCAGAGCATCCATTGGAGAGTAAGTGATGCAAATCTACATTTCTCCAAATATGATGAAGAAACAAACTCATCTTGGATTACCTGAGGGTGAGGACATTTTCAGGTGAACTATCCCTTTAAGATGTAAATAGTGGTGTGTGATATGATCGTGGACGATTAAAATGTCTCCACAATCTGCTTTTTAAAAAAACATCGTGCTACAGCACGCCTCTGTCTCAATATACTGTACAACGCGACATACATTCACACACCCGAAGCACACACACTAAAGACTGTCAAACAGCGCATTATTACTGGACTAAGTTACGTTTTGTGTCTGATTGAGCTAATACTGTCAAAAACACTTAAGGATTACATATAAACACAGTTGGTTATGTCTAAAGTTAAAGTAAACAGTTAAGAGAAAATGGATGCGTGCCTGTATATTAGATGTGTGCAGCTCTTAAAGGGACAGTACTAAACATGCTGCCATTAAAGGGATAGTTCACCTAAAAAAATTACATTTCTTTCATTATTTATTCACTCACATTAATTTCTTTCTCGTGCTGAACACAAAAGACGATATTTTGAAGAATGTGGGTAACCAAATAGTAGCTGGTCCCCACTGACTTTGATAGTGAGGGAAAAAATAATTAAAATACTAACTGTGGACCAGCAACTGTTTGGTTACCCACATTCTTTATGTATATAGTGTTTTATTTTTATATTTGTTCATTCAGTTTCTTGAATGCTACACCTACTGTAAAAATAAAGCACTGTTTGTTTTATTTGTTTTATTTTATTTATTGTAACGTGTAGCCTATCTTTGTTCTTATTTTTTTAATAACAAAGATAAAATAACGACATAGATTTTTATCTTTGCCTACTTTGGCCTAAATGTCTGCCAATGTTTTTTATTTTATATTCTGTTACCTTGTAAGGCTTTGTTTTTAAAATAGGGAAATTAGTTTGGCTGTACGGCTCAGACAACATGCAAAATAGTAAAACCAACGTAACAAAGAATTGTGATAAAATCATGATATGATATTTTTGCCATATCGCCCACCCCTTAGATGCAAGACCATGAATCTTAGTTCACAAGACAATACAATTAATAAAACGCTCTCATCACGAAGCAAAAAGCACCATGCTAGGCTTTAGAGCACATTGGAGTACCATGTATTACTTCTTTGTGAGGGTTATTTACCTGAGCGAAATACAGACGCATCTCCTTTCCATTGAAGTCGCTCTTATGGAGTTTGACTCGAGCCTCGGCTGCCGCCAACGCATCGGTGAAGTTGATCCGAACCCGTCTGAAGCTTTTGAAGAACTGGAATGACGTGCTGGGATCAAACGCACGGAACAAAGCCTCGAACTGCTCCTGATGATGCAAAATAAGGAAAAACATGTCAAATAACTGGACTGAGATGAAATTAGACAATCACAATAGAGAAAAATATAGAAAACAGCGCACTTTCATCCATGAAAAACATTTTACAAGAGAGTTGCAAACATCATAGAAGGAAAACAAACAACCTACGGGTCTCAATCGTGAAATTGAGTAGAATGAAAATAATTTGTAAAACCATCCTTGCACAGATTGAACTGAATGTGTCCATTTATAAAAGAATGGTTTTATAAACAAACAAAGAAAAAAAATACGGCAGAAAAAAACCCCAGCAGTTTTCTTCAGCAGAGCTCTGCTGTAGCATGCAATAAATTCAATATTTATTAAAACAGCAACATTTCTGTCATCTCTCTAAATATTGGATTTCTTGCTAAACTACAGCAGTTTGTGGGGTTTTCTTTTTCCTTCATTTTTTTTTTTTTCCCCCATGCATGCAACACAAAACACAGCAAAATTCAGAAATATTACTACAATTTTAAAAAGTGTTTTTTTAAGTTAATGCATGTTAAAATGTAATTTATTGCTGTGCTCAAAGATGAGTTTTCAGCATCATTACTACAGTCTTCAGCGTCACGTGATCTTCAGAAATCATTCTAATATGCTGATTTGCTGCCCAAGAAACATTTCTGATTATTATCAATGTTGAAACCAGTTGTGCTGCTTCATATTTTTGTGGAAACTGTGATGCATTTTATTTTTCGGGATACTTTGATGAATAGAAAGTTTGAACCATTTATTTGAAATAGAAATCTTTTGTAACATTATAAATGCCTTTACTGTCACCTTTGATCAATTTAATGCATCCTTGCTGAAAGTCCCTTTAATACAGTTCCTTCCAAAAATATATCCTACTAACCCTAAACTCAAAAAAAAACACAGATCAACTGAATAAAACATGTAAACAAAGCATTCTGTTTCAAGCTTCAAGCCTCTAATCCTTTTGTTTCAGATAGTCTCTTTAGCAAACAAACACAGGAGCTGGAGAAGAACTGAAGATCAGCAGACCAACATGAGCAGATTAGTTTATGCATTAGAGTCCTAAGTAATGAAAGAAGACCAAATGTAAAAACAAACAAAAAAACAATGCAGTGATTAGTTGCATGTAAATTAGCACCAGAACCTGAAAGAGAAATGCATCCAAATGACAATAAACCATGACTTGATCATCTCACTAATGATCACTCTTACCCGAATCTGTGGCCGACTGAATATCTCATGGTCCACCGGTGTAGCAACCAGGCAGAAGTTATTGCACTTTGTAGTCTTAAGATGCATAATTCAGTTTTAGAAGAATAAGAGACTCTGTAATGAAGCCTGTGCAAATTGCATGCAATTCCTCCAAGGCACGTGGCAGCAGAAGTTTCTCGCGTGCGATCAGCAGTGCTGCGAGGTCACGGCTTTACTCGCAGGTTTATCTGCTGCTGCTTATAGTAGAGCTGTTGAGCACCGCCCCTCTCTCTCTCTCTCTTTACCTTCCTAACCTTCAGCCCCTCCCTTCATTTCTCTCTGTCTGTCTCTCACTCTTCATTGCTGACTAATCCTAATGAGGAACTGGAAACTCATGACATCATTCAGCATGTTTCCACAAGGCCTTGGCAATCCTATTGTCTCCCATCTGTAATTTAAACACTTTCTAACATCATGTATTACCATTATTTGACAATGTGACATCGCTAACGCACAGAGTTTCACCTGGAACTTCCTGGAACTACACCTGATACCAAAACTATTTCATAATAATCAGCAGAGGTGGAAAGTAACGAATTACATTTACTGTAATTGAGTAGCTTTTTTGTGTACTTCTACTTTTTAAAGTAATTTTTAAAATGTCATTTTTACTTTTACTTGAGTATATATTTTTTGGAGGTATTGTACTTCGCTAAAACGTATTAATTACTGAGTTAAAAAAATCTAATAAATCGCTTCCTGGAAACTACTGCAGTAACTAATGGGGCAAGAGAACAAACTGGAGCTAAAATCAGAAGAAAGATGCAGACGGACAAGACAGGCGTTATGGTGCAGACCCAGCTGAAAGCGAAACCCCGTCGTATTCTGCTGAAGTTGAACTCGAAGGAAATTAAGTGAACCCCTGGCCATATTAGTTATGCTCTATTATGCAGTGTTTGCATAGGGAGACCAAACTAGCAGCTTATAAAATCTGGACATCAACGCTTTGCAATCATGTAGAGGTAAGGTAAATAATTACATCATTGCATTGGTGGTTAAAATGAAGCTTTGACAGTGTAAGGAGTGATATTATTTCCTCCAAACGGATGCCATGCAACAAAACAATAAAACTAATCTAGAGAAGAGATCTCCAAAGAGAGCAAACAACACCACCCTGACCAAACTTATCTCCTTGTTCATTTACGACCCCCTTCCTCCCTCTCCTCTCCCCCAGAAGCAAGAATATCCTTATACTACGTGTTATACACTATATTGCCAAAAGTATTGGGTCACCCCCTTCTAATGAACAGGTTTGACTACTTTAGTAATTTCCATGAGTACAAATCTTAATGTTTAAGCATATAATTGTGTGCTTCTAATTTTAAAGCAACAGTTTGGACAGGACCCTTTTCTATTCTAGCATGACAATGCCTCTGTGTATAAGGCAAGGTTCAAAAAGAAATGATTGATTTAGTCAGTGTGGAAGAACTTGACCGGTCTGCAGAAAGCCAGCTGAACACCTCTGGTGTGACTTTAAATGCAGATCTTGAGCCAAAAACTCTTTACCAAACACCAATGACTTGTACATGCACTATATGGACAAACGTATTGGGACGCCCCCTTCTTTAGAACAGAAAAAGGCACTTCCAAAACTGTGGCAACAAAGATGGAAACATAATTCATGTATTTAAAAATTGTATTTCCATCTCTGTTGCAACAGTTGTGGAAGTGTCTAAAATGACTGAACCTATATGTACAAGTCATTGGTGTTTGGTAAAGAGTTTTTGGCTCAAGATCTGCATTTAAAGTCACACCAGAGGTGTTCAGCTGCTTTCTGCAGACCGGTCAAGTTCTTCCACACTGACTAAATCAATCATTTCTTTTTGAACCTTGCCTTATACACAGAGGCATTGTCATGTTACAATAGAAAAGGGTCCTGTCCAAACTGTTGCTTTAAAATTAGAAGCACACAATTATATGCTTAAACATTAAGATTTGTACTCATGGAAATTACTAAAGTAGTCAAACCTGTTCATTAGAAGGGGGTGACCCAATACTTTTGGCAATATAGTGTATCTTGTGAACCTGTTGTTTTTCCCCTTCATGTTTGGTATCATTTTAAAGGTCTCAGTGCGATTGATAAAATGGTCTCAATTTCACAGTAGTCACTTATATTATGTAGAACTGTGTTCTGCTGAGGAGGAGGTGTGTCCCTCTCAGGGTCTGTGAGAATGTTTATCTATCTCCAGCCAGGTGTGACCCTGGGTCACGAGAACTTAACAAACCAAAAGGTCTTTTATGTTTTTACAACTGATTTGAAGATTTCTTTGTATCTTATTTGGGTATATAAGGGAAGTGACAAAACACTGCTTTGGGATTATGTAGCCAGAAAACCCCATGCAGTATGTGAGAGTCTCTGGAGCTTCTCTGTAACACTTTATTTTAGGGTCTCTTAACTAGTTGCTTATTAGCATGCATATTACTAGAATATAAGCCATTTATTAGTAGTAAGCAAGCACATATTAATGCCTTATTCTACATCCCTAATCCTACCCAATACCTAAACTTAACAACTACCTTACTAACTATTAATAAGATACAAATTAGGAATTTATTGAGGGAAAAGTCATAGTTAATAGTGAATAAGTGTTCCCTATTCTAAAATGTTACCGAACTCACGCTGCTGTGTGTCTCTCAGGTATGCATTTCATTTTTTATTCAAAAGTGTAATTGTAATTGCCCATAGAACACACTGTATAGTTGTTTGTGCTGCTACACGTGCACATAGGCTAGTTAAGTTTATTCTTTAAAACACACGATTGCTTGTAAGTGTTCTTTGAAATACTTAGATAAAAGGTTGTAGATGCTATGCATTTCTAGACCATGTATCTTGTGTTAAATTCGGATAGCTGTTACATGTGTGATTATGTTAAATGTGTTTGTCTCCTGCGTGGATCACTTGGCTATTCCCCATATAGCTACAGTATCTATGCACAGGAGCAGGGTTGCCACGCGGCTACAATGTGATTCACAATTGCCTTATCTTTTGTAAACTGGCTTCTAATTGTTTCATTATGCAATTGGCATGATACAATTTTCCCTGACAAACAAAAAGTTATTTTTGATTTATTCTGAACTCTCCTGAAATCATTATGACTATTAAACTGTGAGGAGGCTTTTGTAACCGCAAATCTGAGTCCAAGATGGGTCAATCTGAAGGCTCGTGATTAATAGGTGAAGTAGGCATGTCATCAGAGACCTTCTGATTTCTGTCTATCACTGGTGCCAGCAAGCTGTACGAGAAAAGACTAAGTAAACTACACTTTTTGTCATAAGCCAGCAGTAGGCGGCAGACAATTATGTATAAGTCTACCTACACCCTCTGACTAACATTAGACTGGCGAGTCTGTGATGGTGAGACCGACGCTAGGCTCAAAAGAGACATTAAGTCCCCAGTAAACGGATAATTGAATATATGGAAGATATAGAATAATCAAATAACTATGATCAGATATTTATGATCAGCTTTTGATTATAAATACAGTCTAAATTTAATGATCACTTGAAAATTGGAGTCAGATTAAACACGGAGCTAGACTAAAATTGAAACTAAATCCTGATAAATTCAGAGGCGCATGCAAGTAAAAGACCGAACACGCATTAAACCAATGGATTACACTTTTTGCGCCGGCGGGTGGGTTCTTACACAGTTTAGCAAAAGGTTTTGCACAAATTAGCCAAAAAGATAGTGGTGCAGGGTGTGCGATATATATCGTCTGCGATAATATCGCAATTGTTGTTTTAACGATGTGCAATTTGACATTAAAACACTCCTATAGAGTGCCGTGAAGTCTAGATTAGACTCGAGCGAGTGCACATTTAGAGTGTGTTCTTTCACTGCGTGATTCAGTGTTAAAATGCATTTAGAATGATCACAAAATTGAAGATATAGGGGCAGAAAATGTATATATTTATATAATTTCAAATTGTAAATCAATATCACATGAAGAGTGCCGTTTTCTCCAAAAAATCAGCATGATTACATATAGATTTGTTTTTACAACAGTTTAATAAACAAGCCATTAATTAAGAGACACCATATTGCCTGTTTTAGCTCTATTTCAACAACAAAAATAATTCCAAACACAGCCACAGCACAGTTTTGCATCTGTTTCGTTCCTGAATGAATCAACCGTTTAAATGATTTGGTTCAATCGCAATGACTCACTTATTAACAGTGACTTGCTGCCACCTACTGGCGGTTTTAATTTCACATTTAAAGTATCTTTTTTTTTTTTATTTCAAATGAGTATTCAACATTTTATGTCTTACATATCAAAACATTATTTCTGCATTTGTAACTGCAGGTTAAATACATTCATGTCCTGCATTAAACAGTGTGTAAATACATCTAAACACCACTTCAGATGAAGCTTCTGTTTCCTCTGCATTGCAAAGATCAATTTTGTTCAAAGACTACTTATAAAGCAAAAGCAGTTCGTAACTTTACAGAAAAGCCCTGCAAAAATACTGGTAATTGTTTAACCTTCTTAAGTAAGCTTACCATACATGGCGAAAAACTGTTAATGGTTTAACATTGCATTATTTGTAATTTTACTGTAAAATATTGTCAAATGTATGGCTTATGCAAGTGAATTACTATATAATTTACAGTAAAAGAACATTCCCAAATATGGTAAAAACTTGTTAATTGGTTAACTTTAAGTAACCTTACATATTGTCAGTCCTCTGTCGTGTGTGTCATGTGTTCCTGCCTCTTGTTTCCATATTTGGTCTTGTTCCTGTCCTTGTTCAGTGTGATTATTAGTTAATTCTTGTCCAGCTGTGTTTTAGTAATTATGTCTAATTGTCCTGTGTATTTAGTTCCTGCCTGTTCAGTTAGTTTTCGTCTGGTCTACTCGTTATTCCCCGGTGTTCCTGTCTGTGTGTCAGCCTTGCCTTGTCTTGCCCTGATGTTGTCATTAAAGACTATTATTTTGAAGTTTGTCCTCATCTGCGTGTTCCTCGTTCATCCCTGCTGTGTGCACCATGACCCATATACAGTGGAAAATATATAAATGGTTTAACATTGCATATGTAATTTTACTGTAAAAAAAACTGGGAAAAAAACTATTTTTTGCCAATGGATTACCATATAACTTACAGTGGAAAAAAATAGTAAAACTTTTAACACCGTATTATATGTAATTTTACCGTTAAATAATGCACATTTGTGGGTTTTACAAGTGAAAAGCAGTGAAAGGATTTTTGCAGAAAATGGTAAAAAATTGTTAAAACCCTGTTAACTTGTTAATTGGTTAACTAAGTAACTTTATCATACATGGCTAAAATTTGTAAATAGTTTAAGATAGTATTATATGTTATTTTACTGTAAAATATTGCAATTGGTTTTGCAATTTAATTTACAGTGAAAACAGTAAAAGGACATTCCCAGAAAATGGTAAAACCTTTAAATAACAGTTAATTAGTTAACTGTAAGTAACCTTACCATATACGGTTTACTACTACATGCAATTGTGCTGTAAAATACCGTAAAATTTATGATTTTTCCAAGTGAATTACCAAAAGATTTAGAGTGACAAACAGCAAAAAAAAAAATTCTCAGAAATTGGTAAACAATGGTTAATAACATGTTAATTAGTTAGCCTAACTGTAAGTAACCGTACCATATATCATGAAAAATACTATGAAATATATGGCAAGTGAATTACCATATAATTTACAGTAAAAGGACATTCCCAGATATCACATATTATTTTATTTTTACATTATTTAAATGCTTTGGTTTCTTTTTCTTATCAGTAATGTACATTAGGGTGTTTTGTGTTATATTTTCTATTATTTCGTTGCTGTATATTGCATTATTTTGGTGTCATGCGTATTATCCTGAATCACTTTTATGCTGGTTATCAGTACATTTAAGGTTAAAATGGATTTTGGTAGTTCAAGAAGACTAAATATATTAACATTAACAGTGCACACTTTTTCACCAAATAAAATCATTTTGATTCATACCAGTTTGCTAAAGATTAATTATGTGAACTGGTTCGTTAAACTGAACTGACTCAAAACGATTTGCTCACAAGTGGCTACAGCTTTTATTTTGTGCAATATTCTAATACAATTTTAAAAACACCATGCCATTTCTCTGTTTTCTATGACCGTGGGAACCATTTACACCAAATGGCAACAGAAAACAAGCTGACTGCTGTGAACTCACTCTTGTTTGTGTGTATGAATGTGTTGATGGTAAAGACTGCATGGTTAGACAGTAACCTGTGAGTCTTGTCTAAATATTACACCGATCAGCGGTTTGTGGGCTCACTGTGGAAGGACGGCGCATCTCTGACCCAATGGAAAAATGGAAATATGAAACCGAAATAAGGTGATGGAAAAAATGCAAAGGGAAGCAGAGAGTAGATGGGTGTTATGCAAAGAGCAGTGGAGGTGAGACAGTGGATAGTTGTGCTGATATGTGAGCAGTGGTACACATAAGCCCTCAAATGATATTTATATCCAGCTGCACAGAAGAGCTTGATGATGGAACACATAAGCCATTTACATATTATCTACAGTAGATCTATTAAAGTATACTGACATTTGAGCTACTTCAAATGGCAGGGATTTAAATGACATAATATTAAAGCGGTGGCAAATTGGTGAAAATTCTTTACAGCATATTCTGATTCTGTTTATAATACCTGTGCAATAATAATTCTCATATGCATTTATTTGTCTTTAATGAACACTTCCTAATTTTTTGTATTTATTATAACATTGACATTTTATTTAAACTGCACAGCAACCACCAGGAAACCTGAGTAACTGCATAGCAACACCCTAGCAACCACACAGCAACATTCTAGCAACCAATCAAAACACTCTAGCAACTGTATAGCGACACCCTAGCAACAACTCAGAACAACTTAGCAACAGAAAACCTCCAGAGCACCCTAGAAACTACAGAGACAACTCCTAGCAACCAACCAGAACACCTGAGTAACTGCATAGCAATTCCCTAGCAACCACATAGAATACCACAGAAACACTTTAGCAACCGCTCAAAACACTTTAGCAACGTCCTAGCAACTTCCCAGAAACCACTCAGAACAACTTAGCAACAGCATAGCAACCACCCAGAACACCCAAGCAACCACATAGCAAATCACACCAGCAACTGTATAGCAACACTCTAGCAACCAGTCAGAACACCTTAGCAACCACATAGCAACCATCCAGAGCAATCTAGCAACTGCCTAGTAACAACCACCCAGATCACTCTAGCAAGCATGTAGCAACACCCTAACAACCTCCTTGCAACTCCAGAACACACTGGCAACAGCATGGCAACAGCATAGCAACACCCTAGCAACCACCCAGAATACCCTAGCAACACTCTAGCAGCCTCCTAGCAACCTATCCTCCTAGCATCTAGAGGAACTGCCTAGTAGAAACCACCCAAAATTCCATATTAACCACATAACGCATCCTAGAAACCACATAGAATACCCTAGCAACCATCCAGAACATCAAAGCAACCCCAAAGCAACAATCCAGAGCGATCTAGCAACTGCTTAGTAACAACTACTCAGATCACCCTAGCAAGCATGCAGAAACATCCTAGCAACTCCAGAACACCTTAGCAACCACATAGCAACAGCCTAGCAACCACCCAGAATACCCTATCAACTACATCGCATCACCCCGCCTCTATCTGTCTTGACAAACGTTTTATCTAATTGCTTAATTTACTCTGTAAAGGTGGCACAGAAGCGCTTCTGAAGTGGCATTTAGGCGGCTTTATACAGACTGTTTATTACTGCTTAGAGCTGGCATTAATGCATTTATTTAGACTGTAAAAAAAAAACAGTCTATATCCACGTTCATTATCAATGTGGATTTGCGCAGCTTGTCAGTGAACTACGGCTCTGTGTAGTAAATGCTGCTCCATGTGAAATCACGCACGTGATGGAAATTACCGCTGATTACAGAACCGGCTTTACTGACAAGATGCGCATTAAATAATCGTATGCGATATATCGTGCAGCCCTAATATATATACCCTCCATTATCCTGTATTTACTGTACTAAAGGCATAAATACAGTCTGTGTACTGTAGGTACATACTGTCCACTTCTAATGCATCAGCTTAAGAAGTATTTCATCTGCCCTGCGGCACACGCAGCCATAGTGTGACACACCATCTTCAAACATATAGTCACAGTTTCTGCTATGAAAGGTGACAGAGAGAACGCAGAACCCAGAGGTTTACGGTGTTGCTCTGGAGGAACAGACCAAAGCGCTCATGCATACGGGACAATCCCAGGACAAAAGCCGAGTCACATGTGTGCACTCAGCCATAATGCAGGACAGCTTCAACATTTCCCCATGCAGAATGGTACTGGTACTCAATTGCACTGTGTTTTGCTGGCTCTTTAATAATGATTAAAATGAGGATTTGGGTGAGGTAGACTGGTCAAACATCAGCCAGGCAGACATTACACTACAAACACAGAAACAGGTGAAGCTTTACCTTACAAAACAAGCTGGTGGAATGAAAATGAAAATGTCTAACATTTAACCATAACACATGCGAGGTCAGTAAGAATTTTTTTCAAGCAAGGATGCATTAAATCGATGAAAAGTGATAGTGAAAACATTTAATGTTACATTTCTATTTCAAATAAATACTCTTCTTTTGAACTTTCTAATCATCTATGAATCCTGAAAAAAAAAAAAGTATCACGGTTTCCACAAAAATATTGTGCAGCACAACTGTCTTCAACATTGATAATAATCAGAAATGTTTCTTGAGCAGCAAATCAGCATATTAAAATGATTTCTGAAGGATCATGTGACACTGAAGACGAGTAACGATGCTGAAAATTCAGCTGCGCATCACAGAAATAAATTATATTTTAACATATATTTACATAGAAAACAGCTGTTTTAAATTGTAATATTTCACAATTTTACTGTTTTTATTTTTATCAAATTAGTGCAGCTTTGGTGAGCAGAAGAGACTTATTTCAAAAGCATTACAAAGACACAGACTCATTCACAGTGTAGGTTGCTCAGTCATTGGTCTCTATAAACAAGGGATAGTTAACCCAAAAATCAACTTTCTGACATCATTTGCTCATTGCCATGTCATTCCAAATGTGATTATTTTCTCCTCTGCAGAACACAAAAGAACTACATCAAATGTGGCAACGTAATGTTCAAATTATTTAATTTTAGGGTGAATAAAGCCTTAAACTGTATTCTGTTCATCATACAAAGCGCTCGCCACTTCAGAACACTTACAGATTAATTTCACGCCAACTTTACATCCTTCTTTTGTGCTCTGATGAATAGAGAAATTCATATGAGTTTGAAATAATTTTCATTTATGAATGAACTATCCTTTTAAGGGAAGACCTACAAGACACAGAACGACCATTCAGCGTGTGTTACGTACCAAAGAACAATCACAACATGGGTTTTATTTAATCAATTCATGATATCGTTTAAATGAAATCACAATTTTCAGAGATATTTCATGATACCAAAATTAAAGTTAATATATATATATATATATATATAGAAATATCATAATCTTTCCATATAAAATACGGAGATGAAAAAAAATGACCGACTTCACCTTTACATCAGATTTGTGCAGTGCTCGGTCTTATGGAAAAGCACAGCTTGTTTATTTATAATTTAGTAAGCCTGACAGACACCTGGCCTTCTTAGCTAACACATTTTCCATTGTTTTTATGGGATAGTTTCAAATTCCACACTTAATCCAAGTTCCTGCTAAAAATAGACCTCTTTGGAAATGGCGATATTACATAATAAGCCTTATTTTAAACAATACCGGGATGAAAGTCATGCATGGCAGAGAAAAACAAATGTTTCACAAGTAGCTTCAAGAGATAAATATGAGCTAGGACAGCGAGCGACCTTTGACCTCAGTGACAGTGGGGAAAAAACGCAACGCAACAAATGCTCTTCTTTTCCATGAGAGCAGCTGAGGTCAAGGATAGTTCTAGGAGTCTGGTTCCTCACTGAACGTCCTTTTGTAGCAGTAAAGCAGGTGTGGAGCTAAAATAAGCCATGGCTTTGTGGAAGCTTCAAACACCCTCACCAAACAGAGACCCAACGGGTCATAGTCATATTATTAGAATGGAAAATGAGGGAGAAGATGGAAAATGGACCGTGTTGGGTTAAGAATCACATCACTAAGAGAAGCACCAACTGAGATTTTGAGTCGAGCATCAGGATTACTACTGCTCAAACTTAGTATTAAACTTCAATCGATAATCATCGGTGCTATAGATCTAAATGATGCCTCATGTCTCCTCTTGTGCTGTTAGTTTTCCAATAAAACAGGTGAAGGTCAAACTGAAGAGAAATTTAACATTGCATCACTAACTCTGCAGTGAATGGGTGCCGTCAGAATGAGAATCCAAACAAGCTGATAAGAACAATAATCCACACCAGTCCAGTCCATCTATTAACATCTTGAGCAGACAAAAGCTGCATGTTTGTAAGAAACAAATCCATCATTAACATATCCATCAACTTCAAACCATTGCTTCTGGCTAAAATACGAGTCCAAAATAACGCTTCCTCCAGTGAAAAAGTCCATTTCCTGTTGTCTCTCACATTAAAATCCAGCCACGTTTGTTAAGAGCTGTTTTGGACTATTTTGGCCTGTATATGGTGCTTGATCTGTGCAGATTTCTCTCCTGATTCAGACCAGACCACTTTTTCACCGGAGGAAGTGTTATTATGGGTTATGGACAGAAGGTTTTAGCTAGAAGCAATGGTTTGAAGTTAAAAACATCTTATTGATGGATTTGTTTCTTACAAACACGCAGCTTTTGGCTTCTGAATACATTCATTGGTGGTGTGGATTATTGTGATGTTTTTATCAGCTGTTTGGACTCTCATTCTGACGGCACCCATTCACTGCAGAGACACTGATGCAAGACTACAATTCTACAAATCTGATGAAGAAACAAACTCATCTACATCTTTTCATTTTTGAGTGAACTATTCCTTCAGGTAATTTCTTGTAAACCATTTTATAAACATTACACATGTAATACATATTCAACATAAAATGAATTCGGTGTGGCTCATACAGTGGCACAGTAGACTGGCTCATTTGGTTTGTTTAGTATTGATGCAGATATGTATTGTGAGGGAGCAAGGTTTACAAATATGACTAAAAATATAAGTGAAATTGCAATGCATTTCTGTTGCAGTTGCACTTGTTATGCCTGCCTTAAGACGTGAAGATTTTCAGCTTTTTAGCAGGACATGGATTTGTTCAAATGAATGTAGATTACAATTGTGCACTCTTAAAAAAAATAAAATAAATAAATACTGTGGTACTGTCCAAAAAAAAAAAAATGCATTTCCAAAATACCATAGTTGTACCATAGTACAATGTCCAAGAGAACAGGGTAGTGCAATGGCACTTTTTGGTGCATTTTAGTAAAAGAAGGTGCAAAACACATCACATTCCCAAAGTAAAATGTCCAAAACATTGTATTATTGTGGTTGCATATGCAACTACCATTTGTCAATGTGCAATGTCCAAAAACATGTCAGAACCATGTCCAAGAAAACAAGGTGCATGAAAAAAAATTTAAAAAATGGTATTACCATGATGACACAAATAAAAAGCATTTTGTTTGGGCAATGATCATGTCCCACAAGCCTCACTCCAGCAAATGAATTGTGATTGGTAAAGAACAACAATATAGTTCTTGTCCTATATGGCTTTGATGGAAAACACTTCCGCGAGATCACTGTCGCGGTAAAGCGGGTAATCGGGGTAAACGCAGAGCGAAAGCACGCCTACCTTTAACTGCTGCTCATTAAAAACCTCTTCTGGCACTTTACACGCGATGAGCGCGTTGGGTTGGTTGTTGAGCTGGACTTCAGAAGTCGCCGCCCCTCGGCCGCTCTCTGACTGCTGCATGGCAACAGATGTAACCGCGGCGTTCGGTGCCTTTGATCTCAACTGCGGTGCCTTTGATCTCAAACGTTTCGGCGCTCAGCTCATGGCGTCATGCTCTGCTTTCTACCTCCTGCAAAAGCAGCGTCTTCAAACCCTCAAGCTGACACAAGCTACTGTTCATGCAATGCTAGTGCACATGAAATGTGCTGCATAGTGCTACTAGCAAGCCCGTGATGTATTCCTGAAACGAAAATGACGTCTACACTTGCGACAGACTGCACTGGGGGTCAAAACAGCTGATATGACGTCATGGTTTCCGCTTACGCACGAGCGCTGTGCATGAAGCACTGGCTGATGTAAGTATTCGCTGTGAAAATGATATAGATTGATCAAAATGTAACAAAGAGCGCAGGAGTCACCGGAATACATGGTTAGGTTTGTGTAAAGTATAGAGTGCATGTATGTTAAATGTGATTAAGGCAGAGATTATCACTGGAAAGCGGTCTTTGAGTGCCCTCTTTTGGTCAGATTTGTAATGCACATGATAAAAGCTCATTAAATGCACTGCTCGAAAAACAGTAGCCAAAAAGTATTTTGATACAGGGTTTACACTAAAATTGTCTTAATTCATTGCAATAAATAAGATCTATCTATCTATCTATCTATCTATCTATCTATCTATCTATCTATCTATCTATCTATCTATCTATCTATCTATCTATCTGTCTGTCTATCTATCTATCTATCTATCTATCTATCTATCTGTCTGTCTGTCTGTCTGTCTGTCTGTCTCTTTATGAAAAAGAAGCACACTTCAGCATACTTTTAAGAATATAGTATATTCAATATAGCATATAATATAAAAAGACTATACTTAATTGCAAACTAAATGGTATGTTTTTGGACACTTAATTGCACATTATTTGCAATTAAATGAAAATGTAAAAAAGTGTACTTCTTTAAAGCAAAACAAAATAGAAAATGTAATGAGTTAAAATGTACTTTAAAAATAAAATGTAATAAAAATACATTTTAAATAATAAAAATAAATAAATTTCAGTAAAGCAAAGTTGCTCTGAAAGTATATATAAATTTAATCCATCTATCTATCTATTTATTTTCAGTTAATTTGAGGTAGCAACCAGGATGGAGAATTCCAATTCACTACTTTAAATGCCTGCCCTGCCCTTAAACCGATCATCTTGAGCTGACCAGGCTCCCATTGGAGCGGATTTGAGAGGGCAGGCAAGTCATGTGGGGATCAGAATGCGAAATTTACCATAATCCTCCAGAGGAAAAAGGGGGGGAGAGAGAGTAAATTCTAGTTACCTCTACAGAACATAGACTGCAGAAGTAGACAGAAGAGCTTTGGTGCGCGAGTTATACAAGAAGTTCTACGCAGTCATAGAACTCTAAACACTCTTCTAAGTTTTGAATTATGGCCCAGGCCAAAAGCGATATGAGTATCAACATGGAGTTTTCTAATGGAGCTGTCATCCACAGTCCTGTAGGGTTGTGCATGGAGATGGAAGATCGGAGGACTGGAGAGGAAGAGGAGGAGGAAGATGAGGTTGAACTAGCCGAAGAGGTAGATGAGGATATCAACATTGGAGATGATGATGATGATGATGGCGGAGAAAGCAACACAATGCCCTCAACAGATGTGATCATTCATAAAACAGATGAAGAGGATATTATGGAAGATGTAGAGGACCAAGTTGGCCAAGAGACAGTGGTTCTCCAAAATGAGTTAAATGCTGGAGAGACAGAGGAAGAAGAAATGGACATAACCAACAAACTAACAACGCCTGAGCTACAGGCAACAGTTGAACTGCCAACGACAACGCAAACACAAGTTCCAGAACTTCGAAACGAAGCTGGAGGAACATTGAAAGAGCTGGACAAGGATCGAGCAGATCACAAGTTGGAAACACTGTATGAAGACGAAAAGGAAAGCGATGAACCACAAATGCAAACCTTGAGCGAAAGGCAGACGGAGACACAGGAACATCAGGAGCTGCTCCTGTCTGAGGTAAGAGAGTTTACCTGTAGCCTCCTTGAGAAAATAAAAAACAAGCCCAGAGAGGATCAAATTCAGCAAGTAAAGAGTGACATACTTTTGCAAGAGGTGGAAAGTTTGGATGATGATGGTGTAAAAAACAGTGTAGATGAAGAGCCATGGACGGTTTCTACCAGTGAAGGAGAATCTATAGAAGACTTTCAGAGTCTTGGGGAAGAGGAAGAAACAGCAACACTTGATCATGTTGGTGAAGAACAGTCTACAACCGAGGTGCCTTTATTGGAGGACTGTATAGCAGTTGGAGAGCCAATGCACAATGATGCCTTCGAGACAAACGGTGATGAAAAGACCACTTACAATGCACCAGAAGAAAAGTCGATTGACTGGATTGCAACAGAGCAACCATCAACTGATATGATTGGTGGAAACATAGAGGAGATGGTCCAGAATTCAGATCAGTTGGTGGAAAGCATCGTGCAAGAACATGAAAGACTAGAGAGTATTGAACAGGTGGTGAGTGACACCAATCTGGAGAATTGTGAAAGAATAGTAGCAGATACCGAATCAGTTATTGTCACTGGACCTGAGGAGACAAGAGAAGCTGATAAAGAGGTAGAAGGCATCGAAAGGATTCAAGATGAGCCTCAAAGAGTTGTAGAGATTACAGAAGAGCCGGTCAAGAAGGAGGAGCTTCCTATAGAGGAGGGAAGCTGTACAAATGCGGAACAGCCACTCGATGACCCTGAAATTGTAGAAGAGGGGGAGTGCAAGAAGCGGGAACAGCTGGGCAATAACAAACGGGAGGTCGCAGAGGGAGGTGATGCTGCAAAGGAACAGCCAAAACAAGAAGTACCAGCACCTATAGAGAAGGGAGTGGGGAACTGGCTTGAAGAGCTCAAGGCCGTCATTGAAGATGAGCCCAGGAGGAAAGTCCAGGGGGGGCGTAAAGTCACCATACCTGCCTGGTTGAAGGCCAGCGAGAGCTCGGATGCCCATTTCCAAGAGCCGCCGAAGCCCCTCGGCAGTCGGGTCAGCAGCGTGAGCGGTGCCAGTGAAGGGGAGGTGAATATCAAGGCCAAAGTTCAAGAGGTCATCATGGCGAATGGATGCCCTGGGATACCAGCTGCTGTAGTTCAACAGGAAGAGGAAAAACCCCCGGAAAATATGACAAAGATGGAGACTCCAGCTCAACAGGAGGGCAATCCACAGGAGATGCAGATCTCCCTCTATGTGAAGGTACTTTCTATTGTTAATAGTCAGATGATGGTCATTTATCTGTATATTGGAGTATTAGAAGTTAACGAGAGAGAGAGAGAGAGAGAAACAGGCCTGAAACTGTAGGTCTACTAAGGCAGCATGCAATCTGAAAAGTGTCAGAAGTTTTAATTTTAAGCTTTAATGAAGGTTGTAACATAATCCTAAATTCAAAAGTTTGGGGTCAATGAGAAGTTTTAGCAAGGATGCATTAAATTTATCAAAAGTGAGAGTAGACATTTATAATGTTGTAAAAATAAACTTTCTGTTCATCAAAGAATCCTGAAAAATAAAATGTATCACAGTTTGCACAAAAATATGAAGCAATTAAATGTAACATCAATAATAGTCAGAAATATTTCTTGAGCAGCAAATCAGCATATTAAAATGATTTCTGAAGGATCATGTGACACTGTGATGATGCTGAAAATTCAGCTTTGATCACAGAAATAAATTACATTTTACAATATATTTACTTAAAAAACATTTATTTTAGATTGTAATAATATTTCACAATTTTTACTGTTTTCAAATCAAATATGCTACCGCAGTTTTACTGTAGTGACAGTAGACTATTGTTATTGTTAACTAAAACCAATTGATAATTGAAATAAATTAACAATTAATTAAAATTCATCATTTTAAAATAGTAATTATGAATAATAATAATTGAAATGAAATAAAATATAAATGACAGATAAAAACTTTTAATTAATAAAAATAATAAAAAATATTGATACTGTAATAGTATATAAATAATAGTAAAATAACACCGGTAAAAATAAATATTATAAAATTATGGTGGGAACTGATCGCTGTGGTACATTTTATAGGGAGGGCAGGATGTTACATGCATATAAACTGTCAAAACGCAAACAAAATTCAGATTTTTGTAGAACTGCTGACAGAATAATGCACTGAGTCTTATTTTAGGAATGACAGTGATCAGGCTGTCTTGTTAGCAACATTAGCTTACAGTTTCCTACAATGACAGCATGTCCTTCTGCTCAGCAGATGGTGTTACTATCACTAACCCTAATTGCATTAGTGTCTTTGCTCTACTGGTCAGTTAGTCTGTCATCCCGCTTCTAGAAAACCAGACTGTAATTCCCAGTCCAGAGCAGTGTTACTGGAACAAGTTGGTTAAGCTGGTTATTGTTGCAGGTGCATTAACTTGATCACAGTATTATTGCAGGGTGACCTGCCAAAACCAGCATGAAAGTGCCAAAAAATATACCATATACTGGTAGCTAATGCACTTTAACTGGCGTTTAAAGCTAAAATAAGTTTTTATTCAACGGTCACTGATCTGACGAGAAACTTCAATAGCTTAAAACTAAGTTGCAATGTGTTTTAAACCTTTTTAATTACAGTGGTTCATATCTGAAGTAGTATATTGAGGCTTAGGTTAAAGCCAAAGTCTCAAGTCATAATTTCCACCCTGTGTTGTGATGTTCTGTGTAAATGGTTGCTGCTGGTGATATAATGCACTTAGTTCATTGAGATTATTCTTGGCTGTTGTTGAGCTAATGGATTGATTGGTGAGCTAAAAATGCATCTGACACAACCCACTGCGGTGTTTCTTTCTTGATTCTAGAACGTTCCAATAGAAAATACCATATAAAGTATCCTCTCAACAAACATTAGGAAAAAAAACTGGCTTTAGGTATCACTTTTGCAATTAATTTCTATTGTCTTGACTTGTTTACCAAAGATTATGCAATAAAACATACTAAAAACATAACATTATAGTGCAAAATAGATGTATTTAGATGTTAAACATTTATTTATTTATTTATTGATTCATTCATTCATTTATTTATTTATTTATTTATTTAAATTTAACTATGAGTGTGGTTCGTAATCAATTATATTAATCAAGAATCTAACTTTTTCAACTGTTATGTTGACTTAAGTTTACCAAAGATTATGCAATAAAACATACTAAAAACATAACATTATAGATAAACACAGATGTGCTTTAGATAGTTTTTATTATGTGCATTCAGGTGTCAAACTTTCAACAGCAATAGTTGGTTGTATTTATTTTTCTTTTTATTTATTAATATGTACGTAGATTCATGTATTTATTTCTACTTCATTTAATTTAACTGTGACCGTGGCTTTTAACCAAGCAAAACTACAGCAAGCGATTTGTATATATATTTAAATTGTTTTGCTGTTTTTGTTCCTATAAGCAAAACTACAACAATAGTAGTTTGTCTTTATTTATTCATTTAAATAATTATTTAATTATAAATGTATTTTATTTTATTTGTTAGACTTTGTTGCTCCAATAAGCAAACCTAAAGCAAAATTAGTTTTAATAGCATTTTATTTTTATGTTTATTTTTTATTTTTTTTATTTGTTAAACTTTGTTCTTAACCAGCCAAACTACATCAATAGTTGTTTTATTTATTTATTTATTTATTTATTTATTTATTTATTTATTTATTTTAATAATAGTT
The DNA here is from genome assembly GCF_012432095.1 of Onychostoma macrolepis. Classification (NCBI taxonomy): domain Eukaryota; kingdom Metazoa; phylum Chordata; class Actinopteri; order Cypriniformes; family Cyprinidae; genus Onychostoma; species Onychostoma macrolepis. The sequence goes on from NC_081155.1 coordinate 45,109,971, forward strand.
TATTTTATATTTTATTTTAAATGTATTTTATTTTGTTTATTAAACTTTGTTATTCTTAATCAAGCAAAATTACAGCAATAGTTTTATATATTTATTTATTTATTATTTATTTTTTAGAATTGTTTGAAACATTCGGAACAAAGCTCTCGCAGCCAAATTCTTGCTGTATGAAGGTGGCTGAGCAGCGGGACGTTAAGCCTGGTAAAAATGCCCTTAAATCCCACCCGTACGTTTCTGCAGAGCGATTCCCGTAACAAAGATGGCCTTTGTGCGTGTTTCAACTCCCACGATCTCACTCTACATTTCAGATCACTAACAAAACATAACAAGCATCAGTTTGTGTCTCATGATTGGTTTGTGTTTATTGTAGTAGTTTAGGCATGTGCTGATAGTTATCTAATTAAAGATGCACCTGTGCCTGTGCACCGGCTCCTGTGATGTGTTTTGCCTCTGCTCATATTTTTCTGAGTGAATAATGTGTTTGTAAGTGAATAGTGTAGTGGGTTAATCGTGTCCCAGCATTCCTCCACACATTAATCTGATTAACATGTTTGTTGGTCTGAGGGGATCGGAGCTTTTGACCAAACCGAGTGTTTGTTTTGTTCTCCGTTCAAAAATAATATGATTCCTGAATGTGCAAATGTGAATGTGTGGTTGCTAGGCTGGGGTTTATTGCCCCACAGTGAAGTTAATGCTACAATTGAATTAATATAATGTAATTGCTGTGCCGTTACAGGTATGCTTATATTCAAATGTGGCTTATTAAATCAGGTTTTATAGTCTGAACTTTGACACACACTTTGACATGAGCACACAGGCTGTTTAATAGCAGATGAAGCTCTGCCCTCTGCTGGTGTTATGTTGGTCTGATTGTCCCTCATCAAAGCCTTTTTTAGCCTGTTAATATGGGCAGCTTATCTTCAGATGACCAGACCTCACATAATCATTCACAACCTCCAGACTCATAAATACAGTAGCACGGTAATAAATCAATCCAGACACACAAAAACACAGCAGCAGACACATATTTACACCACTGCAAAACTCATTTGTTTTGTAATTCATATGGTAATGTATATAGTTTATTTCTAGGTTATTGCACTGGAAATCATAATAGAGAATCCCTTTATCATAAAGAACATTTTTTACAATGTTGATCACAATGTAATAACACACGTCTCATGAACAGCGTCTCTATTGCTGATAACAATGAACAAACGTCTCAGTGTCTCGTCCTGCGCGTTTGACCGTTTCTTTCCACCCACAGAAGATGAAGACAGACTCTTACCAAATTAAATCAGCCATTCTGGATGCACAAAGAACTGAGCAAAAGCCATTTTTATACATGCAGAGAAAGCATTTCAGAAGCTGATTTGATTTGTGAGACATGTGAAAGCAGTATATCTGCAGCGATATTTCACGATGGCTTGGTTTGATGTAGCAGCTAAAAAATTGGGCTTTCCTAGCATTGAGCTGTTTGTGAAGGTAAGATGTTCTCACATTGAAACTTTGAAAGACTAATGACCTTGTTTTTCATATTTTGAGCATTTGTGGAAAGTATTCCTAACTACTGTGCTCTGAATAAACATCTTGTGACAGTCTAAGCTTATTTAGCTCCTTAATGGTTTTTCGTAATGCATTGTGTTGTTCAATCATTTACTCACCATCAAGTTCCAAACATGTATGAGTTTCTTCAGATGTTGAACACTAAAGAAGATATTTTGAAGAATGTAGGTAACCAAAAAGTTGATGGTAGCCATTGACTTCCATAGTATGGGGTAAAAAATACCATGGAAGTCAATGTTATGTCAACAAAAGAAGATATGTTGAAAAATATTGGTAACCAAGCAGGTGACGGTAGCTATTGACTTCTGTGGTATGGAAAAAAATACTATGGAAGTCAATGGCTACCATCAACAAATGGCAATATTTTGAAGAATGTTGGCAACTAAATGGTTAACGGTAGCCATTGATTTCTATAGTATGGAAAAATACTCTGGAAGTCAATAGCTACCATCAACAAAAGAAGATATTTTAAAGAATGTTGGTAACCTAACAGTTGGCGGTATTCATAGTTTAGAAAAAATACTATGGAAGTCAATGGCTACCGTCAACTGTTTAGTTACCAACATTCTTTAAAATATCTTCTTTTGTGCTTAACAAAAAAAGAAAAAGAAACTGTGAAAAAAAGTGGAGGGACAGATTTTTTTCATTGTCTGATTAACCTTTTTTTCGTCATTTAATTTATGTGAAACAAGGTGATTAAAAAAAGCTTGTTTGGATTTTGAAGTAATCTAAATCTAAGTGTAAATCATTACACTAAATAAATACTTTAAATATTATTAAATATATTTCATAATATCTTTAATGACTTGTATTATTCTGGATTTTCTGTGGAGCTTAACTATTTGACTCAACAACAACAAAAAAGATCATTTAAGTCATTTATATTTTAAACTTCCCTTAAAATCATCATTTCATCAAACAGTGTCTTCATGCATTAGGAAGTGTTTGCTGTGCAGAGAAAATCAAATCAAAAGCTTCTTCGAACCCACTGTACTCTCGTCTGGTGGAGAGCTTTGATGTCTGTAATGAAAGGAATGATGGGGTAATGTGTGTGTCTCGCAGGCCGGCAGTGATGGAGAGAGTATCGGGAACTGTCCGTTCTCTCAGAGACTCTTCATGATCCTCTGGCTGAAAGGAGTCATCTTCAACGTCACCACTGTGGACCTCAAGAGGTGAAGCACAGAATCCACAGATAAAGACACACGAACACATATTTGCCATTAGAACGTTCCTGTAGCTCACACCGTAGAGCATGACGCACGCAACACCAAGGTTGTGGGTTCAATCCCCATCGAATGTATTAACTGATACAATGTATTGAATGCAACGTACAGTAAGTCAATTGGGAAAATATGCATACATATAAATGTAGGACAGTTATGATTCCAAATGCCCCTGTATGATTTTAATATGTTATTAAACTAAATTATTGAACTCCATTACGATACTTTTGCTTACAAATAATAATAGGAATTACATTTGCAATCCTCCGCACATTTCTTTTTGACTACGGTTATTGAGGATAGTGTAGTGTTGTTTTAGTACTATTTATATACGATTATAATTATTATTATAATATTAATGTTTATTAATATTTTGAATGGGCTTTTATTTTTGAAGTTTTATTTATCTCTTATTGATTTTTATTTCTTTTTTAGTAATTTTGTTATCTGCTTTTGTTATTTTTCTATATGTGTGTGTGAGTGTGTGTATGTAGCATTTATTTTTTGTTTTAGTTTTTGTAATTTTAGTATTTCAAATAAACGTAATTTATTTCAGTTAGTTGCCACCTGCCACTATACATTTTTCATCTAATATTTATATTTATATTGGTTTTGTTTTATTTTATTTTAGCTTCATTTCAATTAATGAAAATGATTTTTTAATAGTTTTAGTTCAGAACTTTTCAATATGAAGGGTAATGTTGCACTATATCCAGCTATATCATATTAAAATATATTACATGAAAAGGTGCATAAATAATTAGACAAAAATGTAAATATATTTTTAAACATATTTTATTCACAAATTAATTTTTTTTTTTATTTAATGCAAAAAAAAAAAAAAACTAAAGATGTTAAAACAAAAACTTAAATTAGAAATGAAGATGTGCTTCAATGGCATCTTTTGGTATGGTATGGAGGGCCAAATCAAATGTCGTCCAACTTTGGCCCACACGCTCTGGCTTTGGGCATCTCTGCTGTAGTCTTAGTCAACAATAGCAGCACTGATGATGGCAGGTTTGTTGATCCGTGTCCCACAGAAAGCCGGCGGATCTGCAGGATCTCGCTCCAGGAACCAACCCTCCATTCATGACCTTCAACGGAGAAGTGCTGGTGGACGTCAACAAGATCGAGGAGTTTCTCGAGGAACGACTGGTCCCACCACGGTACTTTCTATATCGCTTCACCTGCCATTGCCTCAGATCCTTAATACATTCCTTAAAAATTTGGTAACAATTTATAATAACTGCATGCTGTGAACCATTAGTTAAGCATTAGTAAATAGTCAGTTCATCCTTTATAAAGCATTGTCCCAACATTAGTAGGCATTAGTAAGCAGTTTATAAATACAGCTATAAATTCCTTGTTCTTGATTTATAATCATATGTATTGCAAAGGAGATTTAAAGGCTCAGAGGGATACAGAACTCAGAAATATTTATTTCAAGATGCAAAAAATGAAAACTTAATTTTTTTTTTTTTTTACAATTTTTTTTTTTCTATGACATTGCAGAGGTTTATTTTATTTTTTTATCAAGTGTACAGTTTAATTTTTTTGCACCTTGAAAAAATATATTTCTGTGTTCTGTATCCCTCTGTGTTGCGTTTGTTTAATTTTTCTGTTTGGAAGATAACTGAGCCTTTAAATAGTAGGAGGCATAAATAGTCCTCACTTTAGATGACTGACAACTACTAAATGTTTTATAACTAGCTGACTTAATCATAAATTACAGCAGGAATATGTGTTAATAAAGCATTTATTAACACACTGAGCAACTACTATCATGTCTAAATAATAAGATTTATAAATGTACATTTACATAGTTTATTAATCATTTACTTGCACTTTCTAAATGATCTTATGAACCACTGACAACTCCTAAATAACTGGTTTGTAAATAACGTAATACTTAATTTAGAATTGATAAATTAAAGTATGAAAATACAATTATTAAACATTATAGATATGCTTATAAATCAAGAACAAAACATTTATAGCTGTATTTATAAACTAAATGCCTATTAATACGGGGACGATGCTTTACAAAGGATGAATTGACTTTTAGTAATGCTTAACTAATGATTCATAGCGTGCAGTTATTATAAAGTGTTACCAAAAAATCTTCAAAATTAACTCTGGGACATTTTTTAAGATACCCAAAGTTGGCAGCAAAGCATCCAGAATCCAACACAGCAGGAATAGATGTATTTGCCAAGTTTTCTGCCTACATCAAGAACCCTCGTAAAGAAGCTAACGAGGGTGAGTTTAATTGGTTTTATTGAAGACTGTGAAATTCTGCTCTCTTCTTCTGTAATTCTGTTTTGATCTGGTGTTTGTGTGTGTATAGGTCTGGAGAAAGCTCTTCTGAAGTCTCTGAAGAGGTTGGATGAGTATTTGCAGATGCCGCTGGCCGAGGAAATAGATGCCAACAGCGTGGATGATCCCGGTGTGTCCACACGCAGTTATCTGGATGGACCGGACCTCACGCTGGCCGACTGCAACCTGCTGCCCAAACTACACATCATTAAGGTGCGTCTTTCCATTCGTATACTTTCTATCGCTCATTCTATGATTTTTCCTGCCTTTTTGTGTATAAAATAAATCTTTCATTTTCTGAAAGCCCAAGATCTGTTTAAATGAAGATTTTTTAATGTAACTTAAAACGAATGAATCTAATTTAAATGTCAGTCGAACTGAAAAAAGTACATAAACACATCAATTTGAAAATGCTTTTGCATTTGGAGTGAAACCCTTTTGCTTTAATAATGACAAAAACATTTGAGCTGATGTGAACAAAATGTGATGGTTGCAGAATCTAAAATATTTTACTGATTTTACATACACTGTAAAAAGTGCTAAGTTGACTTAACTTAAAAAATTGAGGAAAGCCGTTGAATTAAAATTATTAAGTAAATAATAATAATAAAAAATAAATTTAATACTTATTTTTTTAATTATCATTTACTTAAAAATTTTAATTCAACGGCTTTCCTCAATTTTTAAGTTAAGTCAACTTAGCACTTTTTACAGTGTAATAAGTTTGTTTTACATTTTGAAGTATGAGGTTTAAATTATTGAAATATTAAAATATTATATATAAAATATTATATGTGGTCTCCGACAAGGGTTAGTATAGTTAACTAAAACTAAAACTGAAATTAAAACCATTAAAAATAAATGTTTTTGAAATGCCTTTTAATAAAATAAACACTAACTGAAAAACATAACAAATAAAATCTAAAACTATACCACAAGGCTGAAATATTTGATGTACTAAAATAACTAAAACTATATGTATTTTGTATATTAATTATCTATATAGTTTTATTCGCTTTTGTTTCAGTTTTTGTTTTAGTTATTTTAGTATATAGTTATAAATAATATACTGTGCATTTGAATATTTACGTAATATAAATAATTCATACACTATAATCTAATAATAATAAAATAAAATAAAAATATAATTTTAACTTTTAATTCAATTTTTCACACTTAATTTAAATATATATAATTATATAATTGCACAATAAATATAATTACACAAATTTTAGAGCCAGTATTTTTGGCATGCACACATTTTTACTCCGTTTTCCAGTTCAGATTTCCATACTCTGTGTTGCAGATTGTTGCCAGGAAGTACAGGGGTTTTGAGATTCCTGCTGAGATGACCGGGGTTTGGCGATATTTGAATAATGCCTACAAGAAAGAGGAGTTCATGAACACCTGCCCTGCTGAGCGCGAGATCGAGTTCGCTTACCTGGACGTCGCCAAGAAGATCAAATAGTTCAGGATGACCAGACAAGCAGTGCTACGTGTGTGTGTGTGTGTGTGTGTGTGTGTGTGTGTGTGTGTGTGCGCTCACTGGTGGAGCTGCACTAATACTATGGTACATTGATCTAAATCAGTAGACTGGCATTCGTTTTCCTTCAATCGATGGCAGGACCAGGAAAATAGTATAAGACCAGATGCAGAGATAAAATACACTAAACAATCTATCTGTCTTCATAGATTATACAGATAGACTAGATATGGTACATTCATTATATTCACCAAGGCCTTGACCAACTCTCAATCACCTTTAAGCTATGGATCTCTATATTTTTGGATTTTTCCTCCTTTTTTTTTTTTTTTGCATATTTGAATTTTTACTTACACTTCTTCTGGTCAGGCCAGTATATTTTCACATACATTTTCTATTTGCATTTTATATTTAAAGAAATCATGTTTATTTTACAATATCACCATATATGTTTAATGAAACTCTCCTTTTGTATCATCACATGAGGCTATTATCCACACGTTTACTAATTACGTCACTGATTGTAATGGATTTGTCTTTCCGAGTTTAGGATGAAACTGCTGCTTCCTTTATATTTGATTGTTGTTGTTTTTTAATCGATGCACAGAACTTGTTAAAACACTCTATTTATGTAACCTTGTGCGAACGCCTTATGAAGCTCTGACGAGGAGATTTTAATTAAACTAATCCGAATTCATCATTAAGTCTTCATGGTTTTTAATTTCCTATCCCCGTGATGAACGAGGGTCGTGCGAAGAATGAGATCTTGATACGCGAGACGAATGAAATGAAGGCCTCTGAACTTCTTTTGACTCGTTCTCTTGTATTCTGTTGGATCTCAGCGAACGTCACCCAAGCAACAGCAGCTCTTTGAGCAATCAGATCAATTTCGAAGGCGTAATATCAACAGCTTGTCTTTCTAGTCGACTTGCTACCTCATCATCACCATAGTGACCTCTACGTTTGAGCTCTGAGAACTTGTGCAAACGCAACGATGCACGTCACCCTTTAAATACTGTCTTATTTTGCAATGATCACCGAGAGAGATATCTGTAGAAAAATAAAGTTCTCTTTATTATCACAGTACTTTTGCATGCTTTGTCATTTTTATTGGAGCTTGCAACAACGAAGGTGTTGTAGATCGAAGGTTAAGAGCATTTCGTGCACAAAGTCAAAGGTACACACGTCACAGAGGTCAGAGGGGTCAGTCGTGTTATTGATGGACCTTTGAGAAGAGTTTAAGCATCTCTGTTTGAGAACAGGATTTGTTGCGTGGTGAAACGAGGGAGAAATGGGCTGCTGATCTCAGTTCTGAGAGCAGTACTTCCAGAAGCACACTGTTTTTGGAGAAAGATAAACAGTTTGTTTTATTTTTTTTATCATGTACATGGCAAGTTTTTGTTATCCAGACCAGTTGGTTTGCATCATACCTCGCTTGTTGGTTTTCTTAGCTGATGGAAGAGACTTTTTAAAGGCTTTTCCGTTGAGTTTGGGATCCATTTGGTCAGTGCTGGCCTTCGGTGAAATCCCACCGCCGTCTATAGTGGTCGCTGTGGTGGATTTCAGGTTTCCATCTGTAACTGTCTGCAGGTTAGAAAACACGAGTTATAGCATAAAGCACAAATTGAACTTTTTATATATTTATAAATATATAAAAATGTATATTTTAACATCTGAACATATATTTTATATTTGATCTATCTTTAATATCTGAACATACCATTTTGTTCTTCTTCCCAGTACTTCGTCCGTTGCTATTTCCTTTGAAGAAAAAAAAAACAACAACAACAAGAGGCAAGATTTAATTCATCTAAATTGCATTCAATATTATATCATTCAAAAGTTTGAGGTCGGTAAGATTTTAAATGTTTTTGAAAGAAGTCTCTTCTGCTCATCAAGGCTGCATTTATTTGATCAAAAATACTACACTGTAAAAAGTGCTAAATTGACTTAACTTAAAAAAATTGAGGAAACCCGTTGCCTTAACATTTTTAAGTAAATTATAATTTAAAAAATAAGTTAAGTGAATTGTCAAGTATTTATTATTATTTACTATAATTTTGAGGGGTTTCCTCAATTTGTTTAAGTTAAGTCAATTTAGCACTTTTTACAGTGTAGTGTTATTTTAATGTTATTTATATACTACTACAGTATTAAGATTTTGTATTAAGATTTTATTTTTATATTTTCAGTTTTAATTTTAATATGCTTTTTTCATTTTTTTTATATTTCTATTTATTGTTTTAGTCGTTTTAATACTTAAGCTAAAGGCAACATTTGTAATTATTTAATTTCAACTTTATTTGCAATTACACTAATAGAAAGAAATTTTGAAATATTATTACAATTTAAAATAGCTGCTTTCTAAGTTAATATATGTTAAAATGTAATTTATTTCTGTGATGCAGCGCTTAATTTTCAGCATCATTACTCCAGTCTTCAGTGTCACATGATCTTCAGAAATCATTCTAATATGCTGATTTACTGCTCAAGAAACATTTCTGATTATTATCAATGTTGAAAACAGATGTGCTGCCCAATATTTTTGTGGAGACGTGCATTTTATTTTTCAGGATTCATAGATAAACAGAAAGTTTAACCAGACAAATTTGAAATATCTTTTTGAAATATTTAAAAATGTATATTCTTGACACACCTCTGGTTATGAAGGTGATTCGATGGCTCAGTGTGCTGTTCATTAACTTGTGAAGCTCTTCAAGAGCACTCAGCATCTTCACCAGCTCCTCTCGTGCGGCCGGGTCGCCGGTGACCGGATCTGATTGGTCGGCTGCTGATGGAGTGTCGCCGTGCTCCTTTGAATCAATCACCTTTGAAAGTCTGAACAGTCTGTTCCTCTCTGTTTGCTGTTGGGAATCGGGTGAACTGGTTGTGCGGTCAATCCTCAGAGATCCATCACGAATCTCCTCGTGTCCATCAGAAAGAAGTATTAGTGTCTTTAATGGATTATTGACACCCGTGTCTAAGGTTTTGTCTCTGATATTCAGGCTACTTGTCGCTGTAATTATTTTGTCTAATGCTTTCATCGCTATGGGTTTTCCATCTCCGTCTGGAAATGTCGTCATTGGTCTGGTCTTTAGTAGCTTCTCGAAAATCCTTGTCGCTTGTGCTGCATTTTCCTCAGTATTTCTCTGTGGATCTGGAAGGAAATACCGACACTTTAGGGTTAAAGACTTTGGAGCCCCTTTCGGTTATGTGTTGCCACCAATACGCAATCCGCCCTTTTCGCAGAATTTCGTACCCGCTCTCCACGTTTGGCAGGAAGCATGGGAAAGAAACAATTATTCACCTTATTAGAAGCTACACTGTAAAAAAAAAAAAGAAAAAAGTTGAGCGAACTTAAAAAATATATTTTTTACCAGCTTCAGCAGATTTTTGAGTTTGCTCAACTTATTTTTGTGGGAGATTCTCAAATTTTTGTTGTATAAACTTAAAACGACAAGTTGAGAAAACTCAAAAATCTGCTGAAGCTGGTTGCCTTAAAATTTTAAGTTGGCTCAACTTTTTTTTTTTTTAACGGTGTAGTGTACTATCAGAATGATTTTTAATAGTAAACAAACCTTTTCAAAGCTTTGAATCAATTGAACCAATTGCTTCGCAAAATTATTTACTGTTTTGTAGCGCTCAATGCCACACGCTGGTCAAAACTGTGTAAATTCAACAAAACTCAAGCCAAAACATGCATAAATATTTTGGTTGTTTTTTTTGGCTTCTCTAAATGGGCCAATTAGGCTATTATTAGTGCCCTATTAGACACTGGTTCAAAGGTTCACTGTCCAAATGGCAAACCATTGACATCTCGAAACATTTTGAAACAGTTGTGAAGTAACAAAACCTCGTTTACTGAAATCATGTGACTTCGGCTGTTTGATACGCTCCAAAATACTGGTTCGAAAGAAATTATTCGCAAAGGTTTCAAAGCGTCAGCTGCTTTAAAGTGAAATGAAAAATCATTCATCATTTACTCACCCTGATTTCCTGGAACATTAGATATTTTGAACTTTTGGTAATAAAACAGTTTCGGTTCCCATTGACTTCCATTATATGGACAAAAAAAACACAATGGAAGTCAATGGGAACGAACCAGTGCTCTTCAAAATATCGCCGTATGTGTTTCACATGAAAAAAGAACGTTATACAGGTTTGAAAAGACACAAGGGTGAGTAAATGATGAGAGAATTTTAATTTTTGGGTGGATTAACCCTTTAACCTCCATTTTTAGACTCCTTTAGAACTCAGTTTAATTAGTTTCAGCTACAGTGAAGTGTTTGCATGTCTCTAAAATTCCAGTTTATGGTCGGTACCAGAATGATGCATCCCCTCTCTGTTCTCTGAAAGGGTTTGTCTCATTTAGTGGCGTTTCGATCTAAGTCCTGTTGCCACGGAATTGTTCCCATACCCATAGAAACAAGTCAATGGGAATACCAATGCACTGAAACACCCTGAGAACCTTGAAAAGAGAGACATCCCAAACTTCAAACATCCCTTAAAAGGCCTTTTCTTGGCTTGGACAAACATACAAGATATAACCGATGATAAATGCCTTTTGTCCAAGCGACTTTCCTCATCATCATTCTGATCTTAGAGGTGGACACTAACAAACCGCTTGTTCACACTCATGTACAAACACATGTGGAGCCACTCTCTGCCTGCAGACATGTTGACAGAAGTCTTGGGGAAGTCAGCGAGTTGTTAGGACGACCGCAGTGCGTCTCGGTGATGTCATAGGTGGGCTTTTTGGCCTCAAAATACAAAAAAAGACGTTTGTAAACACTAAACTTGCCATCACTCCATTAAAAACTCTTTGAAGGGCCTCTTGATAAAATACGAGTGGTATTATCACCTTCATCAAAGGCAGTCGTGACCATTATTGCAATGAAAAAGTGCACCAGATTCCATAGAGGCACATGGTACTAAATTAGCATGACCTGAATTGTAGTGATTATTTTAGCAGCATGTGCACCTTATTATTTTAAGAGCACTGTTTGTGCCTGTGCATTTACTCTCAGCTGACAAAAATGTTCTAAGAACGTATTGGAACATTCCCATTAAGTTATGAAAACATTACTTCTGAGTGTTTTTTTAAACATTTTTGGTTATGCGAATGTTAAAGGAACATTCCATTTTACATTTTGAGAACATCATTAAAGGTCAAATGAATTTAAGCAAACATTCTATTAATGTTACTGGGAGAATGTTTGTTCATAACCTTGAGAGAACCTTGACAGAACATTCTGGGAGCGTTTTATTGTTGCATGGTGAAGGTACTGTGCACAGTGCACATCCAGGTCAAGAAGTTCTGTAAGACCGTCAGAATTAACCTAAATGAGATCCGCTGAGACTTAATGACCTAATTCATAACCACCTCTGAGCCAATTTTAGCTGGAAACCTGAATGCAAAGGCAGATTTAAGGTTTGCACACACTGGAAGTGCGGACAGCACAAGACCAACAGAAGACCACAAGAGCCGGCGCCACTGGACTAATTATCTTGGTCCAGCGCCATCTCTGAGTCTGTAGGCTTGACGACAGTGAAACTAACATCTCACAGAACGGAGAAATCACAAATGAGATCTCATTAATATCTCAAATGTCTCCTCTACACTCTTAAAAATAACGGTTCTTTATTGGCATCTATGCTTCCATTAATAACCTTTAACTTCCATGTAAACCTTTCCAATCCAAAAAAAGATTATTTTTAGTGGAAATGGGTTCTTCAGATTAACACGAAGAAAAGATGGTTCTTTTGAGAACCGCCCACCAGAATGTTCTTTGGGGAGCCAAAAATTGCTGTGAAAAAAATATAATTATTGGAAATAAAATAAATATTATTATTTTAAGAAAAATACCCCAGTCTCTCACATATGAGTTTCAGAAGAGATCTCAGCAATGTCAGAAACTGTGCTCATATGTGTCTGCAATCAAAAGTCGGAGGTCTCAATACAAACTATATTCTCATTATTTTTTGCAGCTCATACTGCATGACGATCGTTTTTTATTTCTCTGAAGGAATTTTAGGAGAAACAACCGAGACGATTCTTGAAACATTTATATCCCATTAAATCTTTCAGATTTGTTTGCAGGTTGGGACCATAAGGTTAGAAATCAGAGTTCCTGTATATCTGAAACTGAATTGGTCTCATAATTGATGAATTTTACAATCTTAAAACACTGATATCTTCCTGTTTATTACTGTGAATCAATCTGTATGTATAAAGCGCTATATAAATAAATGTGACTTGAGTCAAAAATATTGCATGGCACTACAATGCAAAACAACTAAAAAAGATTTCTTGCTTAATACTTTTGTCTTGTTTTTCATTCACCATACATTTATTTGAGGAAAATTGCTTAAAATATGTTTAAATGTTTATGCTTAAAACAAGAAAAAAATATGACAGTGGAACAAGAAAAATAAGCTTGTTTTCTTTTTGATTATTTTTCTTAATGCACTGACTTTTTTTTTCTTGTTTTAAGCATAAACTCACTTACTTTTGGAAGATTTTTCAGCAAACAAAACTGAATATCTAATAGACCTAATGGTCATTTTACTTATTTAAGAACATTTGTACTGAAATACTGGAAAAATACTGGGTAAGAACATCATTTTTGCAGTGAAATGCAAAAATTCCTTCGTTTCCCAGGAAGTGCATGCACTAATTAAATGTATACATGGAATGCAATGTAAGTAGTTTTAGATAAAAGCATCTGCCGAATGTGTGAATGTAAACTGTGAGCTGGTTTTGACCTGTCTCACCTCCATCAGCTGGTTCTCCGAAAGCATCTGGTTCTCCAGGCATCAGCGGAGCAGCATCCAACACCGAAGCGACAGTCAGCAGAGCAACTGTGGTCAATAGTTTCAACGTGTCTACCTTATACATCTCAGTGACCTGAAGGTGAGACGGTCCAGCTGTGAATGAGAGCTAAATAAATCTCTTAGATCAATTTTCTGTCTTAAAATGGCAAATCGTACACCTGCCGCACTCTTTTGCACTGATGCGCCTCTAAGATGAGAAGGCTTGTCAAGTGTGTTGTACTTTACAGTATTTTGCGCCGCTCTTCCTCTACCGTCACGCCACATCCACCGGGCCTTTTAAAACGAGACACCCACACAGACACCGTCCAATCAGGCTGCTCATCCCTCCCTGCCACGTCCAGGCGTGGTGTGACATTTGGGGCCGTGTTTGGTGTCGGGGTCTCCATTGTGAAGGTGGCGGCAGGCTGTGGGCCCTTCTGCGTCAGAGGCCCTTTTTACTCCGGCCCCTGTGCAAACACATTAAGAAGTGCCTTATCACTGCTTACACAGCAGCGCACCCGATGACTTTGTCCACTCCTCGACGGGGTCAAAAGGGCCATCCCGAATCTGGACGACGTTTGATGTGTGCGCCAATGCAAATAGCCCTCATGCATATGAGAAGAAATTAGCATGACTTGAAGTGCAGGACGCATCTCACCAGAAAACTGAGAAAACAAATGCATCGGTCAACACTATTTTTCAAAATGAAACCGCAATTTACCTTTGTCCTTGAGTTTTGATGTCGTCATATCACTTATTGTTATATTAGTATTTTTTCTATATTATTTATTCATATTTTGAATTAGTTTTTATTTACAGCTTTTTTTTTTTTACAATATTAATACAGATTTAATTAATTTTAATGAAGTTTTTCTTCATGCAATTAGCATGAATTGAAATGCAGCATGCGTTCGATGATCAAAAATGAGACGACTACGAGAAAAATGTATTGGTGCATTTAAATAAATTATAAACTTATATTTAAAAATATTTAATGTAATTATGGTGCAATTTTTTAAATATAGGAGTTTTTTTGTTATAAATAAGTATTTGCAGTTTGACATGTCTATATAGGCAGTCATGAAGTTCTATTTAAAATATTTATAAACAAATATGCATAGATATAATAACTTTGCCATGATAAAATCTGTTTCAGTTTTCTGTAACGACACTAAACCAATCACATTTATAGAATAATAATAATAATAATAATAATAATATCCATGAGTACTGATGTTGTCACACCACTTATTTACACTATTATTTTAATATTATTTATATATTATTTGAATTTTATTGTAGTAACTTCTTATGTGCTTTATTATTATTATTTTAAATATTTCAATAGAGCTTTACTTTTTTTTTACATTTTAAAATTTGAAGTTCAATTTTTTTTCTTTTTTTTTTTAATCTAATGTTTATATTTTATTTCAGCATTATTTCAATTAATGATTCAAATTGTTTTACTATAGTTTTGGTTAACAATACTGCAGTATACCTACAACAAAAATGTAACTGTCATAAATGAAATAAGGAGCAGGAAGTGACATCATTACAAGGAGCCATCAAAAGCTGGTAAGTTCTACTTTTATTGGTTGCCAGGGTGATGATCTGTGTGTTTTTTTATTGGCCAAAGTCTATTCTGGGCTGTTTCCCAAAGGCATCATAAGCTTAGTTACATCGTAGCTCCATTGGTTTCAACTTAGGCTTACGATGCTTTTGGGAAACGCAGCCCTGCATTTTGGCCCATTTTATAGTCACATGATCATTCATATCTAGAACCTTGCATATGCAAGCATCTCTAATAAAGCAAATAACTTTAGGATGCAAGTAATGAAAGCTGTAAAGTGTGGGTGAGAAACCGTTGCTGGAAGTGAATGACACAGGAAGTGTCAGTTTGTGTTTGCTCTGACCGTGATGTCAGGAGCGAGGATCAGAGCCTCAATGAAGGTTGCTGGGAAGAGAGAAGCCGACCTGAGAGCATCCAGCAATTCATTACCCTTTCAGAACACAGTCACCACTTCTGTGAGACAGCGTCAAAACTCGTGTCCTGACACACACTGTCTCAACAAAGTAAATGTTTCCCTGCCGTGGCCAAGAAAGTAGCCTTTTCTTGTTTGTTTGTTTGTTTGTTTGTATAACGGTGTTAGAGTCGAAACCAGATTCTGGAGGAGCCAGAACAAAGCCCAAGACCCAGGCTGTCCAATTCAATGAACTTTTTGCAATATTCATGTCCCTTCACAGACAAGGCTTAAAACTAGACTAAAATGTAATTCTGAGCTATTTCAACTGAAATAATCTTGCACTGACTGATCTTAAACATATCAGTGCCTTTATTTTGTCTCAAGATGCACGCCAGTAGTGTTTTTTCTAAGGCACGTTAATAAAAATGACTTAAATGTCCAAATTGAACCATGGCCTAATCCTGGTTTAGTCTAAGCCTTGTCTGTGAAACCGGGCCTTTATGTTTTTCCTCTCAGCTCAGGTTAATCAAGTTAGTCTTTTTCCGGGTCATTTGCTGAAGTCCTTCACCAGAGGGCAGTGTTGGATTTCATTTATCTTGTCCTGCTTGTGATGTCAATGTGAGAGAGATAGAAACAAGAGCAACAGTTTATTCTTCATCTTAAACTGATGGTTTTCCTGCAGTATTTTAAACCACTGAACATGTTTTAAACTGTGCTGTGTTGCATTGCATTATTTTATTCTAATTATCTTATTATTTTTACTTTTTTCTTATTTGTTATTCATTTTATTGCATTTTAAAATTAACTTTTAAAATTAGTCTTTAAAATAGTAAATTTGACCTTTATGTGTTTGCTACAAACTACAACTAAGTACAAACTACACTTTTTTTTTGAAAGTAAAACTGTAATTCAACAAAAATGCATTAAATGAATGAAAAGTGGCAGTAAAGACATTTATAATAATACAAAAAAAATATATTCCAAATAAATGCTTTTCTCTTGAACTTTCTATTCATCTGTGAATCCTGAAAAATAAAATGTATCACAGAAAAATATTTGACATCACAACTGTTTTCAACACTGGTAATCAGAAATGTTTCTTGAGCAGCAAATCAGCATATTAGAATGATTTCTGAAGGATCGTGTGACACTGAGTAATGATGCTGAAAATACAGCTTTGATCACAGAAATAAATTACAGTTTAACATATATTCAAATAGAATATATTTCAAATTGTAATAATATTTCACAATATTACTGTATTTTTGGGTGAGCAGAAGAGACTGTATAGCAGCACACATGATGCTGAGGATGCGAGTGATTGAGACGAGCGTGAGGTCTGGACAGAAGAGGGAAGGGAAGGTCAGGCCGCAGAAAAGAGCGATTTGTTTTCAGTGAAACTGGAGATCCTCCCCCACTTACCGCCGGCGCAACCTACAGCGGAATCAATTACCACTTGTCAGGATGAAACCAAAGCCATGCAACACAATAAGGGCACGACCTGAGAATTCTGTGTGAACTGCTGCATGTGTGTGAGACATTTTATTTGTGACTTTTATTTATTTGTTTGTTTGTACAAAGCAAGGCCAGTCCAGGCCCATACCAATATAAATTCATTTTATTTGTAATATTCTGTTCAAATTTTGCCTTCTTTTTCTCTTTTTATATGTCCTTGTTGAATAAATAAAAAGCTACAGTAAGTTTTTTGGTGTATTTAACATTTATTAATACTGTAGTACCTTATATATTATTTTATGAAAGTAGTTCTGGCTCTAAAATCTGATTGGATGATCCACGTTCTGAATTTTAATTGAATTCTATTTTAATGGGGCATGTTGCCCGGCAACCACAGACAGCCATCGAACTAATTATTTGGCAAAATAATTGTTTATTGTTCATAAGCATTAATCATAAATATAGTAATTTATCAAACATACGTGTAATTTATCACATTGCCATATGCTGCTGTTTTGTAGAAGTAGTTGTTGTTACAGTATTTTTAGCACATTAAAGTATTTTACAACATGCTTCATTATAACACACTATAAAAATGATTTTAGTTTAATTAGTTAATTGCACATTTAATTCAATGTGTTGCTCGTTTCTTTTATTATTTGTGAATTCTTTTTTTTTTTAGCAATTTCTGTGTGAAAATGGTTTCGAAGATACAATCCTACACCAGTTGTTTTTTTGTTTTGTTTTTGTGTACATATTATCTACTTATTTGGTGAAATAATTATTTATTGTTAATTAGCATTAATACTAATTATTATTAATAAATATAGATGTATTTTATCATATTGCTGTTTTATGAAATCAAATGTAACTCTTGGTCTGTGTTACAGTGATTTTAATATTTTTGCCACATGCTTCAATATCATACATAACCATACATAAAAAAATAAATAAAAATCAAATCAATCAATCAATCTGGCCAAAACATATTTTAAATATATGCTAAATATATGTTGTAAACAGTGAAGATAAAATTTAAAATATATTTAGTTTCAACCTTCATGCATCAAAATATATTTCAAAATGTATTTCATGGGCAAGAAAATACATTTCCAATCTTACAGTAGCCAACATTTAGGTTTTATTCATTTTTTATTCAAATTGGTCATATACTCTTACATGTTATAGACAACAAAAAACGTGACATATGTGAATGTATTTTCTTGGAAATATATGGAGGGCAAAATATACTAAATATATGAAATATATTTTGGCCAAAAATATATTGGTAAAAATATATTTATGTACATGTATTTTGGAACATGTTTTAGCAAAAATTTTTTTGCCATTTTTGTGTATATTTTAGAAATATAAAAAAAAAAAAAAAAATATATATATATATATATATATATATATATATATTGCTGTATGCATCATGTTCTTCATTTTACTTTTAGTTGAAATTGACTTAATCTACTTTTTTATCTTTTTGTTTTCTTTAACAGTGTGTTGATTGAAGCTGAAGTGTAATGTGTGAATGAGTGTGTGTGCGTGTCTGCTGTCACTCTACACCTCACGGACGCTGCGGCTCACCAGAGGCCAGTGTGGTTCAGGGAAGGTTTGGAAACGTCTGAAACCTCTAACCACAGGAGCAGGCCGGCCACCCAAGCCGACAGACTGTGGGCGAGAGCCAATATCTGCTGCGCCGGTGCCACCCGCCGCTGTGCCACACACCGACCCAACAGTACACACTCACCGCAAACATCATAGAGTTACAGCACAAAGCCAAAATATCAGTGCATGTTCAGATTCTGCACATTTATTATTATATATGGATACTTTGCCAATATTGTACAACAATCCTGCCAATATCAAGATACAAAGAAAAAAAGTTATTTTTCTTTTTTTTTCTATAAGTAAATATATAGTAAATAAGCAAATTTAAATATGTTATCTATGCTATATGTTAGAATAGCTGTAGAACATAGAAAATCTGGTTTAGATCATTTAGATAATATTACTCACATTACTCAGTTTTTTAAATGTTTCTGAAAGAAGTCTCTTGCGCTCACCAAGGTTGCATTTATTCAATCAAAAAAATACAGTAAAAACAGTAAAATTTTGAAATATTATTGCAATTGAAAATAAATGATTTCTGTGTGAATATCTTTTAAAATATAATTTATTCACATGATGCAAAGCTGAATTTTCAGTGTCACATGATCCTTCAGAAATTATTCTAATATTATCCATGTTGAAAACGGATTCATATTTTTGTGGAAACTTTGAAACATTTTATTTTTCAGGATTCACAGATGAATAGAAAGTTCAAAAGAACAGCATTTATTTGAAGCAGAAATCTTTTTTTCTGTAACTTCTGATCAATTGAATGCGTCATTGGTAAATAAAAATATTGTTTTTCTTAAAATACAGAAAATGTGGCACACAAAAATCTCATGTTTGTGCAATGTTTTGGGCTGAAGAAATGAATAAAATGAATAAAATTACAATATGTCAATATGTGACAACTTGCCCTCACCTAACACTAATGAAAAACACTCTTTTTGACCCTTAAAGTTCAAATTGCATTATAGCTGAGTCTTGTGTTCCCAAAAATTGCACTAATTTAAATCAGTTTTCAACTAGATGTTTCAAACCAATGCTAGAGAAGATGTGTGTAACCGGACTAAACCTTATAGTGACTGAGATAAAGACAGCTCTGTCCTTTATAACTCAGAATGACAGCTCGATCTACAATATTACAGCCAGCAACACCACCGTATAACATCACAGAGACCACAATGTGACAGACACGAGTCTTTCAACTGGGACTGAAGCATGACAGCTCAGAGAGAAAGAGAAATGAAAGCAAAGAGCAGGATGAGTAACGCTGAGGAGCGTTTCCAAGCGTCCTGAAGGAAATTGAGGACGACGCTGCGAGTGATTGGTTACTATTAGGAGACACTAATGGGTGTGACATTGATAAGGACCGTAACCTGATCGCATGTTTTTTAGTGCTAACTTCTGCACTCCCGTCCAGCCATCAATCATTATTGCACGCCGGGCCAACTCCCTCGGCTCGCTAAATATTTAATCAGCTTTAAAAAAGATTACGGGCCAAAAAGGAGAGAAAATGATCACACTCTTTCTCTTTTCTCGCTCTAGGTTTTTCTCTTTTCAGTTTCTGTTTGTATTTACACAAACCAAAGAGTAAACTGTCTTTAACAGCTTATATTTTAGTATTAGTAAGATACTATTAAAGTTCTATGTGAATGAAGTTTTCATTTATTTTACTTACAGATTTACTTTTGATGTGAATTTCGTCATATATAAAATAATTTGAAGTTTTTCATTTTTTTTGTACAAACATTCTGGCGGTCAATGAAGAATGCTCATTCAAAAAAATCTGTCTTTAATTATGTTCTCAAAACATTAGCACAAAACATCTTTCATAGAACGTTTTATTTCTAAATCATTTGTGACCCTGGACCACAAAACCAGTCTGAAGTGTCAATTTTTCGAAATTGAGATTTATACATCATCTGAAAGCTGAATAAATCAGCTTTCCATTGATGAATGGTTTGTTATGATCGGACAATATTTGTCTGAGATACAACTATTTGTAAATCTGGAATCTGAGGGTGCAAAAAAATCTAAATATTGAGAAAATCACCTTTAAAGTTGTTCAAATGAAGTTCTTAGCAATGCATATTACTAATCAAAAATTAAGTTTTCATACATTTACGGTAAGAAATTTACAAAATATCTTCATGGAACATGATCTTTACTTAATATCCTAATGATTTTTGGCATAAAAGAAAAATCAATAATTTTGACTCATACAATGTATTTTTGGCTATTGCTACAAATATACCCCAGCGACTTAAGACTGCTTTTGTGGTCCAGGGTCACATTTTAGTTGAATATTCATCTAACGCTTTTTAAAAAAAAATGTTACTAATTGTATCAGAATGTTCCGAAAATGTTAAAAAAGTTACATTTTATAATGTTCCCTTAACGTTCACACACACACACACACACACACACACACACATATATATATATATATATATACATAAGTTGTAAAAAATGTTCAAAGAACATTCAGAAATAATGTTTTCATAACTTAATGGAAACGTTGGCAAGGTTCTTTCAAAGTTATGAACAAACAAAACATTAATAGAATGTTTGTTCAAAGCTATCTGGTCTATAAGTTCTGTTTTTATGTTAATAATAAAACTCGACACTTTGAATTTTCACTGAACATGCAAAAATAACATTTTCATAACTTAATGGAAACGTTGGTAAAACATTTCTAAAACATATATTTGTCAGCTCGTATGGTAAATTTTTTTGTAACTTAATCCCACATTTCCACCTACAAATGTTTGACTGATGTCTTCCAAAACGGATGCAGTAGTTCAGCGCATAATATTTAACCCACACCTTCTCTATCCGCACATTTTCAGCCCTCACAGCTGTCATCTCGGGCCACTGACACATTCCCAAAGTCACCGGACACCTGAGCCTGAGCTGCTTCCACCGGAGCCGTAATTAAAGTATACGTTACTGCATACAGCACGGTGTCCGGTGACCAGAGCGGAGATCTGATACCTGGGGCTCTGGTTCTACAGCACCGGGCCCCCATTAGCAGGTATGAATTATACATTCAGTACCATGGTACTTATAGCACAGAGAAAGCGAGAAGGATGACAAGAGAGAAAACAAGTGATAAAAGAGAGTGAATGATCAGTGAGGGACAGGTGGGCATGAATGAAGGAATGAAGGAAGGTTGTCAGAAAGAGACATTAACCTTGACTCAAAGTGCATGATCTCTGAGTAGCATCATTTAAAAACTGGGTTATCTTTTGAGCAATAATGTTCCAGTCATTCATAATAATTTATAAAAAGTAATTTTATAAAGACTGCGCTTGCGAAGATATATTTAGATTTAATGAAAAATATTAGAGCTGATAAAAAAAAGTGCATATTTACTTTTTTTAAGATTTAATTTGAGTATTGTAATTAAGATTTAATTGTTTCCTTCTTATATTTGGAAATTATAATCTTAGGAATTTTAAAATGTGCAAATTACAGGTAATAATAGTTGAATATAATGTATTAAAAAAACAAAGATTACAGACACAGATTTACAGATTATAAATAAATTCGTTTACGTTTTGGGTTCCTGGCGCCAAAAAGCGTTAGATTCAGGAGGTAACCATAGCAACGGCACTCATCGCGAGCGTTTTCCGTTACAGGCGACCGTTGACTGTCTACAAAATATGGGTATTGTTATTATTTATCACGCTATTCTAGATTTACGAATCACAATTATATCATATCATATAGTTCGAGGTGTTCCGCTAACTTTGGTGGTGCTAGATAACGTCACATTGTGGTTGTGCAAGACTAATCTGAACAGACTGCGCCTCAAAAATAGAAATGTCTTTAATAAGTCGACTCTCTAATAGACACGGTATAATTTACAGACTGAGCAAAACCTAACCAAACTCCATCTATACAGCATGCTTTTTACACCAGAAAAACGGACCCACCGCAATCAGCAGCTGATTTTATCTCGTCTCAACTAGCTGAAGAAACCGGATCTGATCAGCACTTAACGACAGAAAACCTCCGAAGAGCCTCTGACAGCAGCCGGTGAATAATATCAGACGAGGAATCATTTTAAAGGACGTCTTCGCTCGGTTATGTCTCTGCTCCGACCTAGAGGGAAATATTGTAATTTTTATGATCGATTTACTGGAGGTATATTAGTATGTTACTGTAGGCCAAACAGTAAATTATGGCAGTAGCAACGATAGGTTGTGAGTTCGATTCCCTGCGAATATGTGAGTTGATTATATACTTGAATGGATTTAATTGAATGCTGTGTAAGCTGCCAAATGCAAAAGTTTAATTATCTAGTTTCCTCAGGAAAAATAAACAATAGATTTGACAATAGAGAGACGTTCTCACACTAACGTCATATAAATGTTATGACAAAACGTTCTTAAAGTAATGTTTATGGAACTTTATTAATATTTGATATATGTTGAGAGAAAACTTTCTTAGAACAACATTCTGGTAATGTCCTTATGATGTTATTTGCACTTGGTAAACGTTCTCATAATGTTGAGAGAAAACGTTCTAGAATATTAAAAAATAAATGTTCAAATAATGATATATTTTGGGTAAGAATAAAAATGAGTAGAGCATTTTAGTCACCTATGAAAAATGCTCTAATCACAACAAGGAAATCTAGACATTTTAACTTTAGTAGAATATTCAAAATAAATGTGACGCTCTCTGTGATTTACTGTTTTCTACACAAAATCATCCTTCATAAGGTAAATAACATTCTGTGAAATTGTAACCTTCATATCTTTAATATTGACTGAGTAAGGCCATGTCAAAGATTGAAATTATAGTGAAATTAATGGTTGAAATCCAACTTTGATGCTTGTTATCTCATAATTAGATTTTGAGACTTTAGCCTGGATTTCACAGAGAGGGTCACAAATGTTCAAAAAACTAATAACAATTACATTTTGGGTGAAAATAAAGTTAGTAGAATATTGTAAGAAACGTTTTTGTAACCTTTAAATAACATTCTAACCATGTCAATGTTTTAGAAACACTTCAAAACAGTGTTCCCACAATGTTTTATAACATTTATAACGTTTTTTTGTGTGTGTGTGTGTTGATATGCATTTTCTGCTTTGCTCTGTTTGATTTCTAAAGCACTGGTGGGTTGAATAGGGTGTTCAGACTTTGGTATCTCGGGCATCGTTGTTTCTGTGTAAGAGAAGCAACTGAAATATTAAAGAGAGATGTCATTTGTGATGCCTTCGGGTCCAGAGGTCAGCGGGTTGGTCAGTCAGGCTGCGTGAGTCAAACTCCGGGGTGGGTTTTGACAGTGACAGCCGATACACTTCATCTGTGATTACAGGACTTTTCCATCTCATGGATCTGCCTGCAACTCCCACAATATTGATCCTCTAATAAAAGTCAACATGGAGAAGCAGAAAGATGCAGAATGAAATTACTGCCATCTCTTTCTTACCTTCTCTCTGTCTTTCAGCTAGTTCCTTGGCTCCTCCTCCATTTCTCCGGGTTGGCACAGAGGATGAGATCCGGCTTTGACAGATGGGGCGGCTGGGACACAAGTGATGTAGATGAAGACAGATTCTGACGTGTGCGTTCTGGGTGAGGAGAGGGTGAAGGAACAGCTAGAAGCATTGCTGCAAGTGTCTGAAAGAATGTAGTGATGGTATTTTCATGTATTTTATATATTTTCATGTCACCAACGTACAGTATATATTTTAAAATATTGAATAAATATTACACTCAAAATTTGTAAAGATGGAAATAATTGTAGTTTTAATTAATAATCATTTACATTTTTTGACAACAACTGTAATACAATATTTGTGACTTATGTATTGCTTGCAATATATATATTTCATGGCTGTTAATGGAGAAAGTTGCTGTTTTGCAGATGGAAGGTGTAGTTACAACATCTACCAGCAAGGGCTAACTAAACCAAACCATTTGTAATATCCCTTTAACTAAGAGGAAGACATGATTCTCCAGGAAGTGACATCATTTTAGAGGGAAAACAGCAGCTCAAGCATTAGTAAGTAGTAAGAGTGGGTTTGATGGATTCTGTGATGTGTTTGTTGGTTTGTTACTTTAAAACTTTGCATCCTGTTCGATCAAATGACTTGAATCTGTTTTATAATATCAACATTTCCAAATACTGTAAAAAAAAAAACATATATATATAGCAAAAATACCTTAAAGTTGGTAAACTAACCATCAATCCTTCAGCTTTTTATTTCCACCGTGTTGTCTTGTAATTGTGCAAACAATTGTAATCATTAGGCAATATTTTAATAAGGTAAAAAGTATTTGAATCATGCATATCATGTATTTTTCTTGGTGTTATACCATTTCACATTTGACATGAAAAGTACAAATTATCTGATATTTTTGGGGGGGTTTACTGAGTCACTGATCCCCCCCCAAGAATTTAATGCTATTCATGAAAATTATATTTTTGCTTCATTACATTCTCTGGATGCTTTAACCCTATAAAACCGACGGGAGCGCTCCGGTTTGCGTGCCTCTGTTTAAAAGTCAATAGAAACCAAAACCAAAAGGGTAGCGCAATAATTATTTTTGCATTCAAAATCAGAGACGTTACACAGTCAGATCAAGTCTACAGCATGCTCCTGTTGCATTGTTTTCACCCTCTAACGAGTCTGCACAAATTGCATAAAATGCGTATACAACAAAATACACTAAAAATAACATTGCACGTCTTTGCACACATGTTCTATAGATCTGAGGTTGCTAGCGGTTGCTAGATACCTTTTACTACGTCTACTATGACGTAATCACGTTCTGTGCACTATGACCCCAAGGTGTGTCTCATGTGGTGACGTCACAAGCCGCGACATTTGACTTTCATTTGCTGTACGTATGTACTACTGCTGCTGCTGCGTTCTATTCATCACTCTTATTTATTTATCATTGCAATCTGTTGCTTTTTTTCTTTTTCACACATGCACACAAATGCACCTTTACAAATGCAAGCACAATCACACACTCACGTGCATAATGTTACGACTGCATGAAAACATAAGTACATGCACGCGGAGGTTTTTGAGCTACTAACGTTACTCGCGTGCGACGACGAGGAACTCTCCGACTGCTCAACTGCTCCAGAATCTGTTTCTAGTGGGGTTTATTTTTGTTTTATGTATTTGTTTTGTTTTGTTTTTACACAAGAATAACTGAGATGTTCTTTATGTATTTTTTTTTTTATCAACATCGCTCTCAAAAGCAAAATGTAATATTTTTTTACCCCACAAATTCAAATGCACTCCATTCATCTGTGAGGCATGCCACATATATTCTAGTCAGGAATTGTCACAAGTGTTATCACAGCCTTTTTGCATTTTTAGTTATGATAAATTACAGATTTTAGAGTAGTGTAACTGATTATTTTACATTATCTTTTGTAGTTGTTCAATCAATATTGCTCTCAAAAGCAATATATTATCGGTTTGACTTCACAACGCACGTTTATAAAAATGAGTGTATCTCACAAACGAATTTATGTAATCAGTCCAAATCAATTGTATGTAGGTTCAAAGTGTTTTATGCAAGTTTTTTACATTGACAAGTTTGAGGTTTGACATTTGTGATATTTCTGTATTTAGTAAAATATGTTGGAAAAAAAAAATCGATTTTCATATTTTTGTTGGTTTATTGCACTTTTGAGCTATTTATCTAGTAATTATGGATTTCTTACATACACAGCCTTCAAATTGGAGGTGTAAGGATTGTATTGATATATGGCATTTGAAAATACTCAAAAGAATGACAGCACAGCATGTGAAAATACTAAGATATACTCTGGCGGAATTGCTCTATGGCAGGTCTTAAAGGGTTAATCACATTTAATTTGCCTTTAAACCTGAGAAAAAAATGAATTTTGATTTTAAAACATGTTCATCATAGGGAGGGGAATTCAAATTCATATCACAAATTCATATCACAGGCCAAAGCAATATTGTAGACTTTGTAGAAATCAGCAAAAATATTTAGTTACTTCACAGTAAAATGACACTATTGGTGTGATCATTTTGCTGTAAGAGTTAGATATTAATACTTATGGCCACAACAATACAGATGTAATAATAATAGCCAGAGCATATTATCTTACTTTCAGATATTTTTACCCTGAAATGCGCTGAAATAAATTTATAGAGTGTTGTATTGTTACATGGATCAATTGCTTTAAAAGGACATAATAGTTTGAGAGGCATATCAAAGCTATTGATGTTTTTGGATTCAATTAACTGCTTAATTATGTCATTCAAATCCATTAACTTTCCTTTCCATTGAACAAATGAAACTCATGTTGCAACCTTCAAAGACTGTTTCATGCAGCAGCAAAAGTTTTACTTGTAGAGTATCACTCAATCATTCTCTCTTACAATAAGACTGTTTTTTGCTTCTAGGTCATGCTTTCATTTTCTTACAAGAATGCACTTTGAAATCTTTTTAAAGACAGCGATGTCGCCACCGTGATTTATGGCTTGATTTGAAGCAGGAAGGGGGGTCAATGTGACATCAGAAAGTACCCATAAGTCCATTTCCAGAAACAGTGTGCAGTCTAGAACCTGACAGAGATACGATGTCATTGAAAAAATGGCCATTTTAATAAAATGTAAATAATTTTGGAAACATTGAAAAATGCTGATGAAAACGTTTCTGCATTGCATGTTTAATTTCACTTTTGTTTAAAAACATTTTTCAGGCATTTCATTCTTTTTTCTCATTACATTCTTAGGATGGTTTAACCACCTTTAACTTTGTATACGTTATAAAATAAAATAAAAGTGTAAGTAATTTAGCAAACAATGTGTTTTCAAGAGGTTAATGTCATTTTTACAGAGGAAAATGTTTTTGCATTATGTTGCTAAAATGTTTTCTGTTGGATATTACAACAGTGTCATTGTCTTTGCATTTGTCTTATATCATAAATAAACTTCCATATTTTTTCTTTAACTTTAGTTCAAAATCTTTTTTTTTTTAAGAATTTCGCTTTTTTGATGAGAATGATTTTCTTTTTTCTTCATTACATTATCAGGATGGTTAAACCTTTAATCTTTTTGCTTTAAATGTTAATTAAAGTGTTTTATACATTATATATTATACGTTATATTATTTTTATGCACTTTTTTGGCACTAATATGATAATTAAATATTTCATTTTTATGTTGCTGAAAAATGTTGGGGACGGGCTACTTGTTTGACTGACCAATTAGCAGAAGTATAAGTGTTTGAGAAACCTGAGTCATTGCAGTTCCATTTAATGGTGGTGAAATAAAGCACAGCAGCTTTACAAAGAATATAAGAAAACATGGGTCTTAGAAGCTTCATAAAACTAAACTGTGAATTATCATCCACATTATCACCCTTTGGGAGCTGTTTTGCAGTCTGTTTGATATCCTACTTCTGTTCCTTTCCGCAGCATTGCTCTGGCATCTCGTGTGGAGCGCTGACTAGCTAGTTAATTGAGAGCCTCCCGAGACCCCGGCTAGTTTGAGAAGAACCAAGTGAAATGGGATTGTTCTTGCGGGAACAACGGAGGAGATTGGAAGAGCCCAGGGGAGAAGCACTGAAGAGCGGAGGCCAGGCAGGCCATGACAGGTAAACAACAACGGTCCCTCCTCTCTCCGGCTGATCCTGTCCAGGAACTAGTGGGCTGAAACTAAGAAAGGGGCAAATGGGATGTTTTAAATGTGGAGTTGAAAGGGGAATTCTGTGGAACCTGGTAAACAGGCAAATTTGTTTTCCCAATGTTTTAACCTTTTTAAAAAACATAATCTGTGTTTTTTTCCCTCTTAAATAATATATCTAATATTTTGGTTAAAGTCTTTTTATTATAATTTTAGTTGTACCTAAAAAGAAATCTAGTCCCCATAGAACAGGTTTCAATTGCACATAAAAAAATAAAGAAAGAAAGACAATAATAATAATAATACAAAAATAAAAAACATAAAGAGAGTGTCCATTATGTACATTTTGTTAAATAAATATATAAAATAAATTGTAATAATAAATGATGATGATAGAGATTAGTTTTCTAAATGCATTTTCCCAGTGTTTTTCTTTTTTATAAACCTTTTTATAAAAACTCATTTTTTTTCTTTTAAATAATATATATTATATTTATTTTATTTATATATCTTATATTTTGGTTAAAGTCTTTTTAATAGCTTTAAGTTTAAGTTTCCATTGCACATAAAAAAAAAATACAGTATCTCACAGAAGTGAGTACACCCCTCACATTTATATCTTTTCATGTGACAACACTGAAGAAATGACACTTTGCTACAATGTAAAGTAGTGAGTGTACAGCTTGTATAACAGTGTAAATTTGCTGTCCCCTCAAAATAACTCAACACACAGCCATTAATGTCTAAACCGCTGGCCACAAAAGTGAGTACACCCCTAAGTGAAAATGTCCAAATTGGGCCCAAAGTGTCAATATTTTGTGTGGCCACCATTATTTTCCAGCACTGCCTTAACCCTCTTGTGCATGGAGTTCACCAGAGCTTCATAGGTTGCCACTGGAGTCCTCTTCCACTCCTCCATGACCACATCATGGAGCTGGTGGATGTTAGAGACCTTGCGCTCCTCCACCCTCCGTTTGAGGATGCCCCACAGATGCTCAATAGGGTTTAGGTCTGGAGACATGCTTGGCCAGTCCATCACCTGCTCTCAACTTCTTTGGTCGACCATGGCGAGGCCTGTTCTGAGCGGAACCTGTCCTGTTAAACCACTGTATGGTCTTGGCCACCATGCTGCAGCTCAGTTTCAGGGTCTTGGCAATCTTCTTATAGCCTACGCCATCTTTATGTAGAGCAACAATTCTTTTTTTCAGATCCTTTGCCATGAGGTGCCATGTTGAACTAACAGTGACCAGTATGAGAGAGTGAGAGCGAGAACACCAAATTTAACACACCTGCTCCCCATTCACACCTGAGATCTTGTAACACTAATGAGTCACACCGGGGAGAGAAAATGGCTAATTGGGCCCAATTTGGACATTTTCACTTAGTGGTGTTCTCAACCAGCGGTTTAGACATTAATGGCTGTGTGTTGAGTTATTTTGAGGGGACAGCAAATTTACACTGTTATACAAGCTGTACACTCACTACTTTACATTGTAGCAAAGTGTCATTTCTTCAGTGTTGTCACATGAAAAGATATAATAAAATATTTACAAAAATGTGAGGGGTGTACTCACTTCTGTGAGATACTGTACATTTAATATATATAAATATATGTATATAAAATAGTAATAGTACCACACGTGTCCAATATTTAAATATATATATATATATATATATATATATATATATATATATATATATATATTTATTAGGTCTGTTAAAGTTAATAACATGTAAACGCAAATTCATTTTAACGGCACTAATTTTATTAATGCGCGATTAACGCAGCACGCATTTTCTGTTTGACCCGTGGCCTAGCCAGCAGTTGGAGAAATGGAGATGCACAGTCTTTTTTCCCCCCTCTTCAAAAAACACGCCTAGCGACAAATCTTTAGGGTTTGCCCAAACCTTATTTAGTTTCTGAGACTCGCCGGTACTGCCGCGTGAGTGCGAGGTCTCTCTTTCCCAGCGCACGCACACACCTTTCTCTTTGTGCATCTGCTCTGTTCAGCGAGCGGTGGAGAGGAGCAGCGCTTTCATTTAAACACAGATATTATGTTGCTTCTCTAATTTTACATGCAAGTATAGCCGAAATCACAGCATAGCTATTGTCATTATCTTATGTGCATTTGATTTCATCAGACAATGGCTCGATTATCAGGATTTTTGTGCAGATTAACATGGAAGGGAGAGCTGGTTATGTAGTCTTGGTCGCGTTTCAGTCACTATTTCATATTCATTCCATTGTCTGACAATGGAAACAGTAAAACATATCAATGAAAACAGTTTTATTGAGAATTTAGCTGCATCAAAATACAGTATGTGGGAACAGAGAGGCAAACAAATCTAATAATAAATAATAAATGTACATTTTGCATGTTCAGAAGAAGTGAGCTGCCCTGTCCTGCAAAAACGTAAACAGGTTTGTGTCAGTAAATTGCTCCGTGCAAAGAAAGAGAAGTAATGGGAATCTGGTATTTCTTTTTTCACGTGTCTAATAGACATGAACAAGTTCTTTGAAAAACATCTATGACCTTTGAAACATGTCTACTCTTCATGCTCTGTTGACTATGGTTTCAATAATAATAAACATACATTTTTATAAAGCATCCATATTTGTCCATGCCCATGTTGATTGGAGTATTAAAAACTTGAAAAGTATTAATTTAAGGTACATTTAGAACAAATAAAAATGTGTGATTAAGTTGCGATTAATAACGAGTTAACTCATGACAGTCATGCGATTAAATATTTTATATATATATATATTACGTAATAAAGCATATAGTGTGTGTTAACAGAAGATAGAAAGTTTATCAAGATATCACATAACTTGCGGCTTATTTTCTTAATTCAAGACCAACTGTCAAGCATTTAATATAGACAAAAGCTTTGTACATTCTCTTATTCTCTCAAAAACGAATGTGCTGATAATTTAATGCAAAAGCCAATTTGAGCTTTGGACTCTCATTGGACTCTCATAGAAAATCAATGCATGTTAACACTGTTTATTTAGCATTTTTCATGTCATTAGCCTTAATTTCAAGGTGTCTTCGGCGTCCTCTGACCTCCAAGAAGTGAAATGCTGAACCTTGACCCCAGTAACAGAGATTCCCTGTTGGATTTGTGTTCCACAACAGGATGAATCCTTGTTACTGAGAGTAAGAGGTCAGATTTTCTCCTGGACCTCTGAAGACTAGCGTTCACTGCCGTTCTGAAAACAACACAAGAAATACAGATTTGACTCATTCCATTGGTAAATACTCTAAGTATAAACAGGATAAAGGTGCATCATTAAAGCGTCTGTGTCGGTATGTGGCGGTTCTGCAGCGTCTCTTGTGACACAGTCGATGGCAGCTAACAAAGCAGGGTTAAACAGATTGAGTGAAGTGTCTGATTGTTTGACCTTAACTCCTGTTGTTCTCCCATCCCCCTGTGTTTTTGTGTTTGGGGAAGGAAACTTAAATCAGCAATTAACATAAATAATTAACTACTCCCTGAGATTAATTATTAATGTGTTTATTGCTCCCGCTTGAGACTGAGATAGCACCTCTAGAACCGAGAAAAAAAGCCCATGACTTACTTTTGTTGGCACTTTCACCTTTTAGTTAGATAATTCTTTCTGTTTTAGGTGTTTGTTTTTTTTGCCCATGGGAAAGAAAATTCACAAATGAAATCGTTTTAATTATCTCAATTGTGTTTTTAGTGTTGTTGTATTATTATTTATATACTATTATATTTTGAATTAATTTTTATTTTTATAATTTCAGTTATTATTTTAATTTTAGTACAAGTTTTAGTTTTTATGTTCTTTTGGTTATTTTTTTATTTATTTATTTTTTATACTTTTTTTTTTTTTAGCTTTTATGGCCAAAAGTTATTTTTTGTTTAGGTTTAAGTAATTAATTTTAGTACTTCAGCTTAAACTTATTTTATTTCAAGTAGTTGCCAAGACAGCATTTCTAAATTTGTAAATTTTTCTTTTTTTTAAGTTTGTCTTTTTTTTTTTTATTTTACTTTATTTTAAGCATTATTTCAACTATTAAAGCAATGAGATTAAATGCTTTTTTGGACTTTTGTCTAAAATGTTGTCTTCCTTTTTAAATGATATTTTTTGAGTTTTATTTTCATTTGATTTTAATTTTAGTTTTAAGTTTCAGTTTTAGTTTTTGATGTTATTTTGTCATTTCATAATTTTTAAAAAATATATATTTCTATTTAGCTTTTAAGTTTTAGTTCTTCAGCTTAAATGTATTTTATTTTAGTTAGTTGCCAAGGAAACATTTCCAATTTTCATTTGTTTTTTAAGTTTTTCATCTAAAGTTTTTAATATTTTGCTTTATTTCAGCTTTATTTCAATTACTAAGAATTATTTTTAATAATTATTAATTAACAATAACAATACTGATCCTAAACAGCAATGCAATTAAATGGAGACTGCTAAAGTGCATCTCATCTTTTTCCTAAAATCTTGTTTTCTGTAGCTTTTCAGAAGAAAACTCAACTTTGTAATACTCAGATCTCAAAATGAACTCCATCTTTTCTCATCAACTCCTTCTGAGAGCAAATGATCTATAATATCCACATTCATTTTATAATTTTTTCATAGTCTCGATTTGCTCTCAATTTAATCTCATTGCTGTATAAAATAAACTATTGAGGTCTCATGTATAATTGTCTGGGTTTTCAAAGACTTTCTCCTTTACATTTTCTGCTCGTCTTCTTCTGGTCTCTGGTCTAACTTGACACACACTGTTTCTCGGTTCTTGTCGTCTTGTCTGTAATTCTGTCTTTACACCTTTATCTACTCTGATCCCTCTCTCACTGTTTGTGTACTCAGAGCGTCTGTATCATGTTGCTGAGATCTGGCTCGTTAATTGCTCGGTAATTACAGTGCTTCTGTTGATCTGTTCATTTCACAGCACTGCTACAAACCTTTTAGGCTGTCTGCTGGAGCTCAGACTCTATTGGATTTGGCTCATGTGCCCATCTAACGCTCTGAGAGCTGCTCTAATGTGCTGTCAGCCGTTC
The DNA here is from genome assembly GCF_012432095.1 of Onychostoma macrolepis. Taxonomy (NCBI): domain Eukaryota; kingdom Metazoa; phylum Chordata; class Actinopteri; order Cypriniformes; family Cyprinidae; genus Onychostoma; species Onychostoma macrolepis. Next base: position 45,143,080 of record NC_081155.1, read on the forward strand.
CACATGCACTTCCTCTGTCGTGATGCACTTGCCTGTCTGGACAACTGTTGCGTCTGCAGCACCCAGACGAGCTGATCTGATCTGATGTCACGTATGCTCAAAGTGTTGACGGTAACAGATTGTGTTTTCTTCGACGTCTGTGCTAAACACATTCCATTGAAATCAACAGATTCACAGTATTTTCTGACATAGTCATGTGCTAAGATTACACCCAAAGCACAGCAGTGTTTATTTTGTTATCATTGAGTACCACTATAGTTTTTTTGAAATATTTTAATAGTTTTATAGTTTATCTAATTTTTAAAATTTCTATATAGTTTATTAATGTAAAAAAAAGAAAAAAAGAAAATCAATTATTTAATACTTCAACTAAGATTACTTGAATTTCTAATTTTCAATTTTTTAATCTAATAATTTTTTAAATATATATTTTACTTTTTTATTTTTATATTTTCTAAAGTTTCTAAAGTTTTTTTTTTCCTTTTATTTAATTGATTATATTTAATTTTTTAATAGTTAATTTAATTATTTTAGTACATCAAGTTGAACTAAATAAAAATGTGAAATGTTGCCTTCGCAACTAACTGAAAGAAAAAAAAATGTTTTAATTTTCTTTCAGGTAATTTTCAGTTCTTTAAGTACGAAATTGTTTTATTTTTTTGCTTTTAGTTTAGTATAGTTAACTGTAAAAACCCTGCTACACTGTTAAATTGTAAGTTTTAAAATGTTAAACTCTTGCACGTCTGTATTTTTTTCTAAAAAAAACTTCAGTTAACCTAATGGCAGAGGATTTACTGATTGTGACTCAATATATTATAAATGCATATATTATAGCTTAAATAATTTCGTATAAAAGGCTATTTTCTTAGACTCCCTTATGAATTACCCATATTAAAGCCCCATTAGAGGCCTTTCTTACCCTCGGATGTACAGCAGAGACCTTTCTTAGCTTCTGCTCTTCTTTAGGGCTCCGACCAAAGTAACTGAGAACCTGCTGGTATCATCCTCGTCTTCAATGGCAGCCACAGCCTCTGGACTCCAAACTCTGAACGCCGCTTATCTTTACAGCCGCTAATACTGGCTGAGGAACCCAGTGATGGGACCAGCCCGTGTTAACCATTAACACCCCAACTTGCACCCTTTTTCATCCTGGTGAGTTCCTAATGTAGTGTTTTACACCACAATGCATTTATCATGTCTTATTTGGCACACATTGTTACGAACAAAATGAAATGATGCCATTCATATTTCCCTGCAATGTAAACAAAGCAGCAGTTTCACATTTCGCTATGCATCAAAAGTCTTAGTGACTTTAAAAACAACATAGCCTACATAGAAAGGCAATTCTACAAGTTTATGATGTGATATTTAGTTCTTATCAATTTGCATGCCAAACCTTTACAACATCCAACAAGCATAGGCAATTATTAGCAAACGTGTTCATCAGATTCAAAGGCATGATGTCATTAAACCAAACGTTCGCGCACAACCTCTGCCTCGGTTTTCTCTGTAATCTGCGAAAAGTTCAAAAGTCCGTTTGATAATCAGTTATATTTGTAAAGATAAAAAATGGAGCAGAACAAGCTGTCCTCAGCAAAGTGACTCAACAAACAAGCTCATTTAAAACCTCACAATTAAACAAAGACTGTGCCATTTATTCTAATAGAATTTAGTTTCTCTTTATGTTTCTGCTGTACTTTATATTGCAAAGCAGCATAAGCTGAGCTCGATCTCACTCCGTTCCCAACCTCAATCAGGCTAATAAGCAACGGCCAATCCAGAACCTCTTGGCTGCTATAATAAGGCAATTAAAGAGAGCTGGCAGACAGACACTTCCCACGATGCCTGGACTCCCAAGACGGGCCCTGCCAATGCCAATCTCTAATAGGGCCCAAAGCACAGGCCCAGGAAGATGCAATTGGATTTGAAGCCAATCAATCATTCCAGCTATTGACCTATGATTGGATTTAGAAGACATGTCAGGGCCGCTTTGATTTTAGCTCAGACCCAATGAAGCTGGATGTGAAGGTTTATTGTTTCGGACGGACCGAGAGCGGTGTGTGGGCTTTGACACGCTGCCAGAAGAGATGGATGCGTACAATGACTGCTGTATCCATCCATCAGAGTTAGAATCCGTCATCTCATCTTTCACAGGAGTGGCGTACAACATCATCCGCTGCTTTTGGGGTCTGCGCTCGTTTGTGAAGTCTTGTGCCTTGGAGTTTTTCACATATCTCAGCATTTGTAAAGCAGGCTTTGATTGTTTGAAGCTTGGTGGCATTCTAGTTTTGGAGACAAATTTTAGCAAACGTGCTCATCGACACCCAGTTAAAAGCTTGTGAATGTGACTGCGATGTTTGTATAATGAACAGCCAATAGAAGGACAGTTTTTTAGATTTATGTGTGAGAGAGATTGAGAAACGTTCATTTATTGTTATGTGATATGAGCTTGTCTATACTCTACCAGGGTTTTTATCATTAAATAAAAATAAATATAAAGCATAAAAAACATTTTCATTACTGGAAATAAAATAAAATAACGTAAACTTATTTTATTTTAAGTTTTTTTTTAAGGCACCATGTCTCATTTTGAAAGTAAATTAAACTAAAATGTAAACTATAACTATATGGACGTATTTAAAATAACAGTGTTACAGGGTTTTTACAGTCAACTAAAACCGGAAAAACGTTTTTTTGTTAATTGAGATTAACAAAGCATTCATTGAAATAAAATAAAAAAAATTTTTTTTTTATTTCAGCTAGTTGCCAATGCAACATTTCTCATTTTCATTTAGTTCAACTTGATGTACTGAAATAAAATTAACAAACTGTTAAAAAAAACTAAAACTAAGTTTAAGCTGAAGTACTAAAAAAAATTACTTTTAGCCATAACAGCTAAAAAGAAATATATTAAAAAAATAATAATAATAAAAATGACCAAAGAACATAAATACTAAAACTGTTATAAATTACAAAAAACCCACAACAAAATGACTAATTACTAGTAAAAAAAATTAAATGAAAATGGAAAATATAAAACTAACAAAACAATGTAAATTAGAAATTAGTTGCCTTGGCAACTAATTGAAATAAATTAGTTGAAGTACTAAAATCCAGGGCAACATTTCTCATTTTCATTTATTTTAGCTTAATGTACTACAATAACTAATAAAAATGACAAAACACATGTAAAAACACAATACATATGTAGACATATATATATATATATATATATATATATATATATATAATATAATATAACATATGTGTGTGTGTCTGTGTGTGTGTGTGTGTGTGTGTGTATATAAAACACAAACCTGTATAGTATATTAATCATAGTAAATTAACACTGGTCTATATATGCAACATAAATATCTTGTTTCTAGCATTTCCAACGTCAGCGCCAGGACTTGCGTAGGGTTCTGTGCTTCAATTTTGTGTCAAAGAGGGTGTCACAATTAACGTAAAATGGCCTTACAATGCTGTCAATCCTGACCAAAGTCTTAGCTAATAAATATATCATGCAATCTGACATAAAAAAAACTGATGATGTTGCACAATCTCCCTTAGGTTTTATGCAAGATTGCACCAGACTCGTATCAAACAGTCTGATAAGCAACAATCATAAAGGACAGAGAATAAAAAAGTATTCCATGTACATCTGGCTAAATAATGTAGTTGAAAGAGTAAATTTGTAAGTAAATGTAAAAGTGTATATTTTAGTCTTTTTTATTGTAAGAAATCAATACTTTTATTCAGCTTGAATGCATTAAATTAAACAAAAGTGACAGTAAAGACTTTTATAATATTAGAAAAGATTTCTATTTCAAATAAATGCTGCTCTTTTGAACTTCCTATTAATTAAAGAATCCCGAAAAAAAAAAAATGTATCAGTTTCAACAAAAATATTGGGCTGTTTTCAGCATTGATAATAATCAGAAATGTTTCTTGAGCAGCAAATCAGCATATTAGAATGATTTCTGAAGATCATGTGACACTGAAGACTGGAGTAATGATGCTAAAATTTCTGCTTTGATCACAGAAATAAATTATATTTTCAAATAGAAAAGTAATTTTAAATTGTAATAATATTTAACTTTTTTTTTTTGTTGTTTTTACTGTTTTACTGTATTTTTGGTAAGATAAACGCAGCCTTGGTGAGAAGAACTTTGATAAACATTAAAAAATCTTACTTTGAAGCTGAAAAAGTAGTGTATATTTTAGTGACTATTTATAATCATTCATACGGCATGCATTATATAAAAAAACATAAATCTTAGTAGGACTAATTTGCTTGAGGAAAACAACAAATGGCTCCAAGCTTTTGCAGAGGTTTTAGAGTATCTTTCTCCAAAACTTTGTAAAAATTAATGTCATGTTTGGCGACAGACCTGGTCTGGTAAAAGAGTCTCGTGTTGTTTTTCCATTTCAGGTGGTGTAGCATGACCTAGATGAGGAGAACGACGGAGAAGAAGAGCTATGGTAATGCAAAGAGACCTTCAGCGTCTGTCCCTGTCGTTTAAATTACAAGAGCGAGATTAATTTTCCATTTGTGGACCTCTGAAAGATGGCAACATCTTCCCAAAAACATTCCGCTGATAAATGAAAAGCAGCGGCACTCTAGAAATAATGACATGAATTACAGCACACTCTTACTGCGGTAATCGCAGAGTAGCTATTGGATATAAAGACTGATCAATATGCCCTCTGAAGGCCTGCAGAAGGACGAGCGAGGAAGAAACCTGAATCGAGTGAACTGGCAAGGTAAGGATTGGATTGTTTTGTGTTTTATTTACATTACAACATCTGAAGGCTGCTGTGGCATTTTGGCTAAAGCTCACGGTCACTAAGCGGAAGGTTGTTGGTTCGAATCTTTCAAGGAATGAGCCGTGAACAATCAGCATTACGCCCTTGAGCACCAAACACCACATGGCTCCAGGAGCATTGTCCCTGTAATTAGTGTACTGTAAGTCACTTCAGATAAACAAAAACATCTGCTAAAAGACTACCTATTCTTAGAAGAGTTTAATTCTGATTGCTTGGTTAGTTAAAACCATGTCATTATCTAGTGCAATGGCTCAGTGTCGTTGCTGACATGCTAATGACCCTAATTTGATGGATTGTTTAGCACAGCTGGACACAACGTGTGTTTTGTGCTTGTCTTTTCAGTGCCATACCATATTTATTTGATCCATTTGTACATAAATTAACTTTACTGTTAGCTAGCTGTAGATATGTTTTGGGCTTTTTGTCTTTAATTTATAGGTAATTGGACAGATTAGGTTATGATTCAGGGGTGACACTATATTTCTGCTATATTGCACTCTAAAATTAAAAAAAGAAAAAGAAAATACTTTGATTATAAAACATTTAGGACCATTCAGGTTTTGATGCACTGCCATTAAAGGATTTGGTGTTCTTTAAAATTAATTTGATTCATTTCATTGCAGTTTCTTTAGACAAAAACATTTGAGATTTGTGTCACCTTTTCTATATTTTTGAAAAAAAAAAAAACTCATACTTTTATTCAGCAAGGATGCATTAAATTGATCCAAAGTTACAGTAAAGACATTTATAATGTCACTAAATATTTCTATTTCAAATAAATGCTGTTCTTTTGAATTTTCTATTCATCAGTAAATCCTGAAAAAATTAAACGTATCACAGTTTCCACAAAAACATTGAGCAGCTCAACTGTTTTCAACATTGATAATAATCAGAAATATTTCTTGAGCAGCAAATCAGCATATTAGAATGATTTCTAAAGGATCATGTGACACTGAAGACTGGAGTAATGATGCTGAAAATCCAAAATATTTCACAATTGTACTGTTTTTTTTTTTTATCAAATAAATACAGCCTTGATGAGCAATAAAGACTTCTTTTAAAAACATTTAAAAATATATTACTGCACATAGAAAACAGTTGTTTTAAATTGTAATAATATTTCAAATGTTTGCTGATTTTATGGCATTTTTTGATCAATATGTAGCCTTCGTGAGCAGAAGAAACTTTAGATTTTTTTACAAGAAATTTAAGCATATTTTCCCCTAAAATCCCCCCCATTAAAATAAAAATCACCAGTGAGAATTGTAAGAATGGCACTAAAGTGTTAGTTCAGATGTGTTCAGTGTAAATAAAACCCTCAAATGTAAAACATCAGAATGTAATGAGAATGTCATGAAAAAAATCTTTAAAAAAAAATATATATATATATATTTATATATACAAATATAGAAATTTTACTTGTTTTCCCACTGCGTTTTATCAGATGGTCTGCTTTTATTCCTACACCTCCTTTCAGTTGGCCCATTGTCTCGCAGGATACAATTGAATTGCCGTCTCTCCTGCTCCTGCGGCCCATCAGGACTGCAGCTGTGCATTATCCCATTACAGCCAAATAGTTTTGACACCCACTGACTAACCGATCCCATAGATAATATCATAAAGAGTGTGCTCGATACAAATCGGGTCAGGATAACTCATTTAACCCCACCATACATATTTCTTATGTGTAACTTGAAACGCTGGAAAAATGAAATCAATAGAAATGTTTCTTGTTAATGAAGATGTACCGGGCTGCCGTTTTTGTGGCCTGTGTGGCTTTCAGAGCTGGCTGTTTGATCTTAAATAAATCTCCCACCCACCACTGCGGTCAGCCGGGCGGTCAACACAGACCCCTGTAACCTCCCCTCTTTAGGTTTTGGTTTGTGTGTAAATGTATGTGCAGCAGTGTGTGTGAGTTCACGAATCCAGACTGTTAAACTAGTACTAAATCACATTTGTGATCTTTAGCAGATGCCGACGACGGCGAAAACTGCTGATGGTCTAATGTGAAACCGGATTACTTTAAGCTTGATTACGAGTTTAGTGGCAGAACTGGAGTTATGTGAAATGTACATGATTGCAGTGTTAATTGCTAAGTTTTCTGTGAAATTTTCTATGAAATATGAAAGTTACATTTTATTTCTAAGTCAGATTGAATTGGATAAGCTGTTGTGCAAAATAGGATATACACACACACCTGTTAATTTTGTGTTAATGTGCCAAATGCCATACTTTATCTTTATTATCACCACTTGATAATTCATTATTTTTTAAAATCATATATCTGTTTTTGCTTTGCTTTACAGTGACAGGTTTAAAAGATGTTGTGTTTGGTAAAATCACTTTTAAGCTTTCAGGTTATATAAGAGAAATACCTAGTGATATAAACTTATCCCTTTCCATTTCCAAGTTTGGAGACAGTAAGATTTTTTTTTAAAGAAATTAATACTTTTATTCAGGAAGGGCGCGTTAAATTGATACAAATTGAGAGTAAAGACATTTATAATGTTACAAAAGATTCTATTTCAAATAAATGCTGTCATTTTGAACTTTCTATTCATCTGTGAATCCTGAAAAATAAAATGTCACGGTTTCCACAAAAATATTCAGCAGCACAACTGTTTTCAACATTGATAATAATCATCTAGGCACTTTACCTCATGGATGTACGGGAAGGTTTTGGAGGCTAAATCAAAGGGCTTAGCTATACAGCGTGTATGGGAAAGAGATTGTGAACTTGATGAGGATATCATGGACTGGGGTAGAACATGGCAGAACATTCTCACTTCATCAAGGAATCCAAATCAATCCAAATCAACTGACTCGTTTGAACTTTTTTCACAGAACTTATTGGACCCCACTGATAAGACATTGTATTGACTCTTCATTCAGCCCCTTATGCAATAACTTTTCTGATCAACAACTTGGAACCTTTTTCCACATTTCCAAAATTTTGGAATGCAGTAGGTTCTGCCTTATCAAAAATAATTGAGTACCCTATGCCGGTGAACCCCGCTGTATTACTATTGAATGACAATTCTGCGTTGAGTTTTTCTAAGTTGCAAGAAATGGTTTGGCTTGCCGGCTTGACATCTGCAAAGAAATTGTTAGCACAACACTGGCTCCCTCCACATACCTTGGATTTGTACAAGTGGCTGATGCAACTTCAAGACATTGTTATGTTAGAAATATCCATGGCTCGGGTGAATATGGCACAGCTTTCTACATTACAGACCTGGACTATAGCTGCTGAGAAGATATCCAAATATATTGCACAGAACAATGACTTGGACTTAGAATGATGTGGGTGTTTTTATTTATTTATTTATTTTTATTTCACTGAAATTCATGTTTCATGATCCTGTGACATTTTCTGTTAACTCCATTATGTATTCAGTGTGCTCCCCATTGTAAAGAGACCACAGGGTTAAGGTGGGTGGGCTGGATGATGTTGAATTGAGATGTTGCTTTCATTCTGACTTGTTTACAAATAAAGAAAAAATAAAAAGGAAAAAAAAAAACTTATAATAATCGGAAATGCTTCTTTAGCAGCAAATCAGCATATTAGAATGATTTCTGAAGGATCATGTGACACTGAAGACTGGAGTAATGATGCTGAAAATTCAGATTTGATCACAGAAATAAATTACATTTTAACAGATATTCACATTGTAATCTGTTCTTTTAGGTTGTAATAATATTTCAAAATATTACTGATTTTACTGCATTTTTCAATTAATAATTGCATCCTTGATGAGTAGAAGAGACTTCAAAACCATTTTTAAAAATTCTTACTGACCAGAAACTTTTGAACAAAATATTGTCTTTAACCTCTTTTAAAAGTAATTAATGAAGTCATCAAATTAACAAGAAAATCTCTGGTTTGCTGTCTTGGCCCACCAGTAACCACAGATCACTCCTCAAGGTGAAAAATACATTTTAGGGCGGTAGATAAGAAGACATGGAGGATATTATCTCTGGTGGAAGGCCCTGTGAAAACACACACACACAGAGTGTAGTGATAAAGCGAGAGCGGTCAGCCCCCCTCACCCCTCCTCTCTCACATACATCACTGCCTCCCGTTTGCATGACGGTACGCATTGATCGGCCGTCATACTGATCACATTACAAGCCGGCCAGATTAGATTTGCATTTTTAATTTTCCTTCCAAAAAAACGCCATTGACCGGGAGATGAGAGGGGAATTTTTGAGACGTATAAATGTTGGACAGAGGCCGTAGAGGTCAATGGTGGATTTAAGTGACGTGCATTAAGATAGCGTAAAACTCAAGTACAGTTTCAAAGTGAGACTGGTGCTCAAGATCATGATCGTGTTTACACAGCCATAAAATCCTCAAGACAGCACTTATACTAATCATAAAGGAACCGTTATGGATTAAACAGAACACAATCCCTTAAATGTATTTATTTTAATTTTTTGCAAGTCACATTTGACGTATTGCATGTGTTTCTAAACAAACTCTCCTCCTAATAATACAAACCATATCAGTGAATCACCTTTACCTGAGCTAATGGACTGCAGTGATAAATTGTTCGGGTTGTTGAAAATTAGACAAATATTTACAATTCATGAGGCACAAGATCCTTCAGAAATCATTCTAATATGCTTATTTGCAGATCAAGAAACATTTCTGATTATTATCAATGTTGAAAACAATATTTTTGTGCAAACTGATGCATTTTATGATGAATAAATAGTTCAAAAGATCAGCATTTATTTTAAACAGAAATCTTTAGTAACATTATAATTGTCTTTACTGTCACTTTTGATCTATTTGATGCATCCTTGGTGAATAAAAGTGTTTTATTTTGATAGTATAAAAAAACCCCGAATTGACACCAGACTTTTGAAAGGTAGTTTGAGTTAAACATTTTTTTAAAATTATGTTTAGTGCTGCTTAAAATTACATGCATCACCTTTAGAGGGATAGTTATGATTTACTCCTCCTTATATTTTATTTTGTATTCCACAGAAGAAATGCATACCGGTTTGGAGCTGCATGATGGTGAGTACTGTTGCACTCTGAAAGTAACCTTGCGACCCCTAATAATTAATAACACTAAATGACATTAAACTGGCTATAGTGGGGAATGTTTTAACCCTTTGTTTGAAAACATAAAACCTGATTCTGCCTATCCTGAATTCTGCCTTAGTCTTGATCAATTTTAATGTGTGTCGTTTATTGATAGAGGCTAACTGCTTGATATTTATGGCCTTTTTGCCTTTAATTTCACAGTAGATTGGTAAAACGCTGGAAAGTGGTGGAAAGAGAAGATCATGCAAGCCAGATTTGAACTCATGTTCCCAAGATCATTTTTACGACCCACAGCACCAACTTCATCAGGTTTGTTGTGTATTAGTGTACATCTCTTTGATGCATTTGACCTGTCCTTTTTTAACCATATTACTACTACAAGCTACAACAGTTTTATTGCTGTTATTGTCTAAGGAATGGATCAAATGTGTGGTACTGTGGGCAGCTCGACCACAACCACAAGCCCTCTCTGCGAGCCAATCAATGTGGAGAAGAAAGCAGAGTCCCCGCCTTTTGCCCAATGACAATTTGGGCGGCAGCGGCCAGTGCCAAGCTGATAGGGAATCAATGCAACGCAAAACCTGACATCAATCCCAGAGAACCTGCAAGATGATCAGATGGGGTCAGAGATGAACAGACACTCCATCGTTCTCTTAATGGTCTTACTGGAGGTCAGTAAGTTTTATCGTAGCTCAGCTTTCTGCATTACACAATGTCCGTTCTAGCTCACCATGGACCACTGATAGGTTATATATACTATTTTACTAACGTTCTTTTGCCCAGAAAGGTCTGGTGCTTTCTAGATGTCAAAGTCAAGATTAGACGTCCTAAGACAAAGAACTAGGCTGAAACAGAGAAAATGCTGAAGTTAAATAGACTGCAGTCTTGTCTGAGACCATAATAGAGATCCTGTATCAGACCAAGACTTTGTTTGAGACCCAAACCCAAACTAACCCAAACAGACCCAAAAGTCACATTTATGTGGACTTGAGAGGTCTTGTCCAGAGAACGCTTGGCCTCTAAAGAGATACGAACTGGGATTTGGTGGTTAAAGTTGTGGTATCCCTCACTTAGGGATCCTCAGTGGTCAAAACAGACTGAAATAGAAAGAGGAAAATTATATATTTGGACTTTTTAAAAGACCTTTTTAGAGATTTATTTATTTTACCCCCAGAAATTGCTCTGTATTTTCATATTTCCCATTTATTTCCTATGGTGGTCAATTTTGACATCACAGGTTTGATCATTTTTTAAGACCATTTGGCCTAATCATGTTCACTGTTTTTATTTTGATAATTTAGCAAGTGCCACAAAAGTGACTTTTTGTACCGTTCCAAGAAAGTAAAAAAAAGTTACAAATTCAAATGTAAAATTTAATTAAGTGGGTTAAGATTGTTGGTTCAGTCCCTCAATTTATTGCTCATTGAAGTTGTTGATGACAAGAGAATCAGCTCAGACCAAATATCACAAATGTGTGACTTTGCAGGGAGAACAATCTCGACGGGCATGTACTGTAGTAGTGTTAATCTAAATGGATGTGCTCACAAATATTGCATAAAGGTAGCGATGTACCAAAATAATTTTTTTACAGAAAAAAGTTTTTATTTATTCTGAAATAGTTTCTGTAATTCAGTTTTGTATAACTGAGCTCACTAAAGTACTTTGGCAGCGAGCTGCCTTATTGATTTGTAGCTAATCTAGCATCTTTTTTTGCTCATGATGAAATGAGTTTACTTATAACATATCCATGAAAATACTTCATCTTAGAATAAACTAATGCTATCAGCTGAATATTGCAAAAATTCAGTGCATCACAATTTAAAGTGTGGAAAAATATCCATGGATTGGACACAAGAAAGTCTACAGACACATTTTGTGGAATCCAGCCTGTAAACACTACTTCCAAGATCCTTCGCATTGTGTGAGAGCCTTTGAGCACCATGTTATTGTGTAACGATAGCATGGAAAGGTGAAACTAAAGTACCCAAGATTCTTTGATGGGACTGTTGACTGTTATTTCAAATCTCTACACCCTGTTGAAGCTTCAAAGCTGTAGAAGCCTTTGTAAAAGGGCATTGACACTGAATACGCTGAGCATTGCTTCTGAAATTCTGTGTAACTTAGACCGACTTCTTCCAAACGCCCGTCACATTAAAGAAAGAGGGAGTGCAAACAGAAGTCTCCGCCACCTCCTGTTCTCTTCCTTATTTCCCAATCTGTTATGTCTTGACATCTCCATTAACTCATAAATCCAATACAGTGGAGCTCAACAGAATTTATCTTCTACGAGTCTACGGGCGAGGTTGGGTAGAGGGAGCGACAGAAGACTGGAGAGGAGGAGAGAGGGATGGGAAATGATGAGAAGATCAATCGGTCCCTGGGCTGTCACTCCGCTCGCTCGTTTTCACATCCATCTCCACCCCTCTCCCTCCGTCCGTCGGAGACTGACACCACCCCTCCTTTCTCTGGCAGGCCTGGCGGATTCTGCAGGCGCGGCTGTTTCGGGCCCGCAATAATCTGATTGAGTGTGGGATCAATGACAAGCTGTGGTCAGCGATCTGTAGTCGCTCCGGCTCCCATTGCACGCTGACCACAGGATCCCCAAACCGCTGACCGCCTAACCGGCATGGCCTGACCACTAATTTGGTCCGCTATGCCAAGGCGCCTGGCCAAGGTGGGCAAGTTAAACTGGCATGTGAAAGGCCTAAAATATACTGCAATTATGACTCCAAATGTTAAAGGTTGGACAGGTCTCTGTAGCTCAAATGGTTCTAGTAACAGCAAGACCTTGAGTTTTCCTTGAAATTAATGCAATTGGTCCAATTTAAACTTGAAATGATGCCTGAATTCACTCGTGAAAGTTCCCAACTATTGACAACTTTTTGGACAGAAAGTGATGCTTTTTGTCTGAAATTTGAGTGGACGATAAATCTGCATCATCGCCTCTTCAGAGTTTGTGGAAGCTTTTCTTGAATTAGTTGTATGTATTGCATGGCCTGACCACTAATTTGGTCTGCTTTATTAAATTTGGACACGTTCCTGTAGCTCGTCTGGTTCCAGTAACGACAAGGTCCTTGATTTACCTTTAAATTAATGCTCTTGATATCCTCTTTATGCTTGAATTGATGCCAAAATGTGTACTTGAAAGTTTCCCAACTATTGACAGCTTTTAGGACAAAAAGTGATGCTATGGTCTGCTATGTTAAAGCTTAGATCTGTTCCTGTAGGTCCGCTGATGCTAGTAATGACAAGGTCATTGGTTGACTTTAAAATGATTGCTCTTGGTTCTCTGTTTCTACTTGAATTGATGGCAGAATTTATATTTGAAAGTTTGTTAAAGGTGGGGTATGCATTTTTTCATTATTTTCTGCATTATTATTATTATTACTATAGTGTTTTGTCGCGCCGCTCTGCTTGCGTCCGTTGTAGACACGGTATTACGATAAGGCAAGAAGAAGGACCCGTGTAAATATCGGATCAGCTTTCCAGCGCTGGAGAGAACTCAAGGAGCGGGGAAGGCCTGCGATTGGATGCCGAGGTTGCTTTGTTTCTTCTCGATAGGTGAGTAACATTGGTTTTGCTTTGTTTCACAGAACTAATCGTTGCCGTGCGTATGTGTGGGTCGGAGCTATCAAAATAGGGGCGAGACCCTTTTGGGGTAGGGGTGTGTTTGTTTTGGTGACTTCAAATGTCAACATTGGCTACCAGAAATCACTTACCCCACCTTTAACTCTTGTCAGCTTTATAGACTGAAATTGATAATTCTGCCCCATTGCCACTTTGGAGTTTGTATTGTTGTATTGTAAGTTTAAATAAAAGCATCTACTACAAAACAAATTACTGTCATACGGCAATATATCGAAAAACACTCAATTTACGTGAGCTTTTTCTTAAATTTACTTTAATTATTGCATGATTTGAACACTAATTCGGTCCACTTTATTAAAGGTTGGACATGTTCCTGTAGCTCAACGGGTTCTAATAATGATGTGTCATTGGTTAACCTTAAATTTAATACTCTTAGTCCTCTGTTTATACTTGAATTGAATTTATACTGGAAAGTTTCCCAGCTCTTGACAACTTTATGGCCCGAAAGTGATGCTTTTTGTCTGAAATTTGAGTGGTCGATAAATCTGCACCATCGCCTCTTCAGAGCTTCGCCCGTGGGTGTTGGTCAGCCATGCTCTCCTCTTGATTGTGTTTGTGTGTTTCTTGTGTGCTTGCGGTGTTCTCGGGTTTCCCTAATGGTTCCCAGGATGCATTGTGGCTGTGGCGGGGGGAGCTCAATGAGACACATGAGATGCAGCCCAGCGAAGGATATGGCCATCATTGACATCTTCCACAATTCATATCCTCAGCCATTGCAGGGAATGTACACATCAGTAAACACCTTTCCGATTTGTGCATTAGACGCTAACAGCATTAGGAAGTTGGAATCGCAGGTGATGGAACCGATTCTTCCATTAGCGTAACGTTTTTGTGCCATTTTTCCAAAAGAACCATTATAGCGCACACGTTCTCTCTCAATAACCTTTCCTCTTTCCCAGGAGGCTCCAGCCTATGCATGGAAAAACTTTTCTACATAGTTCACAGTTTTTTTTTTTTACAATAATCGCACAGAATCAGCATTATTCTGGTCAGAGGTTTGCTCGATATCTTTGTAGAAACTAATTAAACAAAGTCGGTGCATCTGATGTGGATGGATGGCTTTTTAATGATGTCAGCTGAAGTGAATATGCAAGCGTTCCCGCGCCAATGGCAGATTGCAGATTGATTTTCCTAGGGTGTCATTACATATTATTAAAATCTCACGCACCGAGTGAAGAGAACGTTGTTGAAGACACTGGATTAGATTGCGGCATCTTGCAGACATCAGATGGTACATTTAGTCTCCTTCTACAAGGCATCTTCTAGAATTGTACTTCACCTTTTCAATGCTAACTCTTTGTCATGATATGCATTACTGATAGAAACTTAGTGAAAGAGACAAACTGTAATTAGTGGATAGTAATGAGATTTATGCTGTTACTGGAACTACACAGTTAGATTAAGTGACTGGAGTTCATATTTTCATGTAATGGACTGTAAAATCCCATAGATTTACAGCCCTATCTTGAGTTGAGACCAAAATAATGAGATTATTGTCTTACATCTGAATTGATGAACATTGACAGTTATTGAAAATAATTGATACTAGCCTACATTAAAGTAAATTTACAGCTGAAATTTAATTAGTTTAATCAACACTATTTTCCTGTTTATTATTGTGACGTTGCTACTTTTTTTTTTTTTGTATAAAATTCTGTGTATAAATAAATGTGACTTGACTTGACCAGAAGATCACAGAGATGGCATGTATGGGATAGTTTACCCAAAAATGAAAATTCAGTGAGCATTTACATTGCTGTGGCACGCCAAGTGGTTGCTTACTGGCCCAAGTCAAAAGAGTCCACCCCTAGAGGCATAGTTCACCCCAAAAAATAAGCATTGTCATCATTTCCAAGATATTTTGCATAATGAAAGTCATTGAGGTCAAATTTTGTCTTTCTTCAAAATATATTTGACCATGTTCCATAGAAAAAAAGAAAGTCAAATTTTAGAATGACATGAAGGTGAGTAAGTGATGGAAAAATGGGTGAACTGTCCCTTTAAGTGTGGACTGTTTTGACTTGGACCAATTAGCAACCACATAGCTAAAAACTTTTCAGAGCAACGTCTGAGCAGTCAGGTGTTATGGTGGAGAGTTTATTAAAAATGTAGTTGGCTTTACATTTTATTCATGTTTAGTTATTTGTCGATAGAGTATTTTGCGTTCAATGAGCGCCAAAAAAGTCTTTGTCTTATGATTTCAGCCTCTTGACGTTGGCATCATGAATATACAAATGAGTGTATAATTTTTATTGATGCCATCAAGATTTTGCAATCTTTTCAAACAGGATGTTCTTGTTAGTTTTGTTGATGTTGTATGTTCCAGTCTGTGTAATTGTTTAAGATGTGTATACACTGTATATACACGCTACGTCAAAGTGCTAATTTTTCTTTCATGCATATGAATGGCCTCACAGAGCCACTGTCCCGTTGCTGGAGTCCATTCAGTTCATGGGTGTAATGCTACCCTGTTCCTGCAGGCCCTTGGTGCCGATCCGGTCCAGGCTCCGGCTCAGGGTACCATTGATTTCCCAGCACAGGCTGGACGGCCCACGCCAGATAAGAAGAAAGCGGATGGAAACGCCGTCTCTCTGTCGGCCCCTAGTCCGTCCCGCCATGACAGCCGCTGTATCTCAGTCCGAATGATTACATGTGAAGCTATTTATTTCTTTATTTGCATCTACTGTAAAGATGTCATTTCAGAGTTTTAGTCCTCATATCCGTGATAATATGATATAGCGTGATCTTTTGGAAACACAAGCAGGTTTATCTGTCAGTGTATTTTCAGCCGTATGAAGTTACACATAAGCACCTGCAGAGGGTGTTGCAGTGTCACATGATACACTGCTCTGACACACTGGCATCAGTTTCTTATTATCCACTGTTCCGGGATCAGCTAAACAGCAATCCCAGATGGGAATCATCATTGTTTTAGCATTAGAGATGACCTCAAACCATCAGATACTTCAACTCCCAGTACAATTCATTTGAATGATTTTTACTCAAATATATGTATGAGTTCGGGGTCTGTATGATTATTTTTTATTTTTTTTTGAAACTTTTATTCAGTGAGGATGGATTAAATTGAACAAAAGTGACAGTAAAGGCATTTATGATGTTACGAAAGATTTTTATGTCAAATAAATGCTGTTCTTTTCATTAAAGCATCCGAAAAAATTAAATATATCACAAAAATATTGGGCAGCACAACAGTTTTCAGCACTGATAATAATCAGAAATATTTCTTGAGCTGCAAATATCAGCATATTAGAATGATTTCTGAAGGATCATGTAACACTGAAGACTGGAGTATTAAATTACATTTTAACATACTGTATATTCACATAGAAAAACAATTGAAATAATATTTCACAATTTTGCTGTATTTTTGATTAAAGAAAAGAGTCTTAAAAACATTTAAAAAGTGATGTTTATAAAATGTGTATAAAATGTTTATAAGTATGAAAGTTTAATGCAGAACAGCAGATGGTTTGCTTGCCTTGCATTAGTTTTCTGTAAATAATCAATTTCAGTAATTGCATCTCATTTGTGGCAAACAAAAAGAAAGAAAACCACAAATCAGATGCCTTCTTTATCTCATTTCTCTCCTAGAGAGCAGTGGCATTAAATGCATCTCAGATGTTTCTCTTAAAATCACATTTCTCAAACTGTGTTCAGATATAGCAAGAACACAGCATGCAATCAAAAGTCTGAGATCCTGAGCTAATTCTGAGCTAGTATCAACATATGTCTGTTTTTATTTCTGTATTTTTTTGCACATAACTGAAAGCTTTGAGTAAACATGCAGTGTTTTATAATATTTGATGTTCAAAATGTTGCAGCCGTGATGGCCAAACACAACCTGACAATTTAAAAACCTGATGTCACGTTTAAAAAGTTGTTTAGAGTGGAATGAAAATGATCTGATTTTAAACAAAATCTCATTTTCCATTTCAAACAAGCTGAAACCCAAAGATCAACTGAGAGCGAGATGGAGTGAAACAATGTCTCTCTTCGCTCGTCCCCAGGGGAGAAGTGAGACCCTTTTAAGTGCTGTCTCTCTCTTCCTCCTGTCTTCCAGCCCTTCATCCTTCTCTCGGCTCGCTGACATCCTATCAGGCTCAGCGGCCTGGCAGTCGATAGCCCATTAGTAAATAAGGGATGCATAATTTATTAAATATGCTTCAGATACATATTTCAGCCTTGGGTTTCCAGTCATATCTCTTTGAGGAGTTTGGCTTTAATTAGGGTCTCCAGCAGGGGCGTCTCGCTCAAGTGTCTGTGAGTAACGGCACTCTGGACTGTCTCTGGTGACAAGGACGTTAAGAGGGAATGAGGGTGATTTGGTGGAGAGTTGGCTCGTTGTCAGAGCGTCCTCTCGTTTACAGCCTCTGGTAATGATAATACACCTTCTCAAACCAGCGCATGTTGGGTTTTGGATGCTGGTGTGCTGCTGTCTGAACCACATGTGTGAACTACTGTAGCTTAAGCAGCAAGACTTGCTTACCAGCTCTGGTAGATCAGTTTAACTGGTGTGCAGCATAAACCAGGCTAGAAATGAATTTCTGGTCGAAGTTGGCCTTTTGGTGACACACACACACACACACACACACACACACACACAAAAGTCCAGCTCTCATTTTGCTTGATAATGAAAATCAATCAATCAATCAATACTATTTTATATTCACATTTATGTAATTGTTGTTTACAGGTTTTTTTTTTTTTTAATCAGCATAAATTAACTAATTTAGTACAAACAAATTCTATTATCTATAAATGTGTTACAATTTATAAATAAATAAATGAAAAAAAAAATAAAAATAAAATATATATATATATATATATATATATATATATATATATATATATATACATACATATGTATATACAGTGTTTCCCACAGGATTTTGTTAGACTTGAGGTGACGTCACATATTAATTTGCATATTCATGACGTAATTGCGTCAAGTTTGCGTTCAGACGGGTTTTGGCACTTCAGATCTCTTCAACTCTATGAACTGTCAAATACTGTAATACAACTGAATGCCCAATAAAGCTGTTCACATTATATTTTCTGTTGTCATACATAAAACAAGTATAAATAGTAAACACGACCCATTAATACTACATGAATCTAAATCCTGATTTATAATAGCAAAATGGTCTGATAAAATCAATATGCATCTAACTTACACTAAAAAGCGACTATATGCGGTGGTTTTGGCTATATTACTGTTATGTCTCATTCAGCATATTAACAGACAAATTATGTTCATATTTAAAAGTCCAAACAGGTGCTTTGTAAAATGTAATTTCTTTAGATTTTGGAGTGCAATGTGACCCACACATGTTCTATATACAATATGTGTTTGTAGACTAGGCACAGTTTTTGTGATGCTAAAAGGTTACGTTTATATTAATGAATTATAGTAATATGAATGTGCCTTGGCTGTGAAATCCAGTCTTAATTCATTCCACTTCATGATTCTCAAATAGGGAAGATCAGTCCTTTGCCGGCCCCTCACTTTACACAGTTCCTCATTCAGGCCCCTCATATCAGGCCACACCGTCCCACATAACCTCTCTGACTTCAGCCACAAGTTTCAAAATTTCTCCATCCAAACTTGAATAGAGTCGACTTACCAGCCGCATTCTGAGTTCTAATACACACTTCTTCAAGAATGACCTTTTAGGAGTAATTTAAGTTCACCCAAAAATGAAAATGTGATGTTTATCCGCTTACCCCCGGGGCATCCAAGATGTAGGTGACTTTGTTTCTTCAGTAGAACACAAACAAAGATTTTTAACTCAAACCGTTGTAGTCTGTCAGTCATATAATGCCAGTCAATGGGCACAGAATCTTTGAGAGGAAAAAAAAGCATGCACAGACAAATCCAAATGAAACCCTGCGGCTCGTGACGACACATTGATGTCCTAAGACACGAAACGATCGGTTTGTGCGAGAAACTGAACAGTATTTATATCATTTTTTACCTCTGATAAACCTCAATGTCTAACTGTCACAACATCTGGCGCGTGACGCGTCAACCTGCTCTGGCACATAGATATATATACATAGATGCCTCATTAGCAACTGTTTCTATGGGCTGCGATACATAAGGATCTACATATATATCTATTAATATGTATATATATATATATATCTATGTTATATTTTTGGGTGATCTATCCCTTGAAGTACTATTTACAACAGTAGCATTGGGACGTTTGTGATTTAATGCTCTTAAATGCCACATGAAGATCATCCATAATATATTATTACTGAAATTTCTGACAGTCCCAGACTTTGATAAACCCTGCTTTGGCTGTCAATCATTTTTGTAATTCATTCAAGTCAGTCCATTATTTACTTTACATTTTATTGTTAGGCTCAAGGTTACTTAGGGTTTTGTTTTTCTAAGTGATTAGACTTCAAGATTGTCACCTCCAGCTAATAAGCAAGAACATCATTATAAAATCATTATAATAGTCAGTGTACTTACAGTATTTTTCTTGGAAGTAGGATTTTTCTATGTTGGTGTAAAGTAGTTGGTTCAAGCTGATATTTCCTCTTTATCTCATAGAAAGCAGAATCTTCTAGACTGTGGAGTTTTATTACTTTTTATGTCATAATTATGATTTAGTATCTCATAATTTTGACTTTTTATCTAATGACTTCTTATAGTATCTTATAATTTCAACTTTTAAGTTAACATTTTGAGATACAAAGTCATAATTATGACAAAACGATTATGAAATAAAGTCTAAATTATGAGATCTGTTGTGATGAAGTTAAAATGGAGATAACATAATTATGGAAAAGTCAAAAAGCTGAAATTATGAGATACTGTTATAATTATGACATTAAAAAGTAATAATACTACTTTTGTTGGAAGAAAAGACTGAAATCATTTGAATTTGCTGAAAATGTCCATCATTTCTACTCACATACATTCTAACATGTTAACTTTGAAGTCTTTTAGCTTGAGAAAGAGATTTTCTGACAGATGACTGTTGCAGAAAGCCAACAATCTTCTTGTCAATCACACAGGTATGCTCAAATACGCACGTTTGCCTGGTTCCTGTGCATATAATGTTACTTTTTGATTTAAACGGCAAATATTTGGCAGACCATAATTGCATAAATGTCTGAAGAATCTAGCCGAGACTCACAGAACATGCTCATTTGATGCGATTAGGCCTTTGAGATGATGTCCAGTAATAATTTCTTTATTTTGATTCGAAAAGTTGAGGTTTATGAGTCGATAATGGTTATAGATTGCATTCAATTTTATGAAATTGTGAGGTCTCAGAGGCTGGATGCAGCTTTGCGCCTGCAAGCCACTGAGGAGCAGAAGGCAAGCAAATATTATCTCGAAATCCTCATGTTTCCCAGAAGCTCTCAGTTGAGTCGAGCAGCGAGAACGAGGAACACGTGCTTTCCATTTGAGCCCTTTCACCCCAGCATCAAAGATACGGCATATGCTGAAAGTGTAAACACAGAGGCCCAGCATCCCTCCAGCAGATCATGTGTCCCTCTCATCTCCTCTCATCTGTTTCAGCACCTTCTCCCTCCTCTTTGCTGCAGGACTAAATCTCTGCTAATCCTCTTTACAACTTTTAAAGGTGAAAGACGTGTAGTGTTAAGGGATAGTTCAGCCAAAAATAACAATTCCGCCATAGTTTACTCACGCTTGTGTTGTTCCAAACCGGCATGCATCTTATGAAAGCCCATTTCTGCCAAATAAGAGCGAAAAGCCATGCTTTGGTAAATCCTAATTATGAAAAATTAATCCTAAAAATTTAACTGGCAGAAGTTGAAATGAGATAAAAAATCAGAATTGACCCAAAAGTCCAAATTATGACAAAACGTCTAAATTATTAGATAAAAAGTCATTATGACAAGTCAAAATTATGACAAAAAAAACGTTTGTTTTTTTTAATTTTGAAATAAAAAGTTATAATAATTATAATAAAAAGTAATAAAATTTTTTACTTGTCATAATCAACTGTCATATCTTAATATTTCATCATTTTTACATTTTTACACCACAAAATAAAGAAAATAATGATATTTACCTTTCTTTTTTTTAACCTTTTTTTTACTGTAAAACAAGCAAAAACACTGCAGTGCAGATGCCACTTGTTTTGATATTTTGCAGTGATGTTTACACATTTAAGTGAGCAAATGCAATATGTGAGAATGTTTCTTTAATGTTTTCTCCGTCTTAATATCCGCACTGCTCAGTGTGTTGTATTTGCATAATGTCTCTGGTGTCTGGTGTCATGGTTCCTGTTTAATTATGACCTGACAGGACAAAAAGGGACGAGCAGAGTCCCTTGCCCAATCTTGTGGTTTTGCGATTGTGTGTGTCAGGCTTGAACAAAGGCGCAGAAATGTGGAAGTGAAATGAGAAGTGTGGAACAGTTTGAGGTTTTAACATTTCTGTTGTTTTGAGTTTGACACTGAGCCAGAGTGTCTGACCAAACCACAGCTCCAATCTATTCTGAAGGTCACCGCAAGTCAAAGGAAGCCACATTTGAGGGAAAGATGTCACTCTGTTTGCTCCATCACAAAGCAGAATCACAGATGAGATTGTATTAATGTCTCATATGTTCCTCCTAGATAACGAGGTTAAATGCAGAGCTTCTCATGAGAGAAAAAACCCAGTAATCTCATGTGTGTCTCTTCTACAGTAAAGAAACATTGTAGTCAAATGAGCTAAGCTGCTCTATATTCATTTTAGTGATTCTTATTTCTCCTCAGGAATTTTAGGAGAAATATTTGAGACAAAGTTGAGATCTTCTGCTTTCCTCTTTGACTGCCTTTTCCCGCACCGTCATGTTTCCTAAAACAATCCCAGTAAACAGAAGAGCTCTATGTTACCTTGGAGACGATACAGTATGTGTTTGTGTTTGTTGTGTGTTGAAGGTTGGGTTGGTTTATTGTTTATGAGTTTAGTTCAGTTCCGCAAACAAAAGCCGAACGCTCGGAATCATCGCTGAGCTTTGTGATGAAAATTCCCTGAGCAATTAAACAAATAGCCATTCCTCAGCACGCGCACACACACACACTCACACACACACACACACACACACACACACACACACACACACACACACACACACACACACACACACACACACACACACACACACTTTCTCTCTCTCTCTCACACACACACACACACACACACACACTTCCTGTTGTTTAATGGTAACGGTAAATGGTAAGTAATAAACAAAGAGACGACTGAATGCCAGGAGAGTCATTAATGAAGTCCCCTGTGTGTGTGAGCCAATGGAGCTTCTCTCTTTCGTTCTCCATTTTGTTTTCATTTCTTGCTTTTTTTTCTCACATTTTCTTTCTTTCTTTCTCAATTTCTTTCTTTATTTGCCTTTCTTTCTTTGTCAATTTCTTTCTTTCTTTTTGTCAAGTCTTGATTACTTTCTTTCTCTCACACATGCACACATATTCAATATATACAAACGGGATATTTCTCCCTTGTTGCTCCTTTAAAACCTCGAGGTAGATCTTAATTATGTTGCATTTAAGTAAGAGTAAGAGTATCAAATAAATTGGATTATTTGATGAGAAATGTTTGAAATCTCTGACATTTAAATGCAGTCTTTAGTATTTTGAACAGTTCTGAGTGCAGTTTGAGATAGCGCTGAAGTCTCCTTACTGTAGAGGAGACACATGTGAGGTTACTAGGGTTGTATTTTCTCTGGAGAGTCTCCCTTTGTTTTCCCTTCAGTGTTGTTGATGTTTAGGATGAACAGGAGACGTCACTGGTGATTTTTCTTTTGTCCGGGCACACAAATGCTCTGATATTCCCTGTGTGTTTCTGTATGGTTGTTTACAGCAGATGAGGTGGACACCATGTGATTTCTCCAAACCAGAGGAACTAATAGCATTGTGTGACTCATAGGACGGTTACCAGCAGCTTAAACAACTAATCAACAACAGGCTTAGACTGATTCGAGTAGTTACGCTGAGAACAGACTCCATTGTGTTATGCAAACGAGCGGTAGTAGTTTTAAAGCCTCTGCTCTTAATTTGATGTCAAACCGCAGCAGTAATTATTGCATTTTACAACCTGTTGTTTTCTGGTGAAAGGGAACAAATTGCATCCATTCAGCTTTCTGAGTGTAAAGTGACTCACAGTCTACACACTCACACTCATTTAGCACAGATTTTATCAGCACGTACAGCACACTGTTTCCCATAATATACAACTTTAGTTCTTTTTAAAGCTGTTGCCCAGTACTGTATATACACACACACATATATACATACACGCACACACACACACACAGATGTCACGGTACGGGGGTCACGGTTCGATACGATTTCGGTACAACGGAAAAAAAATATATGTACTATGCTGAGTTTATATATTATATATTGGTTTTAAACCTTTACATAGAAATGATATGCTGATAGAAATATAGTAATATGTGTGTGTGTGTGTGTGTGTGTGTGTGCGTATTTTTGTGAAAAGTCAGGACATAGATGTGTATAATGACAAAGGTATGACAGGTATTACAAGGTGAAGGTGACTTTTCAGGACATTGACCCATGTCCCCACTTTTCAAAACGCTTATACATTTTTTGGGGAAAGTTGAAATGCACAGTCTCCTGTAAGGGGTAGGTTTAGGTGTAGGGTTGGTGTAGGGCAATAGCACATACAGTAAGTACAGTATAAAAACCATTACACCTATGGGATGTCCCCACTTTTCACAAAAACGAACATGTGTGTGTGTGTGTGTGTGTGTGTGTGTGTGTGTGTGTGTGTGTGTGTGTGACCCTGGCCACAAAACCTGACTGACTAAGGGTCAGTTTTTTTAAAATGGAGATTTAAACATAATTTGAAAGCTGAATAAATAAGCTTTCCATTGATATATGTAGATACAGCTATTTGAAAATCTGGAATCTGAGGGTGCAAAAAAAAATCCAAATATTGAGAAAATTGCCTTTAAAGTTGTCCAAATGAAGTTCTTAGCAATGCATATTACTAATCAAAAATTACATTTTGATATATTTACGGTATAGGAAATTAAAAAAATATCTTCATGGAACATGATCTTTACTTAATATCCTAATGATTTTTGGCATAAAAGAAAAATCAATAATTTTGACCCAAACAATGTATTGTTGGCTATTGCTACAAATATACCTGTGCTGCTTATGACTGCTTTTGTGCTCCAGGGTCACATATATTTGTTTTTGAATTAAATATGATATTATAAGTATATATAGTATAGTATATGTATATAAATACATAATATGTGACCCTGGACGACAAAACCAGTGTTAAGTGTCAATTTTTCGAAATTGAGATTTATACACCATCTGAAAGCTGAATAAATAATATTTCCATTGATGTATGGTTTGTTATGATCGGACAATATTTGTCTGAGATACAACTATTTGAAAATCTGGAATCTGAGGGTGCAAAAAAATCTAAATATTAAGAAAAACGCCTTTAAAGTTGTCCAAATTAAGTTCTTAGCAATGCATATTACTAATCAAAAATTAAGTTTTGATAAATTTACAGTATGAAATTTACAAAATATCTTCATGGAACATCAATAATTTTGATCCATACAATGTATTTTTGGCTATTGCTACAAATATACCCCAGCGACTTAAGACTGGTTTTGTGGTCCAGGGTCACATATTAAAGTGTATACTTAATTACTTACTTAATAAAAAATGCATATTATTTATATATAATTATATTCATATAATAATAATATATGTAATTATATTCATATTTATAGTAATTATTCTAAATATTAAATATTTTTATTGAAGTACTTAAATTGTATTAAACCTTTACATTTTATATATATATATATATATATATATATATATATATATATATATATATATAATTCCCATGGTATTATAATGGATTTTTGGGTATAGTACTATAGTAACACTATTACTGCTAGTAAAATTGTTTTTGGACCATAGTGGTAATGCCATGCTATTCTTTCCAGAGTACCATGTAAAATTAATAGTAAATGAATATGTTATTTAAATGCTACCATGGTACATATAAAGCTTAAAATGAGTTGATGCCATTTAAACACGAGGTCACACTGTTGTTTGATATAATTCCCATAGATGGCGCTCCAAACCCAGAAGGTTCTTGTTCCTCCTCAGCTGTGAGTCTGTAGTCGAAGCAGATGAAATCTATAATCTTGAGAAAAAAAACAAAACTCCAGACTGATATGATCCAGATTCCAGGGCCTTTTTTGATATTCTCCAGAGCTCATTATATTATATAAAGCTGTAATTCATTCTGTGGGCATTAAAACGGCAGATTGCTTAAGTGAGTAAGACGTTGGTTCATATTTTATGAGCAATGATTTCCAGCTGGATTTGTAGGTGTGAGACACTCATTTCCTAAGTGTTGATGATGCTGTTATATTCTGTTTATGCCCCCTACATGAGTAACAGGTTATGGAGATGTTTTAATTTCCACAGTGAATCAGAACTTTCCAGAAACGCAGCTCAGTGACGGAAATCTCATTAACATCAAAGTCTTTTCAAGTTGCACTCATGTAGAATTACTGTACTAGATTACAGATTTGTACAGATTATTATAATACAACTTTTGGTCTATATTCTGTAACATTAAGTCACTATTTCCCTGATAACTAGTTATACACAATTAGATTAGTTTATTACCAAACTGTGTGAAGCAGTTTCTTAAGAGAACAAGTTAACTAAAAGATTAGCTCTGTTACAACTCTAGACAAAGCTAATGTGTAAATGTAGCAGTTCTGGTTTATGGGAAGGTCATAAATTCATTGTGGTTATTTTATGCTGATTTAGCAGAAATAAAAATTCCATCTCAGTTTGTGTGCTATAGAGATGACCGTGGCCATAAACATAACCACCAACCATTATTACTCATTACTGTGGTCAACTATCACTAACAATTCAAGCCATGTGAAAGCCTTCCCCGACTGACTTCGGATCAAAAATGAAAAATTTGGGAATTGGTTTTAAACCTTTACATAAAAATGGTATATATATATATAGAGAGAGAGAGAGAGAGAGAGAGACATACTGTACACATAATATAAGTACTTAAGATAAAAAAAAAAAAAAAAAAAAAAAATAAATATATATATATATATATATATATATAGATTAAAAAATGTCTGTAGTACTATAGTAACACCATGATTTCTGTAATTGTACTTATAAGATCAATGTGCTTTAAATGCACAATAACCTGGTTTATATATTTATCATCAGTTAAGCCAATGTTTCTCTTACATTTTAACTCACTGAATAATGCTTGTTTCTCTGCTGGACATATTTAACCATGCTCAAGCTTTTTAACTAAATAAATGTAATTGTTTTCACAATGAACAGATTTATGCTGATTCTAAGCAATTTAATTAAATGTAATTTGTAAATATGATTATTTAAATAAAATAATAAGAAACTATGCTATGATTTTTTTGAGTGGAGGGATCTGACCTTTTATGTATGACTGACAAATATGCTTCACATTAAGTGTATTAGTTTATGTTAAAACTATGCAAAAACAAAACAAAAGCATGCGCATCACTGGCAAAAGTTGGGTGCTCGACAAAAAAAGACTAAAAATAATTACTAAAAGTGGACAAAAATGCAATGACGTTTTGTCGACTAAAACTATGAAATACTCAAATGACTAAAATGTGACTATTACGCATTTTCGTCTCAAGATAAAGACTAAATCAAAAATGCCTGCCAAAATTAACACTGATTCTGTCACACAGGTGATGTTATGTTAAAACTGTGCAATTCTAATATACGTAAATCTTCAATTTAGCCTTAAATTTTCCCTCGTCAAGACACTCCAACAAACAGAAGCCATGTTTTTATTTCAGCGTTGGCTTACAGTTGGCTCTGCATATTAAACTGGTTTGATACAGGAAGTATTTTAGCATTCTTCACCTTTAACGTATATTGTTGTCATCATCCTTTTTTTTCATCTATTTCTCTGCTAACTTCTCTTTTCAGTTGCTTTTCAATAGCTGAGTTCCTCTTTCCAGCAGTCTCATATCAGAAGCCGCTCCCATGCAAAACACCCGCGTGCTGCATCACGCGCCCTGCACCTGATCTCAGGTCAGTCTGCTGCAGAACCTCTACAGGAAATCTGCCCTGAAACTGAGCTGAGGTCAGTCTGCTGAAGTCATGCGATACAAGAAGAAAATGGCTTTCACAAGGCTTCAGTTGTTAGTGATAACAGACCACAGCAATGAGTAATAATGGTTAGTGGTTATAATGTTCAATTACCAAATTTATTTACCATGTTTAACATGGTACTCTGGAAAGAAAACTATATTATTATGGTCCAAAAACTGACAGTTTCTTACCTGCTTCATTTATGTATGAATATATGCATCACATTAAGTTTATTAATTTATTCATGTTAAAGGGTTATTCCACCCCAAAATGAAAATTTTCTCATTAATCACTTACCCTCATGTCGTTCCAAACCCGTAAAAGCTTTGTTTGTCTTCGGAACACAATTTAAGATATTTTGGATGAAAACCGGGAGGCTTGTGACTGTCCCATTGACTGCCAAACAATTAACACTGTCAAGGTCCAGAAACGTATGAAAGACATCGTCAAAATAGTCCATCTGCCGTCAGTGGTTCAATCTGAACTTCATGAAGCGATGAGAATACCTTTTGTATGCAAAGAAAACTAAAATAACAACTTTATTCAACAATTCGTCTCCTCCGTGTCACCGTAGACCCATTTTGGAGAATATCCACTGAGTGTAAACAGCGTATGCTGTTCTGTGTCAGCCGCAACACACGCATACGCTGTTTTCATTCTAATCAAAGCGTAAATAAACATAGAAAACGTATCCGTGTGGTGCGGCTGTCTTTCATTTTCATTTTCATTCCAAATTGTGGTTCCTTCTGGAGCATCAGTGAATGTTTGAACCTTTTTTAATAGTTGTGTTTGAGTCCCTCAGTTGTCCTCAGTTTGAAAAGATGGATCTCAAAATCATACAGTCACTGCTGGAAAGGGTTCAAATATGCAAACGATGCTGGAAAACTGAAGGATCTGGAGGATTTTTCTGAAGAACAGTGCTCAGTTTAACTGTTCAGAATATATATATTGTCTTTATGTTGTTTGTACATTCATTTGAAGATTGAATGTGGAATTATTTAAATATAAAAGTATATTTAAAAACTTTAATGTTAGGTGGGATTAATCACGATTAATTTCAGAAAAATGTGCGATTAATTCGTTTTTGGTTTTTTTAATCAATTGACAGCACTAATATATATATATTTGTATTAAGTAAAAAAAAAAAAATATATATATATGATCAGTGGTAATGTTTTAAATTAATCAAAATAATTTAACCAATTTCAACTTCATTTTCAGGTTAAACAAGATCCAACTCAATTTTTAGAATCACTTCAATATAATTTAAATTGAAATGACTTGTGCAGCCAAATTTATTACAATATAAAATTTAAAGCAGCAAATGTACTGAAGTTTTTAAGTTGAAGTACGTAGATATGCTTTAAATCAGTCTCTTATGATATTATATTTGAGTTAGTATGCTGCCCTATGTAGACCATGACAGCAGGCAGTTCACCAGGCAGTTAAAGCTAATATGTAATAGTGTGGTTGTTATGATTTGTTTCACATTGATTGATATTTGAAAGATATAATATCTGTCTGTGGCTGAGCTTCATGGGAACTTGTGGTCAGGAACTCTGTGTGTGTGTGTGTGTGTGTGTTGTGAAATCGTGGGTTTCATCATAGTAAAACAGCCACAGACATTGTTCGCCTTTGTCCTCTTTGCCATCATGGGCAACCGCTTCCACCACAAGCCACTGCTTTCCAACACACCGCCGGCTGATCTCAGATCATATCGACCGTCCCAAACACCTCCTCTTCCAGTTCAACATCTGATCTGAGATCAGCCGTCCTCTCTTCAGCCTCACGGTCAGTTCGTATGTGAAGTCATGACTTACCCTAGATAAGGCACTAACTTTACTTATCAATTATGAAACAAAGCGGAGAGGAAAAACACACACAGCTCTCTCCACTCCACACTGTCTTCTCACATTCCCGTCATCTGTGTCTCCTCCGGCCCTCACACGATTAGTCCTTTGTAGCCAGACATTAGCAGCTTGTTTAGCTTTTTAGAGGAGAAAAGTCTGACATCTGTAATATAGATCAGTGTTGTTATTGTTAGCCAAAACTAAAACTATTAAAAATGGTTTTAGTTCATCAAAATTAAGCTGAAGGAAAAATAAATATTAGGTGAAAAACTTTATTGAAAATTATAACTGTTGCCTTGAAAATCAACTGAAATAAAATTAGTTTAAGTAATAAAAATAGTAACACAACAACTGAAATAAAAATAAATTAAAATCTGCATAGAAATATTAAGTATAATAGTATAAAAGTATAATAATACTAAATAAGAATAAAATATAAACTCTTGAGAAAAGGTTAAATTTATGATGAAATTCATATTTTAAGATAAAAAACTTAAAAAGTTATTTATTATGAAGTTAAAATAGAAAATATAAATATACAATTAAAACTAAAATAGTTTTGCTAACTGAAATAAAGCTGAAATAAAATATAAATTAAATGAAAATTAGAAATGTTGCATTGGCAACCAACTGAAATAAAATACGTTTAAATTGAAATATTAAAATGATTAGAACTTCAACTGAAAAAAAATAAATAAATAAAATAATAAAAATTACAAATGCAAAAAGCTTAAACTGAAATTAAAATGAAAACTAAAAATCAAAGTGAATTAAAAAATATGAATAAATACTATAATAATACTAAATAATACTAAAATTGCTGTTGGAATTTATAATAGATTTCATATTTTACGATAAATAAAGTTACAATTGAAAAAGAATTGACTCTTGAAATGAATATTGAAAATTTGAATAAATATTATAATGGTATATAAATAATACTAAAATAACACTGTAATAGACATGAGTGGAAATTTGTAGAAATGTGTGTAGACTTTGTTTAGAATTTATTTCCATCCAAAAGTAATAAGCACAGATTATTTCCCAGATGCTTCAAACAAAACTCATGATATGGTTGATGAACGGTCAGTTGGTAGTTTAGTGTTTCCACAGACTTGGATTAAACACTGCTGTTTATATGTGATTGTTGATTTATAAAGGCACGTGTGTGATGTCACCCTGATGACTCCTGGGTAATTCATGGTGCCAGTAAACCCATCAGTCCACGGGCCGCTCTTTCTGTTATGGAAATCATCACGCTGTCTGTCGGGCGGCACAAAGCGTCTTTTCTGTCCACGTTAACATTCAAATTAAGGTGCTTCTCTTTGACTCCTTCTTTTCATTCAATGTCTTTTATCTCTCTTTCTTCCAACAGCCTTTTATTTTTCAGACCAGCTTTATCATTGAAGTGAATTTAAACTGAAGTTTCTGAAATAGACTCTCTGTCTGTGGCTGTGTTCTTAGGTGGAAGCTGATTTACCTAAAATGGGATTACAAATGCAAAGTAAGAGTTTGTATTAGCATGGTTCAGCATGTGAGGAGCAGTGAAAATAGCCGTGTGTTGCTTACGCTTGTGGTGTGAATGCTGTAACCCGTTAAAATGAGCGCGAAAATCTGCTGATGCTAGATGTGTGAAACAGGCCGTTAAACATGCAACGTAATGTGACAGTGTAGCATGCTACTGTTTGAAGTGTTTAATGTTGGACGATGCACGCTGTTTTATAATACTTATAATAATAGGCATTCTGCTTAAAGCACAATTTTCAAACTCAATCTTTGTTCAAATTGATTTAAATCATTTTCACACAAAGTCTGTATGTGCATTTCACTCTTTATTTAGGCTATAAATAATTTATTATGTATTTCGGTAACACTTTACAATAAGGTGTCATTTATTAGCATTAGTTAATGTATTAACTAACATGAACAAACAATGAACAATGCATTTATTACACTATTTATTCATCTTTGTTAATGTTAGTTAATGAAAATACAGTTGTTCATTGTTTATTCATGTTAGTTCACAGTGCATTAACTAATGTTAACAAACACAACTTGTGATTTTAATAATGCATTAGTAAATTCTGAAATTAACATTAAGTAAGATTAATAAATGCTGTAGAAGTATTGTTCATTCTTAGTTCATGTTTACTAATGTTGTTAACTAATGTTAACTAATGGACCTTATTGTAAAGTGTTACCTGTATTTCATATTTAAAAAATTTAAACTACAATGAAAAAAATGGACAGTTTGGGGTAGATTTCATATCTGTTGACTGAATTTGAAGCTTATGTGAAAGTTTAATTTAACAATGGATGGGGGGACTAATTATCCGCCCCCTTTATCCTTTATGATGGTTTTCGTATTTTAAGATTAAAATCATGAAAAAGTGAATTTATGATGGATTTCATATTTAAACATGGGAGCTCTTGTTTAAAAAAAAGTGTACATTTATGATGAATTTCATATATTCTGATTTAAAACTTAAAAGGTTTACATTTATGGATTTTGTATTTTAAGATGGAAATTCTTGGAAGTTTGAAATTATGATGGATTTCAAATTTTAACATTGCTACTCTTGAAAAAGTTTGAATTTATGATGAATTGTTTTAGATTGAAACTCTGGAAAAATGTTAAATAATATGATAATGTTAAATAATATTATAACAGTAACTCTTGAGGAAAAAAGTGTACATTTATGATGTTTTAAGATTAAAGTATGAATTTATGATGGGTTTCATATTTTAACATCTTGGAACTCTTGGAAAAAAGTCTAATTTAGGATGGATTTCAGATTTTAAGACTGAAAAGATTTTGACTTTATGATTGATTTCATAATTTAAGATTGAAACTTGAGCAAAGCTTGATTTAATGATAGATTGGAACTCTTGGAAGAAGGTTTGAATTGAAAATCTGCTTGAAATAAACTCCTGTGACATAGCTGAAGCATCGTCCATATATTACATTCTGAGCATACTTGTTCCTGCTTTATGAGCAGGTCTCAGTGATGTCAGCTTCCGTCTCCTCAAACATGATCCCGCACACCTGCTAACTGCTTCATTAGCTCGCATTACAGTGTGCTTGGAGGCACGTCTGTCTGTAATTAACCTATAGCTGGCGTTTGTGCGATTGTCTGCGAGCGTGTGTGTGAGCGTGAGCTGTAATTAGGCCGCCTTTGACAGCGTGGTGATCATGTGTCAGTAGTTTGAGGCGTGCTGTAATTACCATGTGCATGATCAAGTGTCATGGCTGGCCTGTTCACTGCGAGTGTGTGCGTGTGTGTGTGTGTTAGAGCGAGGCGCTCGGTAATTAACATCTTTGATTTACAAGAGAGAAAGAGAGAGAGTACTAGAGTAGGAGAAAGTAGGCGAGAGATAAAACAGGTGGCTCAAGAAGAGCAAACGGTGCCTTTTTACCGCACTAATACACACCCACCGACCCGCACACGTTTACTATTATATCAAGATCATCATTGGGTTAGTTGGAATTAAAATTATTGTAGAGTTAAACGAACTCTGACCTTAAATGCATTTAGTACATTTGTACATTTAATAATAATAATAAAAACATGTACAATAAAATAGTACATTTAGTACAAATGCATTCCATCTGTACACTGAAAATAATTTGGTGTAAAAACAAATTTCACTCAGAAATGCTTGTAAATTTCACAAAGAATTGAAACAAAGAAATGAAAAGTAGCACTTAGAATTAAATGTGTTTTTTTAGTTTCTTGTAAAATGTACATTTTTCTTTTATTTACAAATTTATTTACAAAAATATTTTTTGTGTACAAATTTACACTGCCATTCAAAAATTTGCAATTAGTTTTTTTTTTGTAAGTATTTATTAAATGGGTCAAAAGTGACAGTAAAAATATTTATAATGTTGCAAAAATTTATATTACAAATAAATGCTGTTCTTTTGAACTTTCTGTTCATCAAAGAATCCTAAAAAAAAAATCTATCACAGTTTCCACAAAAATATTAATCAGCACAACTGTTTTCAACATTGATAATAATCAAAAATGTTTCTCGATCAGCAAATTAGAATGATTTCTGAAGATCGTGTGACACTGAAGACTGGAGTAATGATGCTGAAAATACAGCTGCGCATCACAGAAATAAATTACATTTTAAGATATATTCACATAGAAAACAGCTGTTTGAAATTGTAATAATATTTCACAATTTTTACTGTATCATAAATGGCAGCTTTGACGAGCAGAAGAGACTTCAAAAACATTGTTTCAAAACCATTCTAAAAATCTCACTGACCCCAAACTTTTGAATGGTAGTTTATATCACTCTCAGAAATAAAGGTACAAAAGCTGTCACTGGGGCGATTAAAAGCTACTAATATTAGGTTCTAATATGCACTCTTTTGGGGTAAATAAGGTACTAAGTAGAGGTCTTCACGGGTCCAAAAATTCATAAATGTGCTGCACCGAACCGACCCGGACCCGTATTTTATTTGAAAGTGGGACCCGAACCCGTGCAGACCCGAGAAATGCCTTAAATGTACTACCCGGACCCGACGCGGACCCGACCATTATTCGAAAGTTGGACCCGAACCCGGCTGGGACACAGACCCAACTGCACCCGATCGGCACATATTGCACAGCAAACTGCTATTAAGAAGTGCGTTACACTTTACTGCGTGCATGTTCAATACTTCCTCAGTTGTTTCAGGTTTTTTTTTTTTTTTTTCCAAATCACTCATGAAAGAATCCATGATCACCGTCCGCGTGCAGTAGGCTACATTAACTCTGCCCGCGCTCTGCTTCTGGCAGCTGAGGTAACGCGTGTTTTGGGGTTTTTTTTTTTCTTTCTTTTTTTCACCTCAATTTTCTCATCCTAATTTTACAAACTGCAAGTTACAAAACACACGCATGCTGACTGACACTGATCTCTGGCGGGTGCGGTGTTCTCCGATCGACTCGGGTATTACACACAATGTTAAACAGACCCGGGACCCGAAGTAATAGATTGGGACCCGACCCGGACCCGGCTGACCATTTAAAATATAGACCCGAACCCGTACGGGTCCCAGGTCCTCGGGTCCTCCGTGAAGACCTCTAGTACTAAGGTGTACCTTGTGAAAAAGTGCCACCCCAATGATAACGTTTGTACCATTTTTTCTGAGAATGATGGTGAATATGATGTTGACAGTCCACAAAACACCCTTAAACTTCATGCAACAGTCAGACATCAGAGCTCAGAAACTCAGAATGACCTCTGAAGCTGTGGTCATTCAGTTGTTAACTTCTCGTTTCACAACTCAACAACAATCTTGACACAGACGTGACCTCTAACTGTGTTTATGAGGAAAAACCCAACGCTTGTTAACATTGTGGTGGTTTTACTTTAAGCTGTCGTATGTGTGGGGTCTTTACCAGCAACAACTAGGCCAGAGGCTCCGATGTCAAGGGCAGCGACCTTTGACCCCATCTATAAACCACTGAACCGCGGCTCTAATGACTGGAGGTCGAGGGGTGCGATTGTTGTAGCTTGCGGTGCGTATAAATTAAGATAAACTTAAACACACATGCAAACACAACTTCAGTTGATTAGCATTGAAGCTGTGTCTAACGCTAATACGAACTTGCCCGTTCTGTCCTGAAATGTAAACGAACAAACTTACTTTAAGAGGAATATAAATAAGCATAAGTGCTTATTAAGGTGATGACAGCATGTGGAGAGTATTTGTTTGTTGCTCTGGGTGCGTGTGTGGGGTCAGAGGGTTTGACGAGGGGAAAGCAGATAATTGGCCCCTTGTGGATCAGCCCAAGAGCAAGAAAAAACCATTAAGACGCTTACACTCATTTCATAAGAATTTTCTTACACCGCTTTTTCTTTTTAATGCATGTGTTTTATGCTGTATGAAAAGAGGTGGCATTGTCTGCAAATAGGGCACACTTTGGTGTCTCATCATTTTAAAAAAAGGAAAAAACTAAGAAAAAAGGAAAAATTATCTCGTTTTTTTTTTTTGAGAATTTTTTTAAATTTTTAATTACATTTTTTAAATGTATTCATTAAAATTGACTAATTTTATATATTTATTTTTTTCCCCCTTTTTTTAAGTTTAACCTAATGATCATGTTTTTGAGATGTTTTTAAATGTATTTTGTTTTACTTATAAGTTTGTTTGTTTTTATTTGTTTGTTTAATTATGTTTTTGTTTTAAATGTAATTTTTTTATTTTATTTTATTATTTGTTTATTTAGTCTTCTGTTTATTTGAAATGATCTCATTATGTTCGTGTTTTGTTGTAAATGTAATATAATTACATTTAAATGTTGTAAATAAATATCATTTTATTTATTTATGTACTCTTTTATAGTGTAGATTAGATTAGATTAGAATTTAGCAGTATAAAAATTGTGATTTTGGCCTGTCCCACAACTAAGGAGATATTGCCAAAATGTTTAATCATATAGCAGTGTCATTATCATTGCAATCATATTCAGTAACGAGATCTCTTGAATTCATGTTCAATTCATTGATACATATTAAAAAATCAACTAATTTATTTGAATTGCCAAAAATTCAAATTTCTCACGTTGCATTCAACAAAGTTACTGTAAGAAAAATGATAAAATAATTGATCAGATAAATGCATTTTTATTGGAAATATGTTTAATAATAACATAAGCATCTCCTGATAACAAATGCGTGATCATCTGCTGAAAAAAGAAAGAAAGAAAGGTTTCCTGTTGTGGAAAGTGGTATAATATATGAACTAAGCAATACTGTTTTATTAGCGGCAGAGGGGGAGCCGTTCAGATCCTTTTACACATGCTGCAGTGGGACTCTTAGGGGTCGCTAACGTTTCCTCCTAACGGGGAGTTAACGATCGGACGGCCCCCGATGGATCTGCCCGCTGCTTCCAGAAAGTAACAAATCCATCTTCTTCATCAGCGTTAGGCTTTAAACCAATCACCTGCTGAACAGTGTCATCAACACGCCCGCCCACCGCAGTAAAAATGGCCGTCTAACTCATTATTATACAATTCTTTTGCAACAGCTAACGCAGAAGATGGCCCAAAACTGCAGGATTTGTAAATCATTAATGGGCGATTTACATTGTTTATTAGGGAAGGAAGATGCGTTAGGAAGTCCATTAAAAATGGAGGCAAATATGGTGTTCTTTCCTTTTCACATCAGATGAATCATCTAGAGAAACAGCTGACAGAGCATTGTAAAAAAACTAAATAAGCTAATTAATAAGTAAAATGAGCTAATTAATAAGTCAAATAAGATTTTTCTAATAGCCTAGTAGTTTCTTCTAGACAGCAGTGAAGTTAAATGGAGAGCAAATTGATCATTTTGGTTCTCAGATTTGTTTTTTAGATTTAATAAATAAATAAATAAAATGAGTAAATGAATAAATTACATGTAAACAACAACAAAACATGAGCATTAAATTAAACAGATGTTTAAACAAATGAATAAAAAACATTTAATCAATACATTTAAGAAATAAATTTACAAATTCTCACAACAGAAAAGTGAAAAAAAGCATTATTTGTTAATAATTTTGGCAATGTTCACTCAAAAGCTGAAGTGCTTAAGCTCAGATCAACGAGGCCTGCGATCAGTCAGTTCCAAAAAGAAACACAAAACCTGTGCTAATTGAAAGAAAACAAGTTCACAACATTTTTGAATTTTAGTAAGCTTTAGTCCAATCCAATAACTAGATTTTTCAGGAAAAATAAAATCCTCTCTGGATCAAAATGAAATGCGAACACAGCATGATGGTTAAACGAGCAACTTTTGAGCAATGAAAAGTTTTTCTTAGTGAACTTGTTATTTTTTGAACTTGTTAACATTTTGAAAGTTTCCTTTACTTCTCATATGTAAACTTTTTGTATTTTTTGGTATTTGTTAGCTTTCTTTTTTATTTAGCATCTTTTAATTACCGAACCGGACACCGTGTGTCAGCGCTGTGTGCTCTTGCAGTAGTTCATGCATGGCTGTGTGATTTTAAGGCTCTGATGGGCTGACATACAGAAGAGGGGTCAGAACCCTCTGTCACGCCATTTGCCTCGTATACTCAACTAATTAGCAGATTAAACGCCATCGATAACGCTCAGTCCATTAATTACTGCCCGCTGTTGTGGAGCTGTATGCAGCGATGGGGTGGGAGTGTGAATTGATCATGAAGATAGATTCAGTTTAATTGAGATAGAAGCACAATGCGTTTCTCAAAGGCCTTTGTAATGATCAGAGATTGTTGGGCTTATTAGCTGTAGGTTGTGAGTAAGTTGGGGATTTTTTGCATTTATTTTTTTGGGAGTGAAGATGGGAATAGAGGGTTGAAAGAGGGTGAATAGGACAACGTGTCCCACCGCACCTCATGCCTGATGTCTTAAGCCTCGTTCAGACTGTCAGCCCAAATCCGAAACAATCTTGTGTCGTTGTGAAGTGCAAGTAAAGCGGAAAAAAAACACAATGTACTGCTAGTATACGTACCTCTTTGTGTTTTGAAAGTAGCGGAGACAGCAGCACAGAATAAAGACGCTCATTCCAGCTTCCTGCGTTTCTGCCGATGCCTCACAAGACGAAATATAATAATACAGCGCAACTGCGACGGCAACATGTTGTCATGTCATAAGACAACATCTGTATTGCAAACTGTATTTCTGTTACTGTTGTTTTTAGCGTAGGCATCACAACGCAACGGCATTACCAAAGAAACCAATGCACATTCCGTAAAAACGAAAGAGTGCTTATGGACACACACATCGGATTTGAACAGTTGCGATATGCTGTGTGGTATGCATATTCCATCCGGATATGCACAAAATCGGATTTGGGCTCTCAGACTTCTGAGGCTTTAGAGACTTGACTCTATTGTTTTAGGTAAGCAACGACCCAGAACACCCTAGCAACCACATAGTAACGCATTAAAACACCTCAGAAAACCTTTGCAACCACCCAAAGCATTGTAGCATCATTAGCGAATTTTGCATATTTCCTTTTTTTTTTTTTTATGAACGTTCAATTCCTAAAAAAAAATCAATTACATAAAAAGTCACAATTACCTTTTTTATTTAATTCCATGGCAGAAAAAAAAAAAACTGAACTACAAGATTTAAACAGAATTCTGAGAAATTCCATTTTTTTTCTCAGAATTCAATTTTTTTTTTACATCTTGCAATTCTGAGTTTATGACTTTTCTGCACAGAATTGTCAATTTATATCTTGTCGCAATTCTGACTTTTTTCTCTGTTTAATTGAATTTGTATCTAGTTTTTATCTCCGATTTGCAATATACAAATTCAGAAGTCTGACTTTTTTCCCTCACAATTCCGAGTTTATACCTCGCAAGTCAGAACTGTGAGGAAAAAAGTTGTTATTACCTTTTTTTATTTTTTCATCCCATAGCAGAAACAAGCTTCCATAACAACCAAATGTGTTTTCATAAATCTTTAAATATGAATTACAAGAACTTTGGAAAATTAAGTTTTTAATATACACTACAGTACAAAAAAAAAACTACAAAAAATAATAATGCTTTTATCCAGTAAGGATGCATCAAATTGATCAAAAGTGACAGAAAGTAAACATATTCAAATATTACACAGTTAGTTATTTTAAATTGTAAAAGGATTTCACTGTATTTTTGATCAGATAAATGCAGGTGGTCAGCAGGGGAGACTTC
Organism: Onychostoma macrolepis; assembly: GCF_012432095.1. Classification (NCBI taxonomy): domain Eukaryota; kingdom Metazoa; phylum Chordata; class Actinopteri; order Cypriniformes; family Cyprinidae; genus Onychostoma; species Onychostoma macrolepis. The sequence goes on from NC_081155.1 coordinate 45,182,330, forward strand.
TTTCAAAACATCTTACCGACCCCATTCTTTAATTTAATAAAAAGTAGTTACTCAGCAACAGATTTTTCGTGTTTAATTATTCTTAAAATTGTACTTGCATCCTTGTGTTACCGTGCTGCATGTTCATAAAATCATGGTAATGGTACTCTTTGATCATTTTTTGGACTAAATCAGACCAGGTGTTCCAGTCTCTCCCATACTGAAGGTTGAGTGAATGTTTCCAGTATGTGTGTGTGTGTGTGTGTTTTGTAGGGAGTGTGTGGTGAGTCGTCTGCTAAATACATTTACTGGAATGATGAGAAATGTGTGTGAAAACATTCACATCTGTCTGCGAGAGTCTCAATTTAGTGTCGTCCCTCACGTACACTCAGGGAAACTCGAGTGCACGCTCTACTGCTTCTCTAACACACACACACCATCAAACAGACATTAAACAACATTCTTACAGTCAAAACACCCTCTGCGACAAACACACACACAGCACAGTCATCTGTGTTTTCAAGGCCTTGATTCCGTTTCAAAGCACCAGTGATGGATCCAGAGATTCGTCTCTCTGTAAGCCAGAAGCCAGTCTTGTCAGCCGGTGCCTCATCACACACATCTGCTCCAGCGTGGCTCAGTGATCGCTCATCACGACATCATCCAGCAGCAGTTCGACAGATAAAACATATCGCACACACAACGTCTGTGCGTGTTTGTCATGGCAAGCATGACAGCGTAGACGAGGTATTTGTGTGTGTGTGTGTGTGTGTGTGTCATTTCAGGGTGACCTTCTGTCTTAAAGAGCTCTATTATGATGAAATATGAGGATAAATATTAGCTTTCATAATGTGACGTGCTGTGGACAGAAACTGAATATTTGAAAAGAAAATATAGAGACAATTGGACTTAATATGTAAGTGTAATTGCTGATGTCACTAAAAGTTGCTTCAGACGTGGAGGAAGTTTCATTTTGATGAAACATGATGAAGCCAAACATTTTTCTTTAGAGTAACATTCAATGATTCGAATGAATCATTCAGAGTGAGTAACAAGTAAATGAAGTCAAATCAGTCAGCACAGCACAGTTTAAATAGGTATCTGTACTTTACTTGAGTCTTTATACTTCTGTCAACTTTTACTTTTACTCATTTACATTTCCTAATTAAAATGTATACTTTTACTCCGATACATTTCCCCGAAGCATTTTCGTTACTTACTACAAAATAAAGGCTGCATCCGAAAACTGAAAAAATGCTGCCTGCAAAGTCATTGCCTCATAAGGCAGCGAGGCAGCTGCCTAAGATTTCGGATGCAGCCAAAGTCGGAAGAAGCTGGTTTGACGCATCAGTGGTCTGGCGTTTGTAAGTTAGACTCCTAAAAAACACCTGTGCTCATGTGCAAACAAGTACTCGCACAACCGCGGATGATTTCGCGTTATCTTCCACTCAAGTCGAGGCTGGAGTGTGCTGTGCAGTAGGCTACAGTATATCGTCTGCGACAATATGGTAAGTGTTGTTGTAATGATGTGCGATCTGACATTGAGTATATCACCAAATCACACACAGAGAGTGCACACACGTGATTTACTAGTCTATTAACAGTCATTCTAAATTGTAGATGGCAAAAATGCTTCTGTATGTATGTTTTTATGTTTATATAATTTAATATAGTTAATCTATATCACACATAGAGTGCCGTTTTTAATCCAGATATCAGCATGATAACAAATGTAATAATCATTTTATACTAGTTTAATAAAGTTAGTAGACTTACATTTTAGACACAATATTGCTCAATTTTGCCAACAAAAATAGCACTGTTTTGCTTCTCTGAACTAAGGACGGTGTTTACTTATTGAATGAATCAGCTTTTTGAACAAATTGGTTGAATGAATGATTCAGTGATTCACTCATTAACGGTCAAATGCTTTGTTCCTGAATGAATCGGTTGAATCTCAATGACTCACTCATTAACAGTCACTTGGTGCCACCTACTGGCAGTTTTAATTTCTACTCTTTTTCATATTTTAAATAATTTCAAATATCAGTATTCAACGTTTTACGTTTAAAACAAAGCATTATTTATGCATTTGTAACTGCAGCTTAAATGCATCCATGTCCCCTCTGAGATGCATTAAACTGTGTAAATACGTCTAAATGCTATTTCAGATGCAGATTCCAGAAATGTTCTTATGTTGGAATGAAAGACACTAAGTACCGGATGAAGTGCTTCTTATTCTTACCCAAAGATACAAAATGGAAGAAAGAGTTAAAACTGAACACAATCTTGCAACTCAAACTGTGTATAAACATTTTTTTTTTTTTAATGTATTTATGTGCTCCTTTTCCTTTTTGCATTTACTAGTACTTTTACTTTCAATACTTAAGTACGTTTAATTTTTAAAAAATACTTTTCTTACTTAAGTACGATTTATATCACATACTTTAAGACTTTTACTCAAGTAATATTCTAAACGGTGACTTCAACTTCTGGTAAGGTATCTGTACTTTTACTTAAGTATGGCTTTCAGGTACTTTATACACCACTGGTTTTTAAATAAGCAATTATCATATTTTCCGTCCAGTTTGTTTTTGCTTTACAGTAATGAGTGATTGTCTTCCATAATAATTTGTTTTCATTATGGCATTTTTTCATGCCAGTTTATAATTTCTGTGCATGCATGTATGGTTCAAATGACTTGCTTTGCAGCTGCTTTAAATCACTGTAAATATGTAAGTTTATGTAAAGTGCAAAAAAAAAAAAAAAACAGAAATTAAGTTCAGTTTCTTTTAAAGATTAATTTAAGTTTTCAAAATACTAAGACTAAAACTGAATAAAATTAATAATGAAAACTAACTAAATATTTAAAAAATATCTTTCAATTTAAAAAAAAAAGTTATTAATTTAGCTTGAAATATGCCTGGGCATGTTCTCGACAGGTTTAATGATTCACCCACATGCTCTGTCTGAAACAAAAGAACACTTCATTCATTAGGAGTGTTTTGATGTATTGTGTTTTTGTAGCAAGGAGTACCTGATTTCACCAGCCTGTCTGGGTTAAACGCCTCACATGTAATCATATCATTCTTCCTTTCAGGAATGAAGCGCACTGTGTGTGTGCGTGTGTTTGATGATTATATGTTGATGGGTCAGTGGTCAGAAATGCTGTCGTGTCCCGGGGGTCTCAGTGACTCATGGATGTTTGGGGATCAAAGCGCTGCCGTTGTCTTTGTTACGAACACAAAGCACTGGTTTTCTGATTTCTCCTCGTGTTGCTTCATCTAGTGTCATGTTTCACTGGCTGCTGGGCCGAATGCCAAACAATGACAGTTATGAACATTACCGTAGTACTTACATACAGAAAGATATGCGCTGTTTCTCTCTGTCTTTAATCTTTCATTCTTTCATTGTCATGTTTGCACACACACACACACACACAGTCACTCACTTGTTGCTCATCTTGTTAAGCTATTCTAGGTAATCGGTCACAGAATCGACCTCCTGCTGCTCTACAGAGTTACAGCGTCCCGAAAGTATGGAAGCCATTTCTGCCATGGAATAAAAAAGTTCATTGTGATCGCATAATTCAGACGGTTTTTTCTTGCAATTTCATGTTTACACCTCACAATTAATTTTTTCACAAATCAGTTGTGTTCATTATCTCACAGTTCTGTTTATATATCTTGCAATTCTGACTTTTTTTCTCAGAAGTTCTTCTGTCACGAAATATAAAAAAAATTTATTTCACTTTTTTTTTCTTGCAGTAGCATGAGTTTCTCACATTTCTGACTTTTTTTCTCTGATTTCTGAGTTTGTAACCATTTTTTATTTATTTTTTTCAATGAAAAATTGAATCTTAATTGGAGGCTAATTGCAACTTTTTATCTCACAAAACAAAAAAGAACACTTAGTCATTTATCTCTGAATGTCATTTTATTAGATATAAATGATCAAATCGAGTCATTTATTGTACAGAAAGATTCACAAACACACTTTACTATCAAAACAATTCACAAAAAAGTTTGCTGGGTTTAAATGCTAAAACAATAGCTGTTGAGGATGAAGATAGTCAGTAACATGTTTGTTTGTGGTTAATGGATCATGTTATAATGATTTTCTCCACCTGTGGTCCCTCTGCAAGGACACGTGTGTGAACTTTATACATCCACTAAAAATCACTAAAACACCAGTTGATTCAAAGATACTGCGAAAAAAAATTACATTAAAACACTTTTAAGTGTGACTTAAGAGTTCAAATATATTTTAACGCTTCATGTTTTATTAACTGAAGATTCCTGTCATGCTCTGTTAAACCGCATCACAGTCAGGTACTGTCTGCCAACGCAGCGCTGGGATGTTTTCCTCATTACGTCTAACTGTGTGTGTGTGTAACAATTCCAATGCCTCAGTTTGCTTTTTCTAGCTTGTTCAGCAGCAGTGAAGATAAAATCCTAAAATAAACCGATTTTTATCACTCTATATTAAGGTCAAGGGTAGGGATGTTCATTTCGGTTATTTTTCCTAACCGACAACCGGCGCTAATTAACCGATTATTAACCGTTAACCGACAAGATTATTTTAAATTAGAACTAAAATTAAATTAGAAAGAATAAGTGTATGTGACCCGTTAAAAATACTAACATTTGTTTTCCGGGGATTAATTTTACATGCGCGAAAAGCAGCAAACAACCCTAACCTTTTACAATTCCGATTATCTTCATGACTAAAATGAGTAGTTGCTTCCACTGTTAGAAAAAAAAAAAATCAAGTGATATCTCCAGCGCCGCACACAGTTTAGCATTCTACCTTGACAATGCAGCCTGTTCATTATCATTATAAAAAAACAATCAGTCAAACATATGGGGAAAAATAAAAAACACTGCTCAGTTTAAATATGTAGTAAAATCTGTGCCGTTAAGCGTTATCACCGTACCGCCGTGAAGTTATGCAAAACATTTTGTTTTACGTGGATATTGGAACGCGAGTGAAGTAGGCCTAGGCTAAAAGGTAAATAATATTTTGGGATTCAAATACATCGTGAATACGGAAACATTTGATTTTGTGTCGAACGAGAGACCCAACATTGGTTTCAGTTTCGTTTTAGCCTTAATTCGTTTTGGCATGTCGCTATAGCTTCTTACATTTTTAATTCTTGTTCTTTTATACTGTTAATTGAAAGGATTTGTTGTGGTGTGAGGGGAACTAAAATAGCATAGCTATGTTTACAGCGTTTATTATAATATTTGTAATTCGCGTCAGCCTATATCTGAATGAAATAATAAAATGCGACTTATAGGCGTTTTTTTTTTTCTCTCTCTTTTTTTTTTTTATACGCATAGCTTATTTTAACCATGCATTAAACCTTTTAAAATATCTTGATAAATTACTGAAAAAAATTGGTCAAAATTCTTATAGTGTAGTTAGCGGTTAAACGGTTAAAATGAACATTCTTAGTCAAGGGTAAATGCCATAGTTGTTTTTTTTGTTTGTTTTTTTTCCTTCTTCTTTCTTTTTTTTTTTCTCTAACCAGCTGTGTTTCAGGAATATCTGTTTGTGTTTACTGATTGCATGAGATTTCTTGACTATTTTTAACACACATGCATTACCTTCAAGACTGTTTTTAAAGAAATAAATACTTTTGTTTATCAGAGATTTTCAACTGTTTTCAACATTGATAAGAATCATAAATCTTTCTTTAGCAGCATTTAGCATATTAGAATGATTTCTGAAGGATCATGTGACACTGAAGACTGGAGCAATGATGCTGAAAATTCAGCTTTGATCACAGAAATAAATTGCATTTTAACAGATATTCACATAGTAAACAGCTATTTGAAATTGTAAAAATATTTCACAATTTTTCTGTATCAAATAAATGCATCCTTGGTGAGACTTCTTTCAAAAAAAAAGCTTACCAAACCCAAACTTTTTAGCGCAAATGTATTACTTGTTTCCAGTAAAAATATCTTACTCATATTTGCAGTTAGTGATTAAATCAAACCTCTGAGATTAAGTGTTAAACATACTTATGATGAGTAATACAGTTAAAATGATGACCGAGATGATATTTTCTCTGAAATGATAAATCTTTTTTTTTTTTTTTGCAGTGTAATTGTTTTCTAATTCTGGTGAATTATCAGCCAGGATAGTGATTTTTCTATCCAGCAGTGGTTTATTGTCAGTTCTGTACAAGTGGCAGATTGTTAGTCGCCGTCATGCGAAAGAGCAGAGGGTGTTGGACTGACAGGAACAGAGGTCGTCTGGGAGGGGAATTCTCACAGTTTGCTGTTCTGTCTGTCTGGGATGCTGCTTGAGTCCTGACTCATCCTCCTCCAGCAGTGGGAATGTCAGCAGGTGTTTGGAGGATCTCTCCATACATGCATAGCTCTCCGCTTCCCTCACTGCCTCATTCCCTCCCCCGCAGCACAGAGAAATCTCTTTAATATCTCAGTTGTTTCTCCTAGATGGCATTGAGATTAACTGGAAAGCAAACGGACGCATTTTCTGAAATGTCCTGCTTCTTTCTCCGCCGTCTATATAGGCTTTCACACATGCAAACGCCACCCCTCTAGCTGCTGAACTCCTGGCATGCAGTGACTCAGGGTTTAATAATTATATTCATCATGACTAGAGTCTTTATCCACAGAACGAAATATGCCAGGAAAGTCCCTGTTTTTATCTCTTCACTTCAACCACAGGCAAAAAAGTAGTTGTGAGAAAAATCTGTGGGGAAAATGTTTTTGTTGAGAAATTATAACAAACTACTGTAATAAATGCATAATTTTCTCTTTACTGTAATGTGCCCAAGAAGTGGTTTGACTAGTAAAAACTGTTTTAAACTTTTTTCACTCAGAAATTGTTAGTAAATTTCATAATTAATTGCAAAGAAATGACAAGTAACACATTAAATTAAGTATATACTCTTTGTTTTATTTATTATTGAAGTTATTTAAACTTCAACATAATTATGGTAATAATTACTATTATTTATTTTTATTGATTTATTTATTTTTTCAGTTATATTTGACAATACATATTTTGCAATTCTCATTATTCTCTGTAATGAATTTCATTCAGTTCTCATTATTCTAAGTCATTCTGTCTGGACACATGATATTTTTTATAACTTAAATCATCATAAACCTAAAGAAGTACAACAAAGAATAACACGTTGCATAAATTCTAAAATTCTGAAGAACTTTTATTTATTTATCGATTGATTTTTAATAAGATTTTTTTATGTATTTTGCATTACAATAATTTTCTTAACTTTTAATATTAGTTTCTTTTGATTTTGTGGGTGACAGTCTTAATTTGATTATATACAAACCAGCTCTTACCTTTAAATAAATCTTAAAACTTTAAATTCACCATAACTATTTAAGCAGTTTAAAACTCAGAGCCCCAACCATTATCAAAGTGCAGTATAGTGACAACTGCAACCATAGATGAAAGCACGAAAAGTTTAGTATGTTATGTACAATTTAAAACTCATTTGCTCTTTCAGATTCCCTCTTTCTGTGTTTTGGGGACTCCGTTGATGGACATCCAGGAGTTCAGCCGGTGGAGCGAGGAGTGTTTTTCTCAGGGATGAGGATATGCGCTTCCAGGATGCGGCACGATGTGTTGCCGTGGGAACACAGCAGGAGACCTGTGTGTAGGACAGCTGTGCGTCCCAGACATCAAATACAATAAATAAATAACAGATAGACAGCCCTCCTACTCACCCCTCACAGTTCTGCTAGACATCAAGACACAAATGTTTCTAACACTATATTTAAATAGCAGAACCCTGGACTTTAGGTTCCATGAAGAACCATTTCAGGTTCTTTAGGTTGATATGGTTCTAAATTGAAAAATTAAGAATGTTTAGAAACTGCTTCTTTTATTTTGTCTTTTAGAGTTCTAAAACGCAGCCCAAAACTCACTGCGTCAAACTCTGCCGGCGGAAATCCAAGACGCACATCCCATGATTTAAGAGTTCAGGTACAAATGACACTTCTAAACTTCTAAATGAGTTTTTTACAGTAGCAGTAATACACAGCTGGTTTATACATCACTCTTCAAAATAAAGGTTCTTCTGATGTCCTTTTTGAAACATTTTAGACTGAACAAAGAACCCTCTTCTGGGGCCAGATTCACAAAAGGTAATTAAGAACAAAATTCTTTCAGCATAACACGTAATATATAATACTACTGCAAGGTATGTGCACGCCAGTGATCTTTAATGTAAATGGTGATCGGTTATTATTGTGACTTTTTCTTAAATGTAATCAATGTTTCATTTTCTGCAACACATTGTTTTTATTCACCCATCAGTTTGGCCTATTTAGCTTTTCATAATGTGTTACTTCAGACTAGTGGAAAGAAAACATCCAAAATACATTTTTAAGTGTTTATTTTATTGCTGTTTGTTTTAGATTTCAATTAAAATGCATGTCTTGAAAGGCAGTTTTGTTGCTCTGTATATTATGAAGGTTTTATTTGGAGGTTGTTTTGATTTTTTTACATTTTATTCTTAAAATCATGGTAAAAGTGTGTTCTTTCTGTCTGTTGACAGTATTTTCTGATTTATGGAGTGATGAAAAGAGAAATGTAAAAACCTTTAACGCCAACAAAACAAAACAAAAATTTTGAACCTGATTTATCCAATGATCGGATTTTGTTCTGGAAGTGTGTGCATAATAGTGCATATATAATGCTCATTTGCATATTGCATATTTAAATAACTTGTAATACAAAAATGCAATTCTTTATGTAATCAATCAGCTGTCTAAGTATGGTGATATCTTTTAGCTGATTGAGAAAGTAAGATTTTTTTCAAGAATTGGATATTTTAACAAACTGTATGAAACTTCTTTCTGAAGAAGATGTTCACAAACCCGACCCCTGAGCGAGAACTAATTCCAGTTCTTGATGCCATATGACAGGTTCTTCAGACCTTGAGCATTGTATTGGTTCAAGGCAGTGTTAATTTTGGCAGGCATTTTTGATTTAGTCTTAGTCTTAGTCTTGAGACAAAAAATGCTTAATAGTCTTAGTCACATTTTAGTCATTTGAGTATTTCATAGTTTTAGTCTAGTTTTAGTCGACGAAAAGTCATTGTATTTTTGTCAACTTTTAGTCTTTACTTTTAGTCAAAGTGCAGTTAACAACATTGATTTTGGTAGCTATTTTATATGTAGTATTCAAACAAAAATAGGCATCAATTCTTCTCTCTTTAGACCAAATCAATTAAGCTTATGAGAAATTTGAATCAAGGATTGAATTTGGAAAAACTGGAATACATTTTCATTTTTTGGTAGAGATACAAATTAAACTCATTTTTCAGATACAGTAGCTTTACTTAAGTATACATTTATTTAACATCTTTTGTTGGTTAACATTTATGACACGGATGATTAGGAATGCTGTCCCTTTAAGACGGAAGGCATGCATGTAATACTGACACACATTCAGTTTTCATCCACCTGTTTACGCTCACTTAAGCCATAACTGACTGTATTTATGTGAGATACTCTGACTCTACACGATAGACACGGGACTGCTGTGTGTGTATTTGAGCGCTGAGAACTGAGAACTGATCGCGCGCTGTATGAGAACTGAAGAAGTGGAGCTTGCGCGAGAGAGAGAGCGCTTCTATCAGCGCGACTCCGCCTATCCCGCCGTCACTAACTTTAAATTAATCGACAACGAATTGTGACTCCCGGGAAAAACGGGACGTCTGGTCACCCTATCCCTAACCCTTCGGGTGCTGAGGCTATTGTTTCAGATCGTTAGTTTGCGTTTTGATCGCCTATCCGTCCACTGCGGCTGCCATAATGAGACTAGATACGCCCCTCATCTGATTGTAATCCAATGACAGAGACGCACATTTTGAAAGACAAGACAGTTAATTTAGCATATAGGATGTATTTTGAATGTCCGGTAGTCCTCAAATAACATTTTAGTCCCGTCTCGTCTTGTTAATGAAGACGCGGCATAAATTTCGTCATAGTTTTTATCATCAGACATTAATTTTAGCTCGTCAACGTCTAGTCTTAGTCACAGAAAAAAGGTTCGTTGACGAATATTTTTCGTCTTCGTCGACGAAGTTAACACTGGTTCAAGGTCTGGAATCATGGAACTTAAAATGTTCCCAAACGGAATCCACTCTTGCCATTGCATTATATAACAAATATCGCACCAAAGTGCATCTGCAAAAACCGTTGACACTGCAACTCAAAGCTTTTTTTGGAAACTTTAGTTTTTGTCTTCCAAAATTCGAAATTCAAACTGAAATCCCTCGACGGTTTCAGCATTATCAAGCAGGCATTCTACAGCACTGATGTCTGTGGAAGCGTGTCTGCGTGCCGTCCTGAAATCTGACTCCGGGTCAGGAGGGACAGCATCTGCTCGCGAAACGCCGACACCACCTAAAGCACTCCTCCCACCGCTCCCAAACCTCCCGTCCAAACGGTCGAGCGGAGAGCCAGGACACAGGTGTGGGTGTGTTTGGCATGTGCTGGAGGCGTGGTGCAGGTGCACATGTGCCAATTTGGGGCCGTCTAAGCTGAAGGTGGACGCAGGTGTGTGGCGAGCAAATAATAGGGGCTTGAGGGGATGCAGGGGGCGTTTTGCATCATGTGAGTTCTTTAGACAAAATGAAACGTCCTAATCAGGTGCGTGATGGGCAGGAGGCTTGTGCTATATCATGACCCACTTGGACGTGTAATGCAATGCCTTCATTAAGAGCAGGTGAGACGGTAATGAGGCCTGCAATTATGTCGACACCCGGCATGCAAAACGCATAATGATGATTTCATTCAGACGGTTTGTATAAGGAAAATATCTTGGTGTTATTTTTGATTAATTGTTGGTAAACATTCTTGTATTGTCTCTCATGCAGAATCAACAGATTAAAATGTCACGAAAGGTAACGTGCAAAACGCGTAAAGAAGTCTACGATTTGAAGCAGGTAATGCCTGATGATGCATTGTGTTTTCACTTTTAAAATAATGTATGTGTCATTACATATGCCATTTCATTTTCACTTTAACTGCATGTGTGTTGCTAAAAGTAAAAGTAATTACTTGAGTTCCACTTAAAAATATATAAATGTCATTGCATTAGAATATCAACAAAGCCGAATACATCTGCAAAGTAGATATTTTTGGAGCCATTTGGTTTGATATTTTGTTTTATAAAGCAATGTTTTTATGTATTTATGGCTTTTATGTGTTTCCACTGAATGAAAAACACATAATTAAGTCTAACATCGAAGCAGGTGCAATCATTAAATCATAATCATTCATAGCTTGATGAGGCATCTTGTTTTACTAAGAGAAAATATGAGAAGTATTTGTCAATATGCATCAAATATATTTAATTTAATTGCAGGTCAGATGCTAAAAGTGAGTATATTTAGCTTCTAAAATTATTTGAGTTACACTTAAAAATATATAGATGTCTTTGCACTTTGTATTGTGATTTCTTTAAACATAATTCTGATTGGATCCTGAATTTTTTTTACACCCAAGTGTGAGTGTGTTGTCAGTAAATACACTGTATTTTATTTTCTGTTTATCTTGAAGAATCAGCAGGTTGAAATGATCTGTAAGGCACCAAGTGACATGAAAACAAAAATCAAATATGCCATTGTTTTTACTTCATTTTCATGTCAGATGCTAAAAGACTAAATATTTAGCCCTTACAGTTATTTGGACACTTGAGTTATGCTTAAAAATATTATTAGACAACAAATAAATCAAACAAAGTGGACTCTACAAAAAAAAATACATGCTAGGTGTTTTCTCTGAATATTTTGTTGCATTGACATTTATTGTGGCATAAATGTCTTTTTATATTTACATTTATGCATTTAGCAGATGCTTTTATCCAAAGCTATTTACATTGCATTCAAGTTCTACATTTGATCAGCTCTTGCTTTCCTTGGGAATCGAACCCATGATCTTGACGTTGCTAGCACCATGCTCTACTATTTGAGCTACAGGAAAGCTGTAGCTCATATAGTATATAGTATGTGATATTCTTATCCATAATTCTGAAAATAAAATTAAATAAATAAATTAGACCAAGTGGTCACAACTTGCCAGTTTATTGTCAGTAAGCACACTGTATTTTGTTATCAGTTTGTCTTGGAGAATCAACAGGTTGAAATGATCTGTGATGCACAATGTAACATGAAAAACATCAATATGATACTTGATTTCCACTTTTTCTAAAAAGTAAGAATATTTAACCCCTATAATTATTTGGCACTGGAATTACACTTAAAATATAGATATTTTTTCAGAATTTTTTTTTTTTTTTTTTTAATGCAGTGCCATTTATGATGGCTTAATTCTGATTGGATACTGAATTTTTTACACCAGACATGATCAGAATGTGCATGTTTATTGTCAGTAAATACTGTATTTTATTTTCTATTTGTCTTGCGGAATCAGCGGATGAGACAGAAACGAAAGGCACCATGTAAATTTTGACGATCTGCAGAGCCTCTATGGCGTTTGAGACACAGGAGTAATTGTATCCTCTGTTGAGATGGATTTGCATGCTTTAACTTATGCAGCGTGACTCGCCTCGCTCTCGTACACAAACTCTGACACACACACACACACATCGACTGTTAAACGCTGCTGCGTTCTCACCTACTCACTCTCAACCCCCCCTCTGTTCCACTCGCACGCTCTTAACAATTGAAACAGACCACATCTATTTCCTCCTTTTCAAGCAAATGTGGACAGGTGGAGGTTTGATAGAGCAGCCAGAACGCCAGATAACCTGTGCAGAAAAAAGACCAAGAATTAAATTCGCTAGAACATGTGACTTAAACGGCCCAATGGTGCTTGGATGCTTTTTTTTCCCCAATTGTGGGGAACGGTTAAACTTGTTGTCTGACTAAGGGAGAAGCTTTCTGTGGGCCGCCACAACCACAAACCAAGTCTGCGACCGGTCACGGCTCTCTAGGCACTAGAAAACAGCGAGATAAAGATAGACAAGAGGGACTTGAGAGCAAGAGGGGGAGGGAGAATACGTGTTGATGTCAGCGTGTGAATCAGCCAAATCGCCAAAAAAAACCACAGCGCCGCGTTTGCACTCCGGCTCTTTTGCACAAGGGTAAGCATCAGTCAACCACAGGCTGACCGCCGATCGCAGTCTGCCGTGTCTGTGAACCATGCACAGAATCCAAGGACAGAACCGCCTCGCTGGACCAGCGCAGGGCGACCATGGGTTTCAGGGTGTGTTTTTGGGGTCCGATTTAGGGGTTGGAACGTGGAGGGCATTTGAGGCGAAGCCTCTGGCATGTCGTCATGGGCGTATTTTTTGCTCTTTGCAGGGCCGAGCCGGGAGCCCTTCAAAATTCGGGAGCAGATCAAGTTGGAAGAGCTGGATTCGGACGAAGACGGGGAGAAGCAGCCGCCGCCGCCGCCGCCGCTCACCATGGCCTCCAACAGCATCTTCGAAAGCTTTCCGTCCCACCAGTCGTGCTTCTCCAGGGGTGAGTATCCGAGGCGATTGTCTGCGATTTCGTGCAACCCAACTCTCATCTCCATCCAACGCACATCGATGTGCTGTTTGAGCAAAGTGACGACACCGAGGTGCTGGTTTGCAGTGACGGTGGAGTACTGAAATCTTGTGGCTGAATCTGAAAACCACAGGACTGTGGGTTAGTGAGTACTTCACTGGTTAACCTCATTCAACCAGCCGATGCATGGTGGACTCCAACATGCCGTTTTGGACATTACCTTATTGACGAAGCTATTTTTCAGTTCTTGAATTGTGCCAAAATTTAGATTTTATAGTTTGTTGCACAGTGAAATGAACCTGTTACTTAACTTGCATAATAGGTTTTAATGGTCTTTTTGGATGTTTCCTTGTTGAAAAAAAAGCTAGAGAAAGGAAACTGCGCAAAGTTTATCGCATGCAGCATGAGTTTGAAAACTTTTTTCGGTTCTTGCATTGAGCCAAACTTTGGGTTTTAGTGTTTGTTTGCTGCATAGTGAAAAGAACCTGTTGCTTAACCTGCATAATAGTTTAAGAGGTCGTTTTGAATTACTTTTTGGATGTTTCCTTTTTGAAAAAGCTAGCATTGAAACTGCATGAGAGTTTTATTGTATGCAATGTGAGTTTGAAACCTTTTTTTGGTTCTTGCATTGTGCAGAGTCTGAGTTTTAGAGTTAGAGTTAGTTGTTTTTTTTTTATGCGAGTCCCGTACGGTGAAACTAACCTGCTGCTAAACTCCAGAATAAGGCTGTAATAGTTTTATAGGTTGCATTGAATGGGTCCTTATTGAAAAAGCTAGAGAAAGGAAACTGCGTGGGTTTTTATCAATGTGAGTTTGAAATCTTTTTCAGTTCCTGCACCTTATGTTTTAGAGTTAGTTTGTTGGGGTTTTTATGGGAGTCTTGCACAGTGAAACTAACCTGTTGCCTAACTTTCAGAATCACTTTAATAGTTTAAGAGGTCGTATTGAATGTCTTTTTGGATGTTTACTTATTAAAAAGGCTAGAGAAGGGAAACCGCATGAGAGTTTTGTTGAATGCATTATGAGTTTGAAAACTTTTTTGGTTCTTGCATTGTGCCAAACTTTGAGTCGTCTTTGAGTTTTTTTTTCTTTTCTTTTTTTTTGTATGGCAAGTCGTGCAGTGTGAAACTAACAGCTGTGCTGTTGCTAAATTTTCAGATTATCACTTTAATATTTCAAGAGGTCAAATTAAATGATGAAACCTAAACTAAAATAATAAAATAATTAGTATTAACAAATTTAGAGCTTCTTCATTCTATGAGAAACTGACTTTCTGGACGTTCTACATGCTCCTGTAATAAATAACTCAAGGCATTATTTTTATTTTACATTAAAGAAATGATGTGTAATAAAAATCATTTGTGTTAACAAATTTAGAGCTTCTTCATTCTATGATAACTCTTGACCTAAATCTCGGTTCTGTTTTTTAAAATTATTTTTATTATTATTATTTTTATGACACAGATACGGCTTCATTTTAATGCAGCAGTGACACGTCCTTACAGCTCTGGACTTTCCCTCCTCATTAAAGCCTGTGTAGTTTCTCAAGTGCCGTTTTTGATGCCTGCGGGTGTGTGAGTTCACAGCTGAGGCCCAAAGATGATGCTTTAGTTTCTTTCTCATGCTGAAATGACTGTGAGTGAAAGGTGAATGGAAATCACCCTGTAATGGTTAAACTGACTCATTTAGCAGCTCTGAGTGGATCATCACACATACATTCTGCTGAGGTAATTGGCTCTTTACAAGTCACTTCTAACTGTTTAAATGTGCATTTTAAATGCTCATTGTTATTGTGGATCATGCCGTGGGATCGTTTCTAAAGGTGATGTTAATGAGGTTATGAGGTCTGTTTGCTTTTTTTCTCAGTTGCTTCCTGAGAAAGTCTCATTTCAGTTTCCTGACTGTCTCTTTCTCATGCACACATACATCTACATGCATGCGAGAGCTTTCAGTTAACACAGGAAGTTTATCAGTCGCACCCGACGCATGTTTGTTCTTGAGCACATGTGAACAGCCTCGATGTAACATCTCGAAGACGAGGTGAAGACCACATGAAACTAAATAAACAACCTTTATTCTATTAATGATGCAGGCTTGCTGAACTGAAGGTGTCTGTTTGTGCAGCTCAACGTGTAAGTTGTTTTAAAATGTGATGCCAGTAGTTTTAAAGGAATAGTTCACCCAAAAATTTAAATTGGCAGACGTAGATGAGTTTGTTTCTTGGAGAAATGTTGCACTGCATCAGTGTCTCAGCAATGGATGCTCTGCAGTGAATGGGTGCCGTCAGAATGAGAGTCCAAACAGCTGATAAAAACATCACAATAATCCACAGCACTCCAGTCCATCAGTTAACATCTGGAGAAGACAAAAGCTGAAACAAATCCATCATTAAAACGTTTTTAACCAAAATTCGAGTCCATAATGCATAGTAATGCATAGTAATCTGCACAGATCAAGCACCGTTTACAAGCCAAAACAGCTCTAAACAAATTTGTGGGTGGATTTTGATATGAGAGACGACAGGAGATGCACTTTTTCACTGCAGGAAGCGTTATTATGGATTATGGACTTCAGTTGATGGACTGGAGTGGTGTGGATTATTGTGATGTTTTTATCAGCTGTTTGGACTCTCATTCTGACGGCACCCATTCACTGCAGAGCATCCATTGGTGAGCAAGCGATGCAATGCTACATTTCGCCAAATCTCTTCTGATGAAGAAACATATGAACTGTTTTCACTCTGTTTTAACAATGAAATGTGTTTTCTCTTTTTATTTAGAACTTGTTTGGAATGCAGCAAGTTGCGCTGTTGCTTGGCAACTATACATTTAAACTCTGCTTTTACCCCTTAGTAACAAGTTCTTTCTCATCTTGACTTATTTTGAACATATCCTATCATTGGCAGTCAACTTTACATCAATGTAAAGCAAAAATCACATTTCTTCTGATGTGCGGTACATACCCTGCCCCACAAGTAATTTTCCCTGATTATCTGAACTGGACAGTCACATTGTTAGCATGTCTTTGTGCACGTGTCGTGTTTGCTGATGTACATTTGCATATACATTTATATATCAAATTAGAATGTTTGTTGCATACAGCTCATTTGCATTTACCTTTATCAAGGAAAAACTGTGCATATGCAAAGCTGAAGTGCATGCCAGCATACGTATAGAAGCATGCACATGCAGTCACATATGCAGGCTTTTTGACCTTTCTCATCTTTCTCATCAAGCAGTCACATTTCTCTTCTTTACTATCGGCACACAAACTGACAGACGCGTGTGAGGATTTACCCCGTATCTCTCTGTGGTATCGGTTTATCAGATGGTTTGTGTGTAAATCTAATACGCACACACCCTCTCTATTGGAATTGCTATTCATGCACATGTTCACAGTTCTCAAAGAAAGTTCCTTCTTTAAGTTTTTTTCTTTAAAATGGCTCAGAAAGGTGTTTTTTTTTTTATATAAATAATAAGGGAAGTTGGCTTGACGTCATCATTAGCAGTGTTGGGGAAGCTGCTTTGAAACTGCAACTTGTCAAGCTACAAGATACTCGATTTAAAGTTAAAGCATCAAATGACCTGTTTAATAAACAATATTGGTAACACTTTACAATAAGGTTCATTAGTTAAACATTAGTTAATGTATTAACTAACATGAACTAACCATGAGCAATACATTTGTTACTGTATTTACTAATCTTCGCTAACGTTAGTTAATAAAAATACAGATGTTCATTGTTAGTTCATGTTAGTTCACAGTGCATTACCTAATGTTAACAAGATTTTAATAATGTATTAGTAAATGTTGAAATTAACATTAACAAAGATTAATAAACCCTGTATAAGTGCAATTTATTATTAGTTAATGTTAACTAATGTAGTTAACTAATGAACCTTATTGTAAAGTGTTACCACAATATTTATACAATTTTTATATTATTACAAGCTACTAACAAAAAGTTAAGCTTTATTTATTTATAGTTTATTTTTATTTAATTTTGTTTTATTTATTTTCTTATTTTAACTAGTTCATTAAAATTAACTATTTAAAAAAAAAAAAAAATCAGACTTCTAATGAAGATAGTTTAGAAGATTTTGTTTAAGTATTGTCTTATTTTGGCCCGTTAAAAAAGAATGTGTAAAGTGCAATTAAATATAAGACTTAATAATAAAAAATATTTAAAAAAAAGGTATAATATTTGTTATACCATCACTTGAAGGTACTTTTATTTTGTACTTTTAGTTATTTATGACAAAAAAAAAATGGTGTAGAATTTACTTCTTTTTTTTCACTCAGAAATTGACAGTAAATGTTACAAATACCTAAAAATTACACAAAATGGCAAATAACAAATTGGAATAAATATAAAAAAAATTTAAAGTAGAAATACTGAAATAGATTTATTTTTTCTTTTCTTTCTTTTTTTAATATTTATTTCATTTACTTTTTTTTTTTTTTTTTTACAGGTGACGTCAACAGAAAAAAAAAAAGTTTAGAGACAGATAAAGTTATTGCAATTTGATTGAAGTTTGTCTTGCTTTGGTAGACAATGCATGTTTTAACTTTATTGGAGTAGACGTTATATATCGATGCACCTTATGTGTAAAACTGATAGTAGAGTACTATAGTAGGCTGTGGCACGTCTGTGTGAAGAGTGATGAGGAACTGTTTGAACGTATAAAAGTGCATGTTTCTTCACTTCTTTATCTTCAAATCAAGCCACTTTCACTGCACTTTCACCCTTATTGCCTGTTTCCTTCTCCAGATCGCTCTCCATGCCGTCTGGCACGCTGAGCACCGTTTCTTTCCATATATCTCTTGGGTGCTTAACAGTAGCTGAAAGTTTTACAAGGTTGCTTTTGTCCTGAGTGTGGACAGAGATGGATTTACGGTGGTTCTCGGGGCTCGTCGCGGTCCTGTGGACCTGCAGTCGTTCCAGCGGCCTCCCGCCTGGCCTCCGCTGATTCTGGTTATCTACATCCACAGGCACCTGAGAAGGAAGCCGCTTCGCCTGGTCCATGCAGATTCACAGAGGGACTTGCATTGGGTCATAAATTCCTGCTGCCCGCTCCCGTGTGGCCCTTTGGTCACTGGGGTGAATTTCAAGGGTTTAGCGGAACTAGAAGGTGTGGATGTGAGCGATGGCCATATCAGAGCTGTGGGAATGTGGTCACCTGCAATAAATTAGCTGCTTTACCACACCAACCACCACAAAGTAAACTCATGTTTTACCAGAGTACCTCTGCAATAACAGGCAGAAGGGATCAGTGCATCGGCACGGCATCCGATTGGAGAAACACAGACCTTTCCCTGCACCTTCCCAAAGGCTTTTTATGGGCCTTATTCCTGTTTGAGGCAGGTGGATGAAATTGTTAACAGAACTTAGTCACTGTTGGACATTTAATGAAATTCTGTCTCTAGAGTATGTTGTTTAAAATTATGAATATAGTAAACAAAATGTTTACTACATTTATTTATTTATTTATTAGACATTTCCATATATTTAAATTTTTATTAAATTAAAAATAATTTTATTATTTTGTATTAATTATTTGTATTAATGTACATAAATATTTCAATAAAAGTTATTATTATATGCTAATTAGACACTTCATCATTAATTTTGCGCTAATTTGTCATTTGCATTAATGTTGAAAAACTGAATATAGTCAACAAAAATATTTTTATCTGTGTATTTTTCACTTCTTTTAGTATTATTGATACTAGTATAATGTTTTGTTCTTACTTTAAAGTTCATTTAAAGTTTAAGTAATTTTTATGTGTTTTTTTCATTTTTTATTATTTTTATATTTCTATATTATTTATTCATTTTTATTTAGTTAGTTTTAATTAATAAGTACATCAGCTGTCTTAAACAAAAATAAAAGTGGTGCCTTGGCAACTAGCTTTTTAATTTAAATTTTTTTAATTAAATTTTTTTTTTCCGGTGGAGATTCTGACTCTCCATAATACCTGATACGTATTAAAGAGCCCTGTTCCGATATGAAATGCTGATGTCTCAATAACATAGTATCTCGCATGAGGAGTCGTCTCTCATTGGCTTATATTGAGTTTCGTCCCCCGGTGTGTCGCTGTGCTGAAATGGATTTTCTGACCCTGCTCTCT
This sequence comes from Onychostoma macrolepis, assembly GCF_012432095.1. Taxonomy (NCBI): domain Eukaryota; kingdom Metazoa; phylum Chordata; class Actinopteri; order Cypriniformes; family Cyprinidae; genus Onychostoma; species Onychostoma macrolepis. The sequence continues at coordinate 45,201,972 of NC_081155.1, forward strand.
TTACATGGAGCAGCTGCTGGAGAGTTTGGCCCTGGTAATATTGAGCCCAGTGTCTGCTAGACAGGCAGGCCGGCCGGCCGCTATTGAGCCCAGTGTCGGACAGAACCACGATGGGAATGTATTGAGTGGCGTCGTCAATGCACAGCTCCAGGAAAGGAGATAAAGATGCTTAAAACCAGTGCAGGGTCTGAGCCGACTGTCCTGTTTGAGATGGGTGCATGAAGTGAACACAACCAAGCCACTGGTGGACTTTATTTCCTGAAAGTCTGTGGGAAATGCTGTTGAAAAATTGTGAATTATTCAAACATAAAAATATTTCCAGTTTAATTCGTGTTAAAGGGGTGCAGTCAAACATGTGTTCATGCTTCGTTTTTAAAAAAACACATTATTGTAGTCCCTACGAGCCGTTTTTGTAGGCATTAAACTGCCAGAATTTTAAAAGACAATATTATTTCATTATTTCATTTTATTATTGTATAAATATTTCCAGATTTCATTGATTTTCATTTTGTTGATCTATCTGTCTGTGTATATATCGTTAATTTACTTTTTCTTAATATTTTGAATTGGATTGAATTTTTATATTCTGTTTTAAATTTAATTTCAGTTCAAGTTTTAGGTATTTTATCTAAATGGCTGTGTATATAGATTTAGTTTATGTTTTTTGTCATAATTAGACTGTAAATTGAGATTTGATGGGTCAGTTTGCCTGTAGTGTCTCTGTGAAGCGAGAGAAATGTTCGTTTCACCGCTGCATAGGATGATGCTTGGTGTAATATCTTGCAATTTTTAACATTAATTGAAAAAAAAAGTCAAGATGTGTATTTCTCCAGGGAGGTTTGTTTTGCTGCGAACACACACCAGTTTCATTTCAATAATTATTTTGAGGGCAGACATTGATTCGCTGACCACATCATATTAAATCAACCGCTGATTGGTCAGCCATCGATCTGCTGGAGCCTCATATCGAATCGCAGCCGTCCTGTTTGTCATAATGAAGATTTCATGATCAGAATCACTTTTGGAGCCCAAACACGTGTCAAATAATACGAGAGGGCCCGATGTTTCATAACACACATGTGAAGGGAAAAGAAAGCAGCGTCCTCGGCCTCGCTGCGTATGTTCAGAAACCACAGAGAGGTTTTGTGAGTACAGATAAGAGGTCGAGAACTCTGCGTTCTTCAGTTCTCCTTCACTATTGGCCTCCCCTCACCCACTTTTCCTGTCAGTCGACAGCTTCTTGCTACGAGGGAGACGTGCTGTTGAAAATAACCGTATCGCTGAGAGCCCCAGTCTCTGTTTTAGCACCTAAAGCCCTGCGTTTGGTTTGAGAAAGCGGAATAAGGCTCCATTCAGGGCTCTGACAGGAAGAAGCAGCTTTTGCAAGGTGCGCGTCCCTTTCTCTCCGTCTGTTTGGTGTGCACAGGATATGTGCAAAAGCCTAGTGCAACTCTGAACTGCAAATATCCTCATCGTGTGGCTTTAATATCCAGAGTTTGTGAAGCTGCTTTCAACCTTGTGAAGCTACAAGCTGCTTGTAATTGAAAATAGTTGAACTACAGTCAAGCTACACTTAACAACACCATAAGCTGCTAATATAAAGAATCCTTGTTATTTATTTATTTATTTATGTATTGAATATTTTTATTCAGATGGTTCAATAAGATTAACATTAACAACAAATTATTAACAATTTTTTATTTGCTAATTTAATTAAACCGACGATTTTCATTCCATAAGGTATATTCAAAAAAATATTTATTTATGTACTTACTTACTTGTTGAACTTATTAATTATTTAAACTGACTATTTTCTTGTAGACAGACCAATACAATAAACAGGTTAAAAATAAAATGCATTTAATCTTTAATCTTTTTTTTTTTTTTTTTTTTTTTTATTGAACCTGTTAATTTAATTGAACTCAATAGGTTAAAAATAATTGTATTCATTTTAATTGAACTGTTAATCATTTTCATTTAGAGAGATCAAATAAATCAACAGGTTAAAAATAAAATGTATTTATTTTGAACCTTGTAATTTTAATTGAAAAATTAACAGGCTCAAAAATACGATTTATTTATTTATGAACCAGTTATTTAAAATGAACTTATTATGAAAATATTCATAGAAGATGAAGAACATTTTAGGGGAGCATGTTCAGCTGCATGCAAATGTGTGATGTGAAAAACAGTTAGTAAACACCTGAGTGACTCTCATGCTGCTGAAAAACTGTGGTTAAGTTTGTAGTGACTCAGTTTCACCACTTTTAGTAGCAACTGTTCATTTCATTAGAAATGTCGTGGGCTTGTTTGTTTCTGAAGTTTCTCTGTTGAGCGTTTGTATGTGTGTGGAATCAATAACAGAAGCATGTCTGTGGTAACGCAGCGGTGACTGTGGCTACCTGGCTAGCCGCACTTCCGTACCCACATGCAAAGTAGCCTAACCAAAGATCTCATTCAGGCAAAGACAGTCATGTAGAAACATGCATGCCGTAAAAACAGAACTACACTAGTCATGGGCTCATCGTCTACTGCCTACAGACCCAGCTCAGGGGTGCAAACTTGTCACCTTTCGGCGAAATTCGCCGTTTTCACCTTGAAATAGGTAATTCATGTGAATCGTGTAGATCTGTAAAAAAAATTTTAAAGGGGGTCGTATCTGAGCGTCATCTGTGTCACGTCACCTGTAGTGTGAAATGTGCAATGCGGGGGTGGGGGGTACCTCATGGATAGAAAAGTTAACAGAAAACCAAAGCCACAGGAATCATAAAACATAAATTCCAGCAATCAAGAATGCGAAGAATGATAAATATATACAGCGTTAAGGAGTCTTGAGTCCCGTTGTTTTGTGCAATATACTTATACAGCTATAGTCCAGGGCCCATATTCTTAAAGATTCTAAGAATCCTCTCAGAGAGCTCCTAATTTAGCTTAAAAATGTCTAACTAGTAGTCTTGGCTAAAAAGTGATCCAATCTGAGATCAACTCTGAGTGAGGAAAAGACAAAAACTTTTACCTTACTGAGGAGGCGGGGCTGACCCCGTTGCTAGCTATGACACAGTCTTTTGAAGACTGTGATTGGTTGGTTGGCCAAGAAGGAAATAAAAGAGCGCTTGTAGGGTCTATTATAAGCCTTCACTTTGAAATTACATGCGTAATTTTTCCTGTTTTACCGTACTCTCTCACACACACAGACACACACATTCTGAAAGTGCTATAAATGTTTGTGTGATCACTTTGCTTATAGAAGGTTGTGACAGACCCAAATCATCGCTGCTGCATAGTTGCATTTTTCAAGTTGCCAAATATGTTAATGTAGTTAATTTAGTGATTACTTCCATTTCTGGTGCTATCCGTGGTGTCGGAGCTCTTAGGATGTCTCTAATAAGATCGGTCCCTGAACGATCTAATGTGTAGCGTCTTATTAACTCACTGTCATGCATTGTGTGCAACACATTTCTTCTCCCTCTTCATGTTTCGTCCATTTTCTCCACAGCTAAAGAAACTCTTAAGCCTCTTAAAAGTCCTCGTTCATACTCCTAACAATTTTGGACCTTAAGACCTCTTTTAAGGGTTAAGATGCTTTCTGAATGACCTTTTTCTTTACTATGATCTTTTCTTTAATTCTAAGAGGAAACACCCACATTTCTAAGAATTTTCTTACAATTTTGTTACTAGGAGCAACTCTTAACACTAAGATTTTTCATGAATACGGGCACAGATCTTTAATGTAGACATTTGTGTCTCTCAAATGCATCGTTTTCTACAAAGCCCCTCCTTCCGACAAGTGCAGTCTGTTCTGACTGGCCAGCCGAACACCACAAGTGCGTCGGAAATGTAATGCCCCTTACCATAATCGCGAGCTTCAGCTTTCAAAGTAAATATAAAGACAGTTAATAATATCGTTAGTTTTACCATCAGTTCAAGCCCGAGAGGGGAACAGAGTCACGGGATGATGCTCGTATGTATTTGCACACAAGCCACGGTTAAGAAAGCTGACTCCACTGTGATGTAACCCTGTCTCTCTCTCTCTCTGTCGCTCTCTCTCACACACACACACACACAACGCGTTACTCTACACTGCGCAAAACTCCACATTTGAACAGTCAATAGCAAATACTTAAACTAATAACAAAACATACTTACAGTCGCTGATTCAGAATCGCCAGATTGTCAGAGCAAAGTCGGAATTGACCTTTTTTTTTTTTTTAATTATTATGAAACAGTTGGTGAATGGGATTTTTAGGTGAAGTAAAAATGTTCTGTCATACTCTTCCCCAGTCTGTGACACCCTCCTTCTGTTGACAGTCTCTTTCCCAAGTGCACTGTATTGCTAAGCGTTTGCTGTAACCTCTAAGGCCATCCAGATCAAACCAAGCAATGATTGGATGCATGGGAAGACTTTCCCCCAGGGAACCCCGTAGGCCTTCATGGCTGACCTTAAGCGCAAATATAAAAACAGAGAAGAGGGTTCAATTCCATACTGCTCACACAGTTCTTGAAAACTTAACAGGCAATTAGAACCAGAAATATCTTTCAGTGTATAAATGCTTTCTGCATCCAGTCTCTTGAGAAAAATGGTGCACCACCAGAACGAATAGCATTATTATACCAAATAGGTGTATGGGTGTGCCGATTATGTGAATGTTGAATGCATTTTTCCATCAGTTTAAAATTGACTATTGTTTTGGCAATACTTGAACCAAAAGCTTGCATACATTGTTTGTTGTTTAGCCCAAAGAACAGTATATCTTTTAACCTATATTTATCTAAGCTCATTTCGATCTCTCTCCATGGAACCCTATAGAGAACGGGTTGAGCCAAACCTTGATGCATTTTATTTGAAAGGCCCTATAATATAATTCAAAGTTCAGAAGAGCTAATCGCCCATTATCTTTTGTACGCTGCAGAGTTTCAAATTTCAATCTAGGTTACTTACCATTCCAGATGAATTTACAAATCATAAAATTAAGTTTGTGCCAAAACTTTTTAGGAGCAGGTAATGGAATCATAGAACTAAGAAAATTAATTTGCGGCAAAACATTCATTTTAACACTTGCTATTCTGGCATGTAGTGATAAGGGCATCGAGGTCCATCTTTGGAGATCTTGCTCCACCCTAGTTAGAGTTTGCAGATAGTTGGCATCTGGAATAGCCTGCAGGGATGATTGAATAACAATGTAACAAAGTAACTAATGGAAGTTTGTATGGGAACATTACATGGTAATGTAATGATGATTACCCCAAAGATGATTTATCCCAATTAATTTTGAACCCGGAAAGCATACTGAACTTTCCAAATACCTTCAGTATCTGGGGAAATTAAGCTTGTAGATCCGAAATAAACACTAATATATCAGCCGCATAGATAGATATATGTTGTTTGTAGGACTTAACTGAAATTTTGATGTTGTCTTTAATGTTCAAATAATCAGGAACAAACATTTAAAAAATTGACATTTTGAAAAATTTTTCATAATGTTAAAATGTTCTTAGAACATTTTTATTTGCATACTAACTAGAAGATTAAAAAAAAAGAAATTAGCAACGAATAAAATTAAAACATTTAACTGGCAGATTTGAAACATTCTACATAGAAAACAACCTTGAAAGCTTTTCAAAACTTCCAAACAAGGTTTTGTCAAGTTAACATTGAAAATTCATGACAAAGGTTAGAAAAAAGCACTTCTTAAAATGTTCTACTCACTTTTTCACCCAAAATGTAATGTTATTTGAACGTTTAGTTCATATTCTATGAATGTTAAAATGTCCAGTTTCTTTGTTGTGATTATAATGTTATTTAAAGGTTATAAAAACATTATAAAAACGTTTCTTAAATATTCTACAAATTTTATTTTTATCCAAAATATAATGTTATTTGAATGGTTGTTTTTAATATCCTAAGAACGTTAAAATTTCCATTTTCTTACTGATTATAATGTTATTTAAATCTTACAAAAACGTTTTTTCTTAGAATATTTATCAAGTACAAAAAACATCATAAAGTCATTTTGAGAAAGCTGATCTAAGTTTTTGTCTCAACATTATGAGAACATATATTAAATATGAATGAAGTTATGAGAACATTCCATAAACATTACTTTAAAAACGTTTTTTCCCAACATTTATGACTTTTAAACACATTAGTGAAAGCTGTGAGAATGGTTCCTGTTAGTTAAAAATGTAGTTAAAAATTACATTTACAAACGTTTATTTGACTATTAGTTCCTTTTAATTCTACATAGAAATTCTGCATCCTATATGTTACTTCAATTCAAATTCAGGAACTGAAATGGAATTTAAAAACATTCACACGCAAACATCTGGTCATGTGGTCTATTTTGAATTAGTTCGATTTTTAGACTCTTACTAAAATCTTCCGAAAGAGCAATCATTTCTGTATCTAGCTTGATGACAATCTTCCTAAGTCTAACTGTAAGACTAGTTGATCTCAATCAAGGCATGACCCAAATAAAAAAGACCACAAAACTCATTTCAGTGGTCAAAGTTCCAGCAACCAGTGACATTCTGAATCTGAAACGACAGGGTTCACATGCGCGCTTCTCTTTTTCTGTTAAATGATTGACAGGCCAGTCATTGGATGGGGGGTGACTTCCTGATGGCACATCCTTTGCAGCATCAGTTATTGGGCCTGTGTGTGTGTGTGTGTGTGTGTGTGTGTGTGTCTCATTAGATGTCACAAAGACCCTTTCAGTTAGACAGGCTGAGAGTTCCTAACGGTGGCCTTACAGCTGCAGCTTCCTTCCTCTGCAGTATCTGCTTCACAGGAAGCTGTTATTCAGTGTTTTCACAGTCGCAATATTAAGTCTAAATATTAAAAAAAAAAAACAGTTGAAACCAACCCTTACAAAACCATGGTACAGTGATGGTGTCAGATGGCTCTAAAATGGTACTTTTACATGTACTGTAGTGCTGATATGGTTTTTGATGTGTAATGTGGTTCTGTTATGGTTTTAGGGCATGTAATATGGTTCTAACATGGTTTTTGGAAGTGTACCATGGCACTACTATGATTTTTAGACATGTACTAAAGGGGAAAAAAGGGAAAGGACGTGACGTGTGGCCAAGTATGGTGTCCCATACTCTGAATTTAAGTGTGCATACACAGCAGTGAGTACACACATCGGTTTGTATATGTATTATGGTAATACTATGACTTTTGGACATGTATCATGGTTCTACTATGGTTTTTATACATGCATTATGGTAATACTATGATTTTTAGACATGTATCATATCTACTATGGTTTTTTGGACATGTACTATGGTAATACTAGGACTTTTGGACATGTACTGTATCATGGTTCTACTATGGTTTTTATACATGTATTATGTAATACTGTGACCTTTGGAAATGTATCATGGTTCTACTGTGGTTTTTGGACATGTGTCGTGGTCAGTGTTGGGCACGTTACTTTAAAAAAGTAATTAGTTATAGTTACTAGTTACTTGTCACAGATAGTAACTGAGTTAGTAACTGAGTTCCATCATTATAAAAGTAACTAATTACCAGGGAAAGTAACTATTGCGTTACTTTTTAAAAAATGTTCAAATGTCAAATAACTTTGGATGCCCCCAGTATTAAATATGTTAAATTAATGAAATGGACACTAAAAATAATAAATTATTATTATAAAACATTGTACATTAATCTACACTATTTATCTACTGACACTTAGTATCAGTCAGTCAAGCATTATAATATAATATTATGATAATTTAATATTATATGATGATAGAACTTTAGTAATTAGAATAACCAAGTATGAATACATATTTGTCATCAATATAAAACGCACTAATGATTAATGAGCTGTTGAGTTCATGAATATTAATCAAGTTGTCTGCGTTCGCTCGAATTGATTTGCTGAAATCAAAACAGGGACTGTTTGAGATTGTAGTTTGCGCATTAGTCCCGCCCACTACCAGAGAACCCGGCAGTTCTTAAAAACTGAAGAACTCCAAAGGAACTCCGTTATTTTGACAGGAAAATACAACAAAGAATATCGTTTACATGTAGCGCGTCAATTCTGCATGATATGAAAGACTCTCTCGCTCTGCATCTTTCTTTGCGTGCGTGTCTTTGAGAGAAAGCGACGGCGAGTCGTGTGCCTTCACACTAGAGTTTATGGTACGTCAAATACACTGCGCATCCATTCAGATGAACTGAAAAATTAAATTCTAATAATATAATATAGTAACGCCACATTTTATTGTCAGTAATGGTAACGGCGTTGTAACGGGGAAACAGTCATTCGTTTGATTACCCGTTACTGAAAAAAATAACGTCGTTAGTAACGCCGTTTATTTATAACGCCGTTATTCCCATCACTGGTCGTGGTTCTACTTCGTTTTTTGGACAATTAATATACATAGTTCTGCTATGGTTTTTGGACATGTATCATGGTAATACTATGGTTTTTGGACATGTGTCGTGGTTCTACTTCGTTTTTTGGACATGTACCGTGGTAACACTGTTTTATAAAAAAAAAAAAAAAAATAGGACCATGGTACTGCTATGTTTTTTGGCAAATACCATGGTTCTACTATGCTTTTTGGACATGGACCATTATAATACTGTGGTTTTTGGACATGTACCATGGTACTGCTTTGTTTTTGGCAAGTACCATGGTGTCACTATCGTTTATGGACATGCACCTGGATACTACTGTGCTTTTTCTACATGTAATATCATACTACTATGTTTTTTTGTTTGTTTGTTTGTTTGTTTTACTTGCCATGGTACTACTATGGCTTTTGGACATGTAACATGGTACTACTATGGGGTTCTTGAAAGTACCTAGGAGTACTGTATAAAACCATTTTACCATGGTATAATGCATGGTATTCATTTTTTATTTCACACTATTGTGAATGTTGTTATTACATTGTATGTTTGTGTGTGTACATATGCATGCTGTAAAATATACAAAATCTATACTATGTTAATTTTTTTTAAGAATAGAACATTAGTTCTTAAATTCAGTGTTAATTTACATATTCTACGCAGAGCTAATTTACATATATTCTCATGTTTCTGCCTCCTCTTCTTCTTTGGCCTGTACAGTAGATTCCTCGACACTATTTGACTGCTATCATTTCAATCTTTGACCCATATCATATTTATTTGCATATTCTCTCATCTCCGTCCATCTGTCTTTCTTTTGCACCGATGAAATCGGTTCTTCAGACAGACGACTCACTCTCATCTCACATACACAAATAGTTCCAACTTGCGCGTCTCCTTTTAAAGCTCGCATGCGTCCGTCTGCGTGTGCTGCTGCGAGAATGCCATCCACGAACTTTACGATGCGCGTCTGCTGCAGTAATTATGTCCGTGTGACTCAGCGGTTCTTGGCGCAGTTCGCATCACCTGTTTCCAGCGCAGTCGTCCAGGCGCCCGTGTGTGTGTGTGCTCATGGTGAGCTATGCTTAGTCAGAGGAGAAGCAGTGAGCGGCAGAGCAGTTGTCTATGTTTAGTCACAACAGCATCAGTGATACAGCACACAGCCGGACAGACTCTCCTCTGGTCGCCGTCTGGCCGAGGAAGAAAGCCATAGTCATGTCTAGCCACTGTGTCTCGCTCCGTTTAGCGCTAATGCTTAAACGTGGCTGAGATGAAATGGACTAACATGAACTCTGTGTGTGTTTCTGTGTGTTTGTAGACATGAGCACTGAGAGGAACATAAGAAAGGACAGTGAAAATAGAGAGACAGCCTAGAAAGATAAATGACTACAAATATAAAATTTATTTTAGCTAGTTTATATAAATCATTTTTCATTTTAATAATTTTCTTACCTAACTAACGTCTGTTAAAGCTGCAGTCTGTAACTTTTTTTTGGTTAAAAATGATCCAAAATGAATTTTTGAGCAAGTACATAATCAGCCAGTGTTCAGAACTATCTCCTGACCTTAGCTTGATTCACAACGGTTATCTTATAATAATATTTTCTAATTTGAGTGGTACTGGTAGGAATTCGTGGGAAATTCGAGCATGGCACTGCGTCATTACATCACGTCTGTAAACATAAAGAAGTTGTCCTGGCTTGTAGGCTATGCTGATGAAGATCCTGCAGGTGTTTATAGCACCTCGTTTATAGCCTTTTCTCACAGCAGTTGGAATAATTAAACCTATCATTTTGATGGCGGATTTTAATCCAAAAATGTTTATGCGTTTATGAAACACAAGTAACTTAATTTGACAGCATACGTTAACCACATGGCAAAAAAAAAAAACTAATAAAGAGATGAGAAATTTTTGAGTTCATTTTGAAACCGGAGACATATTTTGATTGCAGACTTTGGTATGTTGGTAAATCTGAGCACAGTTTGAGACATTACTGAGATTTCTAATGAAAGGAAATCTTGGGGTCTTTTGGAGAAACATCTGAGAAGCAGGAGACTTTCCATTTGTTCTCCATTTAATCTCACGCATGTGTAGAATAAATAAATGACCTTTGTGCTTGTTCATTCCAGTAGTCTTCAGACAGTAATGCAGATTGTCTGTATGATCCCACACTGTCCTCGCAGTCTCTGTAATCTATGGGAGTGAATTACAGACTGGCCTCTGAGGCCCCGCCCCCTCCTTCTCTTGACCCCGCCCACGCCCCGGGGGAACCTGGACCATGTGGCGAACTGGCCCAGGATCTGAGAGTCCCGCTGGCCTGTTTGATCTGCGCTCTGCGCCGCTCCGCACAACATCCGCAGCACAGGAAGAGGATCTCTAATAAAGCCTCTTCATTTCCTTTTATTTTCATTTCTCTACAATCTCCTTCCTTGCTGCAAAAAAAAAAAAAAAAAAGCCTAGACCTGCTAAACTGGATCAGCTGGTGTCCAATTGAACCTGGACACGGTTTTCTTGAGACTCACCCGTTTTGGACCCTTTCATACTGGTTTTAGCATTGCTATGCTGGTTAAACTCCGACAATAACCAGTTTGACAGACCAGCATTGCCCATCTAAAACCAGTTAAAGTGGCTTGGTATTTTTATTTTATGAGATATATGGGAAACTAGGGAATGAGTTTAGGACACATCGCCTACAACACTAACAGGTGTAAACAATTTGTTCCTTACCAGACTTCTCAATATCTCTTCTTGTTTTTGTTTGTTTGTTTTTTTCATTTTCAATCAAATATAAATAATTTAAAATGTACAAATATTTTTCATACATTTATAAATGTTGTATTTTTATAAAATAATTTATTTAATTTTAAAAAAATGTATTTAATAATTTACTACTTTTAGTTTAAGAAAAGAAATTTTCATGTGAAAAAAATATGTACTGATGAATTGTACACAGTAAGACCAGGAAAAGGCATTCAATCTTGAAATGTATGCGATGATCATTATTCCAAAGGAAAAGTGTTTCTTTGTAGTTTTTCATACATTTTTATAAATATTAATTTCTCAGCCTGTTAAGACTTCCCAGGATCTCTTTTCACGTCTTTTAAAATTTTAAATAAAGTTAAAAAAAATATTTAATAAAAATAATTTTCTATTATAAAATGACTTATTTATTAATAAATAATTTGAAATATATTTTTTATTTTACTAATTTACTGTTTTTAATAAAAAAGAAACCTTTTTTTTTTCAGATGGAAAAAATATGTACTGATTTATATATATAAATGGCTCAATTCTGAAATGTAATGGCCACTTCTTACTTTCACAAAATCGAGTCCCACTCTACTTTTTTCTCCTTATTGAATATCCTGTTTAATTCTAAAATCCACCAGATTGCATAAGTAAAATGCTTTCATGTTGACTTCGTGTGACATGTGACCTGTCGTGTGTTTGTATGTAGGCTACAAGGCCTCACCTTCACCAGAGCAGTCAATAATGAATCAGTCGTGCTGTAGATCCATTCAGCCAGTGCACTGATACACTCCTCAGTGATCCAGCAGAGACGCCGGGCCAGAAACTGGCAGCGGCAGCCTAGAAATATTGATCAGTGTCCCATAAAGCATGAATAGACTGGCTGAGGATCGGAGGGTGTTGCCATTGATTGCAACATGGCTCTTGACAGGAGCCTCTTTGTTCCTTTGAAGACTGTAACTGAGAGCGCTAATCACTCCTTGACGAACGCTTTGTCTGATGTTTTATAGACACAAATGATCTGACTGGCTGCTGAGATGTTTAGGCTGGATGTGCGAGGACAATAGTCGACTGTTCGCTGTCATCAGCCTTTGACATCAGCAGCTCGAGGCCAAACGCTCAGGAGGAAGTAGCACTTTTCTCCACGTTTCTTTCTCTTTCTAAACCTGTCTCTCCACCTGCGTCTTTGCCTGAGCGCGGTCAGCGCTTTTTCCTGTCACAGCATCTGCTGGTGAGTTTCTGATGGACGTCCGGCGGTGAGGCCACGTGCAAACATGGCATGGTGGTGTACCGACTTCCCACAATCCCCTGATCCAATGCCACAAGCTTCACTGAGGGAAAGTGCTACCCTCTTCATGGAGAAATGTCGTTTGTTAACAACAGAATGCATCTCCAGAATCTTGAATTGTTAAACATGTTTTAATTAGTCTGTTTTTACTTGTTCTCCGGTGAAAATCCGTGCGAGATACATTTATTCAAGAAGCAACGCAAAAAAGGAAATTGCAACTTTTATATCAGAATTGCGAGATTTAAATTTAGAATTCTGAGGGGAAAAAAGTCAGAACTGTGAGATTTAAACTAATTCCAAGAAAAATCTGAACTGTGAAATATAAACTCAGAATTCTGAGGAAAAAAGCAGTGTTGTTATTGTATTAAAAATAGTTTTAGTTAATGAATTGAAATAAAATATAAATATTAGTTATAACATTTAAATGAAAATTAGAAATGTTCCCTTGGAAACTATAATGGAAATAAGTTGAAGTTGAAGTATTGAAATCACTAAAACTAAAATTCAAATAAAAGAAATATAAATTTTGGGGGGGAAAATATAATAATAAAAATGACCAAAGCACAGAACCAAAATTACTAAAACCTAAGCTAAAATTAAAATAAAAATCCAATTCAAAATATAAATTATACTAAAAATCTATATCAATTAACTCATTTAAACTTAAAACAAGTTTTGAAAAAAATACAAAATACATCAATATTAAGATGCATTCTCTTAAAACAAGTGTTAATATTTTATGCAGTGTTGCTTCTCAAGTAAATTTATCTGATACATTTTAACTGGAAAATAAGACAAAAATCCTCATTAAGAATAGGTGTGCAGTGCTGTATCTCATTGCTAATACATGCTTTCCCAAAGATGATACATTTGAAGCCTTTGGTGAAACAGTATTTAAGAATAGTGAAAACATGTATATTAATCTAGTTTCTTATCATCATGCTGAAGATGTGGCCTAACAACAGTATTTTCTGAGGTGCTTTCTCATCCATCCTGTCTCATTTAAGTGTGTACACTAGTAAGAAATCATCTGTCACACTTGGCCTACTCCGTTTGATTACTTTTGCAGCAATTAAGCGCTGACGGTGATGCTGAACGACGTTTCAGAAGCATGCGGTCGCTCAAAATGCACCCGGCCGCTTCATGCCACTCCGTCCCGTCACCGCTGTCCCAAAGCTGTGAGACCGCAACAGCAAATGCCAATATAACGGTCGATACTGGCATGGAGCAGCACATGGTCAGAGCCACTTCTCCAAACCACAGAAAGCCTTCTAGACTTTGATAATGGACCATCCGGAGCTCCGCCAGGCCCGATGGGATCCGTCCCCGAGTGGACCTCCACCGTACTTCTGCCATGTGGTTAACAACTTCCTCCTCCTCTTTTAGGAGCTTTCCATGTGTCCGTTGCTAATTTATTAATCTGTGGATTTCTTCTCGACGATCCCATTTGTTGGAATCTTCTTCTGGCTAATTTGGTAGGCCCTCATCCGCATAATAGTTTGAGTGGAGGAGAGAGCGATGGACGGGGCTGCCAGAGGAGGGCTAGAAGTGACTTTTGTCCCAGGACTTTCTGAGTTATTAATTGATTTTGTGGGTGACTAATGACTTTTTTATTGAGCAGTTTCCTCACGCTCCTGGAGGGAGAAAAGCCGAACTGACCGCACCAAACTCTGTGGCCTAGATATGGAGGACGGCTTTCTGAACAGAGCGCTGGTTACCGTCCCACACACACGACAGGGAGAGACTCTGAATGAACATTTAAAAAAATGTTTTTTTTTTTTTTAATTTGTAGTGACTAAAAAGTTAATGGAGAATTTAAAAGGCACATTGTTTATCAAAAGGAAACATCTGCAACATTTTTATTTTTATATATATATATATATATATACAGTATGTACTGCTGAAGATAAATGAAAATACACTTACAGAAACATAAAATATATATTTTAAATTTTAATTATAAAATTGTATTTAATTTTAAATGATATATAATTTATATTTTAGAATTATAACTTTAAAAAAATGGTTATTTAAAATGTTTTTGTAAACATAATAGCATAAATATAATTATAAATATTATATTTATTTTATGTTATAAACACTACCATTCAAAACTTTCTATTCATCTGTGAATCCTGAAAAATAAAAAGTATCACAGTTTCAACAAAAATATTGGGCAGCACAAGTGTTTTCAACATTGATAATAATCAGAAATGTTTCTTGAGCAGCAAATCAGCAAATTAGAATGATTTCTGAAGATCATGTGACACTGAAGACTGGAATAATGATGCTGAAAATTTAGATTTGATCACAGAAATATTTTTCTTTTTGTCACATATTACATAAATTCACATAAAAACGCCTATTTTAAATTGCAATAATATTATTGTATTTTTTATCAATAAATGCAGGATTTTCAGGATGCAAAAAAAAATCTCTCTCTCTCTCTCTCTCTCTCTCTCTCTCTCTATATATATATATATATATATATATATATACAGTCATGGCCAAAATTATTGGCACCCTTGGTAAATATGATCAAAGAAGGCTGTGAAAATTAATCTGCATCGTTAATCTTTTTTATCTTTTATTAAAAAAATTAACCTTTCATTGGATAATAAGAATTTAAAATGGGGGGAAATATCATTATGAAATAAATGTTTTTCTCTAATACACATTGGCCACAATTAAAATTTTATTTCATTCAATACTTGTTGAAACCTCCATTTGCCAGTTTAACAGCTCTAAATGCTCTCCTGTAATGCCTGACGAGGTTAGAGACACCTGACAAGAGATCAGAGACCATTCCTTCATCCAGAATCACTCCAGACCCTTTAGATTCACAGCTCCATGTTGGTGCTTCTTCTCTTCAGTTCACTCATCTTCTATAGGGTTCAGGTCAGAGGACTGGAATGGCCAGCAGAAGCTTGGTTTTGTGCTCAGTGACCCATTTTTGTGTTGATTTTGAGGTTTGTGTTTGGATTATTGTATGGTTGGAAGATCCAAACATGGCCCATTATAATATTTCTAACAGAGTCAGGCATTTTTTGATTTTTTTATCTGTTGGTATTTGATAGAATCCATGATGCCATGTGTCTAAACAAGATGTCCAGGACCTCCAGCAGAAATATAGGCCCACAACATCAGAAATACAGCAATATATTTCATTGTACACATGGGGTACTTTTTATCCCTGTGTTCACCAAACCCATCTTGAGTGTTTGCTGCTAAAAAGCTCATTTTTTAGTTTCATCTGACCATAGAAGCCAGTCCCATTTGAAGTTCCAGTCGTGTCTGATAACTGAATATGCTGGAGTTTGTTTTTGGATGCCTCCCAAACCCTCCCAAACAACATGTGGTGATGTAGGTGCTGTTTGACAATTATTTTTAAGGTTTTCTGCCTCCGAGACTCAACTATTTTCTGCAGTTCTCCAGCTGTGGTCCTTGGAGAGTCTTTAGCCGCTCAAACGGTCCTTCTCACCGTGCATTAGGACGATATAGACACACGTCCTCTTCCAGGCAGTTTCCTAACATTTTATGTTGATTGGAAATTCTTAATTATTGTCCTGATGGTGGAAATGGGAATTTTCACTGCTCTAGCTCTTTTCTTAAAGCCACTTCACTAATTTGTGAAGCTCAATTATCTTTTGCTGCACATCAGAAATATATTCTTTGGTTTTTCTCATTGTGATGGATGATTAAGGGAATTTGGGCTTTGTTTTTCCTCCTATTTATATTTCTGTGAAACAGGAAGCCATGGCTGGATAATTTCATGTTCATAATCACGCTGGTGTGCTCAAATAAAATATCATTATCATATTTACAATTTTAAGTATTTCTAGGGGTACTAATAATTGTGTCCAATGTGTATTTGAGAAAAACATTAATTTCATAATGAGATTTTCCCCCATTTTCAATTGTTTTATTTCAATGAAAGGTTAGATTTTTGTGTTTTTTTTTGTTTTGTTTTTTTAAATAAAAGATCAAAAGGATTAATAATGCAGGTTTATTTTCAGAGCCTTCTTTGATCATATTTACCATTGGCCATGACTGTGTATATATATATATATATATATATATATATATATATATGTATATATGTGTATATATGTGTGTGTGTATATATATATATATATATATATATAATTTTACATCATTTTTCTTTTCTTTCTTTTTTACAGTTTTTTTTTTGGTTGCTTATAGTTTATCTTTTGTTGCATGAAAATTTGATGACAAATTAATTGCTAGTCTACCATACATTCAATCCATCCCAAATTTACACAGATTACAATTAGCCACTGCCCCTTCAAGCATGCAAAGTTTAATGGTGAATTTGAGCTAAATATTTTTTATATTACCATTCAATCAGGTTAACAGGAGCTCTGTGTTTAATGAATCGGTCACTTCTGTCCAGTGCCTTGTGTGTTTGAGTGCTGTTGGTGTCTGGCGAGTGTTTGAGGTCTGAGCTCTGAGTCACTGTCTAAAGAGCCCATCTGCCTCCACTGACCACAGCTCATCCAGCATTAACCGCCAGGGCTGGTCCGGCCACCCGTCTGCTTACACAAAGCTGTTTTGTTTGCGGCTGCGGCTCTGCGGTCCACGCTACACAATCACAGGCTCGCCACAACACAACAACACTGAGTGACACGGCTGTCTGTCTCTGAGATCACGATTTGTTGGTGAATCCCAGGGCCTGGATTCAGAGTACGGTTTAAGAGAGCAAACAAGGAAATGTCTGCAGTGAAACACTCGATGGATAGACTGATGAATGAATGATTGAATGAATGCAGGCACTTTGAGTCTGAATCAGTCGGGTTTAATTAGAGGCTGTGTTGTGCTGAACAATAGCAGTTTTCACAGAGTTAAAGTTGTGTCTGCATGATTCATATGGAGACAGATGTCACATCATTACATGCATTTCTCAACTATGAGTAAGAATGTGAACGTAGCATCAGTGAATATTGTCTGTTATCATTTATTCAAAGCTTTTAATGCACCACATTTAATTGCCGTGTCACTAATTACACACTACCATCCAAAAGTTTGGAAGCAGTAAGATTTTTATGTTTTTGAAAGTAGTCTCTTCTCCTGCTCACCAAGGCTGCATTTATTTAATCAAAAATACAGCAAAAATTGTGAAATATTATTATTATTTCAAATAGCTGTCTTCTATGTGAATATCTGTTAAACTGTAATTTATTTCTGTGATCAAAGCTGAATTTTCAGCATCATTACTCCAGTCTTCAGTATCACATGATCCTTCAGAAATCATTCTAATATGCTGATTTGCTGCTCAAGAAACATTTCTGATTATTATCAATGTTGAAAACAGTTGTGCTGCACAATATTTTTGTGGAAACCGTGATACATTTTATTTTTCAGGATTCACAGATGAATAGAAAGTTTTAAAGAACAACGTTTATTTGAAATAGAAATCTTTTGTAACATTATAAATGTAACTTTTGAGCAATTTAATGCATCCTTGATGAATAAAAGTATTCATTTTTATTCTTACTGAACCCAAAATTGGCAACAAATATATAATATAATATAATATAATATATGTTTTGCTTTTATTACAAATATATTTTTAAGCATTTTAAAATATATAAATTATATACTGTGTATTATAAAACAAAATATCATATAAAAATATTGTATAATATGTAATTTAATAATACACATTATATCCATTCTCTATATGAAGCATCTCTTAAGAAGCGTGTTTTCATTTCTCTTCAGGCTGTAATGAGCAGTCTTTGAGTGTCCATCTCTGTTATCAAACTCCTGCTTCTCATTTCCTTACGCATCTCCGGCTCTCAGTCCTGCCACATCCTCGCGTTCCTGCGCCAAAGGCAGCAGCTCGTCACAGATACGCTCTGCTGGAAGATCTAGTCCAAAACCTTCCTTCACAGAGCTCCGTTAATTCAGTTTCCTTGCATATTTACTTCAACAGTGTCTTGTAAATGTTGTTATATGTCCTTCTCATTGAGCATAAAGCAGTCGGTCGAGCCGAACCGTCTGTCTGTGGATTGGATTGAATTCAAGGTTAATAATGCTGTATTTGAACATCATTGCATGGCGTGTTTCTCAGATATTGAAACATTAAGTCGGCGTGTGCATGTGAAATCCATTTTTGGAGTAGTTTTACAGGAAACCTCAGAATAATGAACATCAATATTGCTGGGATATACGTGTTTTACTGGAATCCCTTAATCAAGGTAATTTTGGGGGAAATAAATTAATCTAATCTTCTCTGTTGCTTTGTGGTAAATATAATCATTAATGACCAATAATGGCATTATTCTGAAATCATACCATATAACTGATTCTAACTGAATAGATTTATCACTTTACTGTAGATTTATACATGTCAGAAATGTATTTATGATAGATCAACTGCGGCTAACGAGATTTTTCGGTTGTGTGGTTGCTAGGTCATTGCTAAAGTGACCTGGCTGTTTGCTAGGTAGTTGCTAGGGTGTTCTGGATAGGTGATTGCAAAGGTGTTCTTGTGGTTGCTAGGTGGTTTTTGGTAGGTTGTTTATTAGGGTGTTCTGGGTGGTTGCTAGGTTGTTGCTAGGGTGTTTTGATCTGTTGCTGGGTGTTTTTTGGTACGGTGTTCTTTCTGGTTGCTAGGTGTTCATTAGGGTGTTCTGGGTGCTTGCTAGGGTGTTCTGATGTTTACTGGGTGTCTTTTGGTATGGTGTTCTGATGGTTGCTAGGTGTTTATTAGGGTGTTCTGGGTTCTTGCTAGGGTGTTATGATGGTTGCTGGGTGTTTTTTTGGTAGGGTGTACTTTCTGGTTGCTAGGTGTTTATTAGGGTGTTCTGGGTGGTTGCTAGGTAGTTTCTAGGTCTTCTGATGGTTGCTTTGTGTTTTTTTTTTTTTTAGTAGGGTGTACTTTCTGGTTGCTAGGTGTTTATTAGGGTGTTCCGGGTGGTTGCTAGGTAGTTGCTAGGGTCTTCTGATGGTTGCTGTGTGTGTTTTTTTTTTTGTTTTGTTTTGTTTTTTTTAGTAGGGTGTTATTTCTGGTTGCTAGGTGTTTTAGGATGTTCTGGGTGGTTGCTAGGGTGTTCTTTCTGGTTGCTGGGTGTTTTTTGGTTGGGTGTTTTGGTTGCTAGGTGTTTATTAGGGTGTTCTGGGTGGTTTTGGTAGGGTGTTCTTGCTGGTTGCTAGGTGTTTATTATAGTGTTCTAGGTGGTTGCTAGCTAGTTACTAGGGTGTTTTGGATGGTTGCTAGGGTGTTCTGAATAGGTGATTGGTTTAGGTGTTGCGATGGTTGCTGGGTGGTTTTTGGTGGGGTGTTATTTCTTGTTTGGTAGGTGTATATTGGGGTGTTCTGGGTGGTTGCCAGGTAGTTAATAGGGTGTTCTGGGTAGTTGCTAGGGTGTTCTAGATAGGTGATTGTTAAGGTGTTCTGATGGTTGCTGGGTGGTTTTTGGTAGGGTGTTTTTTTTTTTCTTGTTGCTGGGTGTATATTAGGGTATTCTGAGTGGTTGCTGGGGTGTTCTGTGGTTGCTGGGTGGTTGCTCAGTGGTTACTAGGGTGTTCTGGGCACCTCAGAATTATTAAACATCAAAAATACTGGGATGTACATGTATTTCTGGAATTGGGGTCATTTTAGGGAATGTTAATATATTTTAGTTTAATCATTATTCTGTAAGCATTCCATATAACTGATTCCAACTGAATATATGTATCACTGTACTGTAGCTTTATGTATGACAGAAACTTTGAAATTTCTTTATAATAGATTATCTGCAGCTAACAATATTTTTCGTTGCATGAGATGAATAGATTCTCAGCTGTAGAAGTTGCTATCAAACATTGACGCATGTGAAAGTCAGCGTAACTCGCAGCGACATTTATGTGCGATAGTGTGTGTGTTTCATCTTCAGCTGCACTATATCTACTCATCCATTCAAACTGCACTAAATAGTGCCTGAGGCGGATCTCTAGTCGTCTCCTCCCACACACAGCGCTCCAGGCAGCTGCAGGCCAAACCGGGCCGAATGCACACCTATACATGAGACTCTTGCAGGACACTCCAAACCACCAGAGGCCAGAGTCTGAACGTCTGCCTTCAGAGGAGCTTCAAGGTGAAGTTTGAAGCCTCTTCTGGTTATCTAGTGTGAGATTTTCCTCAGCTAATATCTGCTGTAGCTGTCTAGACTAGTAAATGTCTGAACTGAGAGCATAAATCTGCGCTTTAGTGTCAAAAGATTGAAATATTCAGCGCTTTTCTGTTTATCTTCTAGCGCTTTCTGCTGCCACACCCTCATCCCATGTGTCAGAAAATCAATCAGCATGTTTCAGTGCTCGTCGTATGTCAATCCTGAACTAAGGGGCTTCTGAATAATTCACTTTAACTCGTGACCCTCCAGCCCGGGCCGAAGTGCACTGACATGTCCTGATCCAGACACAGGGTTCTAGGATATTCTAACTGGTTGCTAGGGTGTTCTGCTGGTTGCTAAGTGGTTTTTTTTTTTTTTTTTTTGGTAGAGTGTTCTGGCTGATTGCTAGGTGGTTGCCGGCGTGTTCTGCATAATTGGTAGGTGCTAAATAGGGTGTCCTTGCCAGGTGTTAATTAGGGTATTCTGGGTAGTTGCTAGGGTGTTGTGGCTGGATGCTAGGGTGTTACTAGGGTGTCTTGGGTTGTTGCTAGGGTGTTCTGGCTAGGTTGTCTTTGGTAGGGTGTTCATTCTGGTTGCTAGGTGTTAATTAGGGTATTCTAGGTGGTTGCTAGGTAGTTACTACGGTGTTCTGGTTGGTTGCTAGGGTGTTCTGACTGGATGCTAGGGTGTCCTGGGTGGTTGCTACAGTGTTTGGGCTAGGTGGTTGCTAGGTGTTTATTAAGGTGTTCTGGGTGGTTGCTAGGTGTTTATTGGTAGGGTGTTCTTGCTGGTTGCTAGGTGTTTATTAAGGTGTTCTGGGTGGTTGCTAGGTGTTTATTGGTAGGGTGTTCTTGCTGGTTGCTAGGTGTTTATTAGGGTGTTTCAGGTGGTTGCAAGGTAGTTACTAGGGTGTTTTGGGTAGATGCCTGAGTGTTTTGGCTGGTTTCTAGGGTGCTCTGGCTAAGTGGTTGCTAGGTGTTTTGTTTGGTTGCTATGTAGTTAGTAGGGTATTGTGAGTGGTTGCTAGGGTGTTCTGCTCAGTTGTTACTAAGGTGGTCCTGGGTGGTTGCCAGGTGTTCACTGGGCTATTCTGGCTGGTTGCTAGATATTTTCTTACTGTCTCAAATAAGATGAGTCACTGATCCTACCTTCACTGTTATATTGCTTTCTAAAAGCACACTTTCAACAAGCTGAGTTGAAATATTATTTGTGCCTGTAGCACAAACTTTTGGACCATTTATTATATATTAAACATTTATTAGCGTTAGAGGGGTTTAAAAATATTGTGTTTTAAAGGTAAATGCACATCACAGTTTAGTGCATTAATACAGAATTCATTCAGTCAAATTGGCTTTATATGATTTGAAATCTGTTATGTTCAGCTTTAATCCACTGTAATGTTTCATTCAGTTGTTTGATATTAATATAGTTGATAGTGTGCAGTTTCTTGTGTGTAGCCCATTAGAATGTGCAGCAGTCGGATCTCTCATTACAGTATACGAGGCCTCTGGGAGCCGTGATGGAGGTAGATTGAAACTCACAGCGGGATCGTTCCATGTACTGTTGTTTCCTCTTAAGGGGCGAGACGGCCCCTCTGTGAGCACTTACAGCGCTTTAGCTTAAAGCTACGCTGCAAACACAACTGTTCTGAGGCAGGTGTTCGCTGGCAAAGAATCAACTCAGTAGTGCTCATGGACCAGACTAGAGGACCATGGGAAAAGCAGCGCCTTCGACTGCAGTGACGTCAGACCGAGCGCGTCTCCATACGGGAACGCTCTGATCGGCAGCAATGTCAATACAGCTGGATGAAGCCAGTGTGTGTGTGGCCCTGAGCAGAGGACATCTGTGCCTGTCCCGTCCACATCCTCACACACATATAGTGTTATAGTGTAAGTGCATCACAATGTTAAATACTCCCGTGTTAGTCTCTGTACTTTGAGTTTGGTATGCCTGTTCCAAAACACAGTGACCTGTCTGCTGTCTACATAGGCAGCGGCCTTGTAAGGCAACATTCTGACTGTCATGGAACCTTGTAAGTAGAACACACTACTCACTTCACATAAATAGCAAATCACATTGGAGTCCAACGGAGTTTGACTTATTAAATTCAAATAATGCAATAATAGGCTATAACTCTGATACAGTAAATATACATAGCACACAAATATGGGGTAAAATAGTTATTTTCAACTGTTATTGATGCTTTCAGTATAGAGATTTCAAAAATTTTGGCCAATTATTTAAATTGATATTTATTTAGTAAAATAATTCATATTTATATATGCACTGTACTGTATATATCACATCATTAATATTAAAAATACATATCATATAATTATATATTTAATATATCAAATGTATTTGTGTGTGTGTGCATGTGCATTTATATCATAAATACTCTGTAATTATTTGTTTTAATATATAACATAAATGAGTATTTGTAATACATAGTGATATTAATTTAATTTAATTTAATTACTATATATTGAACTTTGAATGAATGGATGAATTTTTACAGTGGATGGCTTCATCCATACTACTTGCAAAGCTACCTTTTGCCAAAACAAGTTATCTTAAAAGGCAGCATATTGTTGGTGCTGTACCTTTAGGAACAGCTTTTGTGTCGTGAGTGTTACTTATGATGCCCTATAATGTTGTCTAGTTAGGCAGCTCACTAGGTTGTGTCTGTCTGTGTGCGTGTGTGTGTGTGTGTGTGTGTGTGTGTGTGTGTGTGTGAGGGCAAAGTGCTTTGCTCTGTCACTTGGCTGTGCTGCTAAACGATATGTCAGAAAATCAATTAATTACTTTTAAGCAGCAGTTAACGGCATCCACACAATACAGCCGCATGAATTATTAAAGAGCACGAAAGCTGAGTTATTTTCCCCTCTCTCTCCCTTAACTAACCTCCCGTAGAGTACAGAAGAGAAACGACAGAGACAAACAGACAGAATGAAAGGAAGTTATAGAGAGAAAGATTGATCACCCTTACTAAAAAGTAGTATACTTCAAGTTTATTTTATTAAGTAAACTTAAGTATATTTTAAAGTATGCTTTATGTAGTAAGTATACAAATATCAGTGTACTACTAGTATACTTGTAAGTGTACTATTTCAATACTCCTTGGGAGTAAATTGGCCCACTTTTTAGTATATGAATGTATACTTTAAGTATAACAGTAGCAAACTTTGAGTACACAACTAGTTTACATCAATGTTTTTATCTTGTACTGCAACTATACTAAAAGTGAACTTATAGGTATACTGATAGTTTACTAATTAAATACTTGTAGTAGCATTTTTAGTACACTTTGAAGTACAGTCTCAGTAAACTACTAGTTTAGTAGTTTTATACTGCAAGTATACTCGTAAGTTTTCTTTAAGTGAACTTTACATCATACTTTAAGTATACTACTATGTCCCTATTCAGGCATTAATTTGTATATATTTTGTTATATGAATATCTGAACATACAAAACATCAAAAGAAAGAACAGGGTATCTGCTTGTAAATAAAAAACATTTTATTCTAGTTTCATGCATTCTTTTTTTAAACTCTTGAATGTGGGTAAGTTTCATAAATAAATAAAAATAAAGAAATAAACAACATTTTGAACAAAAATCTCTACAGAAATTCCCAAAAAACACAAATGAAGAAGAAACCGAAACAACAGATGCTTCCACGTGTAATCTGACACGATCAACTGACATAAAACAGCATCAAAACTGTGTAACATTATGGAAAATGACACATTAAACCAAATTATTTTGTTTTTATCAAAAACTTTATACACTTTGATATGTTTGTATATAATACGAATTTAGTTTAACGTCTCATTTTATTCACTGTATAATATGATTTAAATCTATGTTATTATATCTTATTAACATGGCTTACAGTATATTTTGAAATATGTTGAAGATAATTTGCACATTTTTTCCAGTGAATTTACTGTACAAACCCTGTTTGTTTTTGTTTTTTTTTCCTCTTAAATGAAATTTCCTTCAGTAAATCATGCATTGCAGTGTATTCAGCTCCTGATGGGTTTGCTCAGTAGTTTTGGCAGCATTGATTGTGGGCCCCAGGAAGCGATTATTGATCCTGTGTGCCCAGCAGTGCTGGCCCCGGGGTGGCCCGTCTCTGGGGGCCCGTAGGGGACAGACTGCCTGCGGGCAATGGGGAAAACGACATCTAAATCTGTGCCGTTAGTGTGCATGTAAAAATTAAAAGGCTAAGACTGTAGAGATGTGTATCTTTCGATAGTTCGCTAGACAGCCATGTGGTCTGTTGAGTCTGTTGTGTCTTTCCACATCTATGTGGTATCGGCAGTGACAGCCTGTCAAACACACCCCAGTTCTGATCTTACGACCGGCACGACTTACTGTGGCTTACCAACCTTTTCCTGCTCCCCACCCAGACAGCCGAAGTCCTCCGAACCCTTTGAAACTCGATCTGTGGTCTGAATTGAGTCTTTGCCAGTGTGAGTTTGAAATCTCTGATGCCAGCTTTTATATGGAGACCAAAATAGACATAGACACCAATCAACAACCGCTACGGTCACTGGCAGATCCACCGTTCACTACATAGGCAGCAAGGTCATGGGTCATACATTTACATTTATGCACAAGTCATGAGTTTAGTTTACAGGTAATGCATATACTGAAAAAAATGTGCACCTTCAATGATATGCAAGAGCGAAATGCATTTTACATTCACAATTTATCCATTTGACTGACTTATAATGCATTCCAAATATACATTGTATATTCATGAAGTCACTGGGAATCAAAAACCCATGACTTTGGCATTGTGCATAAATGTAAATGCATACTGTAAATGTAAATAGAACTTTGTGACTGATTCAATGGCATGATACTCCAATAAGCATAAGATACATAACACAGATATTGGATAAAATAGTCAATTAGATAGAATTATTTTTATGACTATATTTCTGTATTCAACCGTTCAAAAGTTTGGGGTTGGTAAGATTTGTTTTAATGTTCTTAAAAGATGGATTTTTTTGCTCACTAAGGCTCTATTTATTTGATCAAAAATACAGAAAAAGCAGTAAAAATTGTGAAATATTATTACAATTTAAAAATCTTCTATGTGAGTTCTGTGTTTTCTATGTGAATATCTGTTTAAATGTAATTGATTTCTGTGATCAAAGCATCATTACTCCAGTCTTCAGAAATCATTCTAATATCTGCTGCTCAAGAAACATTTCTGATTATTATCAATGTAGAAAATATTTTTTTGTAGAAACTGATACATTTTATTTTTCAGCATTCTTTGATAATTAGAGAGTTTAAAAGAACAGCATTCATTTGACATCTTTTGTAACATTATCATTGTCTTTATTGTCACTTTTGATCAATCTTTACTGAATAAAATTAAATTACTTTTTAAAGAATTTTTTTGAGTTCTCTAGTTCTGTAAAAAACCATGTACATGGTTTAAAGAACCCAGAAACCAATCAGAAGAACCTATAATGTAACATCCACAACTCAACGTTCAGTAATGAAAGTCAAAAATTAATTTTTGTATTTTGCCTTCATTTTTTTAAGTTATACCTTCGTTTTTCCTGAGCTTTTTCTTCGTACACTTCACCTGCTCCCTCATGCGTAATTTCACCGTTTTCACTGCATGGAGATGGAGAAAGCAAGAGACGGGGGAAATCAGTGGCTAAATGAAATTAGCAGGTTAGAAGTGCCCCGGGGCAGTGAGACGGGCCTGTCTCCTGAGGCCATGCTTACTGATGGGATATATTAGTCATGACTGCATGTCAACTTTTCCTCCGTCACCTCTTCTCTGAATCTGTGTTTTGTGTAATATGGAGCAGGGCGGCGGGAGACGTGAGGCTATAAATGCAGCGAGGTGAAGGAGGGAATCCGTATTTCCAATCCTGGATTGAATCAGAACGGCTCGAAATGAATCCAGGCCCCTTCAAAGCGTCCGGACCGCTCTCGTGGGCCATGTACTTCATGAGGAAGGGCCGAAACAGCAACGCACTGTTTGGTAAAGACAAAACTGTTGTGGTTGGTCGTTCCCCTGTCGTATTTGTCACACTTTCGTTCTCCATGAATCACATCATCCATCGTTTTTTTTTTTTCTGCTCTGTAGTTTCTCTTGTTTTATCGCTTTAGAATGTGAAAGAGGAACTGTTGAAATAGGGAACAACAACTTCACGTACCTTCATTATGTGTGTGTGTGTGTGTGCACCATCAGGCCTTTGTTTTTCAAGATAATTTTATATTCTTTCATTTGGTTAACGCTTATTATTAGTGTTAACCAAATACTAGTGACAATATGCTGACATTAATGATGACAGTCTGATATGTATCATTTGACACCATCATTTGTATTAAAACATGTTGCTGCTCCACAGCAGTTCCCTTGTGGAAATGTTTTTAATTATAATAACTGTATTAAGTTTAGAGGAAATATTTGTGAGGGAAGAAACTAGGTGTATCAAACCGTTTGCTGTGTTTGTGTAGAATTGTATTTTATTCAGCGTGTGCTTCCTCCATGGCTCGACCGAACATGATCAGATATTTGTAACCCTGCAACGCTTGTCAATATATTTTATAGCCGACTACAAGCGCTATTGATTGCTCAACTTTCAGAGATCAGATTACTCCAAATCAGTAAAACACAAGACCGAGATCCTGCACATCCAAGACCTGCGGTGCCTTTGTTCTAGAAAATCATTTATGATTGGCGTGTATGTTATATTATTTTCCCTGGAATTGATCTTTGCTTTCAGATTCAACCATTATATCTTCTGACTATACTGAGCCAAAATTATTATTTATAATAAATGTATTCAGACACTGCAGCATATATATATATATATATATATATATGACTACTAGTAGTTTTTCATATCAAATAGCCAAAATGATTATAATTGTTTTATATTATTTAGTTACAAACATGATTAGATTGAAGAGTTTAATTGAAAAATTAAATTCTTGTTCTTCACTAAAAATAGATGATTTGACATTTTATCACACAAGAAGCCACTTTATTTTCAGATTAACTGAAATGCATCATATTCGTTTACAATAAGATCAATTTCAGAGCTGAAATATAAAAGACTGACTCAAGTATGCTTTATGTAATAAGCAGGATGACTTGCACAGAGGCTGCGTTTTCATTAGTGTGACCGATATCAGGATTTGCATTTTGTTTTGTGTTTCATGTTCAGTAAAGACAACAAGGAAGATGAGACGTGAATAACACGCATCTCATAATGCAGCTCTTTACATTTTAACAAATGAATCAGGCCCTGTAACCGGAGCAGAACAAGATCTCTTAGTCCTCTGTGTTATTGTTATGAATGACTCTGCACAGTTTGATATGACTAATGCAACTTTATCTTGGGAATTTGCAACATTTGCAGCTTTACAGTCCTCATCCAAATGAATCTCAAATATGGTTAAATAATTTAGTTTTTTATTATAACTTTTGAAGAGTCCATCAGATATTTAAATTCAACATGTTCTACTGAAACTGGTTTTGGCATCAAACGTGATTATTGACTGCAGAATTTAAATTTCCTGTAATTAGCCAGACTTCCCATCCAGGGTTTACTCTGAGCATGAACTATTCTGAACTGGAAGAGTGCATTTCTCAAAACAAGGTGTCAAGCTATTATTATACTCATTTCAGCACTGCACTTTTGGCAAGAATTGGCAGTGTTTTGTGAAGGCATGCGCTTTCGTATGAATTCACATTCTGTTCATTTTACTGAAAGATGACGAAACATTTCTGTGTTGCTTGCCATTTCCACTTCATGCATGCAGCACGAGGATCTAACAGACTCTATATGGCTGATGTAGATCGTCTGCTGCCCCCTTTTGGCTACAAAACACAGATTAGATCATTACCAAGTTACTCGGTTTCGATCAGGCAGACATTATTTCTTTTACTTATCCTCTTTTGTGTGTGTCTTTTTTCCTTCTCTTTAGAAGAAAAAAATACTGTAGATTTTCCAGTTATTTTTTTTTTTTCTATTTTCTATTTTGACTGGAATTCATAGTTCTTGCTTTTTGTTATTTAATTTTTAATTTAAAAAAAAAATTTTTTTTTTACTGAATTTGTGTCAGCAAAGTTTTTTGATGTTCCTGTAATGAAATTTTTGTTTGCATGATTTACTAGCATCACATTAGTTTCCTGGCGAACAGCATGGTGCTCTGGAGTTTTCGTCGTGTTCTGCTGATATCATGTTCCTTCTGATAAAATAAAAACAACATCTGCTGGTACAAAACAAACTTCTATATTATATGTGTTCCTTATACCTTTTTTTAATTGTTTATATGATTTCTTAAAATAATAGATTAGATTATAATCTAATTAAACAAACTGTTTTTGCTTTAGTTTAGCCTACATTTTAGCTGCCATGTGATAAGTAACTTAAATCCAAACAATTCAACAGCGAACCATTTGACGCGAGCGCGCGAGGAATTCCATTGACTGCTCAGATCCACTTTTTCCCCCGGATCGGACCGTTTTCTGATTGGTCGAGCCCGTCGAGGTCTGTCATCGCTGACCAATGAGAACGTTCGGGGGGGGAGGCCTATGCAAATGACCTCTCCTGGCTGGCGTTCCTGCGCTGCCCATTGCCAGTAAAAGCGCGTCTCTGCCGAGAGATTCATTCACAACGCATCATCCTTTCCACTGCGAGCGGCGTCCTGGATTTTGGAAGAACACTTTCTCTTTCTACAGTTTTATTCCGTGTTATAGAACTGAGTGCATGTACTTTTTATACAGTTAAAGACTGAAAGCGAAAGCGCTGGCGTCAGGTGCGCAACTTTACGCACACTTTCTAAAGGATACGCGAGCGCGAGATCATCCTCTCTGATGGCACCTGCTGAAAGAGCAACAACGTCTCCATAAACTGACTTGAGTTCGGTTCAGACTGAACGGCACGGTTTGCACCTCACCAAACGGATAGTAAGACGCGCAAACTTTCCACGTCGCGCTTGAGCTCGCTACCCTTGATCCGTCTGATCAGCTGCTCGTCTGGAGCCCTGGATCCTGATCCTGACTGAGAGGGTGTTCAAAAGATACCAAATGGTTTTTCTTTGGGACGCCAAATACGGTAAGAGCGTTTCTCAGCTCTGCGTAACGGCGGTTTCGCGAGTCTATTTTTACGCGTCACGTTTCATCATGTCTGAATGTTCATAGCTGTTAATAATCACCGAAACCTTTAACCTTAAGCGAAATCGTGATGTTAATGTGCCATTCCCGGTCCAAAACACTGCAGATTCTCTCTCTCTCTCAACTTCAGTTCACTTTGCTTTATTTGGCACGACTAAAACTATAGTTATATTGCCAAAGCAGTGTAAAATAATGCAAGAACGCAAAAGGATTAAGCAAGTAGTTTTTTCAAACAAAATGGCATTGCATTAAAATTAGAAGTCAATACATAAAAATTACAAAAAGCAATACGTTTATGAATGACTAATTAAATATGTAAAGAGATTCAAAATAAGACTAAATATGAGAGGCAACTCAAAGTAGCTGATCTAGAAATGCATTTAAAAAGTATATAAAAATGACTTCATTGTAACAGAAGTAGGCTACGTTTTTCATGATGAACTTGTTTTTAAATGTCATTTTGATATTTATAATCAGAGATTAAGGAGTGTTAACTGTCCCAAAAATGAAGAAAACATGTTATCAATATTTTAAAAAATGCCAAGTGAATCAGATGGAGTGATGGAAATCATTATGTTGTCAAATGTGTGGCAAAAAAACAAAACAAAACAGAGATGACCTGCATAGACCCTCATGACTGTGTTATTGTCTCTTTTTTTTTTTTATATTGACCTTTTTATATTCATAATCAGGTCAAATTGAATCATCTTGATATTCATGTGTGATATTAAAATATTTTTATTATGAAAAATATGATTGAACAATGATTAGATTGGATTATGAAAATTTAATAAATTCAGAAAGCTTGTAGAAAATGTATGAAACCAATTTTAATATAAAGTTTATATTTTTAAGAGCTTGACGTGTTTTTAGAACAAAAGAAGAAATGATTTAAAAGTCTAGTTTTCGTCCCACGTATTGTGCCGTAAGAATATGTCTTTGCATTGTCATTGTTTTTAAATTGTCTTATGTCTGGACTATGTGTGTAAGTGTATGGCTTCCGGAATGTGTGCTGTTTTGTCCATTCTGTCTGCAAATGCAAATCTGTGTTTCCTACACCTCATCTCACTCACCCCAAACACCCATCATCAAACTCCAGGTTTAGCGTGATGTAGCGGCTGAGTCTGTGTTTATATTGGGCGGTGGGTTTGGAGAGAGCGCAGTGGCTCTCTGTGTGCAGCGCTGTAACGTGTGTAACCGCACTCATGTGGCATCGATTGTGGTTGGCCGAATGACCGCGGGCCGCGGCGCTGTCTGACGGTTTTAATGCTTTCATACGCCTGCGAGGCATTGCTGCTGCTGCACGGGCTCCGGTACAGAAGTCAACCGGGATAACAGCACCAGAAGTTGCTTGGAAAAAGTGTTTTTAAAAATGTAGTACTTTGTGCATGCCAAAAACTGACAACAGCTGCAGAAGATGACATATTGTACAGTAGTGACAAAAAGGAGTGAATGGATGTAAATAAGGGAAGCCATGCATTATGGCGATTTTACTATGTTTAAGTAGTGTTGTAGTGGCCCAACTCAAAGTAAAATTACTATAATAAAAGTCCAAAAGTGTCTTATTGCTTTTAAGATACCAATGTAAATAATTGATTTTACTAGAAATTATTATTCTGCCTAGTAATACAGTGCTGAGCAATGCAACATCTGAGATTGACTTTTTTGCAAAAGTGATGGTTTGTAATACAGTGTGGTCACAGGTGTGCATAGGTAGGCCCTATGATCAATAGTGTCAAATGTTGCTTATTTAATCTAATTTTACACCTTTTTGAAACATCTCAGATTTACTTTTTGCTAAATTGTAAATTTTTACATTTTCTGTTGAGGCCTAATGCACGTTTGTGTTTCAGAACCTGCGCCTGGGCGACGCTTCACGCCTCCCTCGACCACTCTGAGCTCGGGGAAGATGAATGAGGGGTTGCCCCTGGGGGCTCAGGAGAGCAGCGGTGCCGCCCTGGTGGGCAAACTGCGCATGGCTGACCGGAGCATGGTGGAGGTGCTTTCCGACCACCCAGGAGAGCTGGTGCGCACCGACAGCCCCAACTTCCTCTGCTCTGTCCTGCCAACACACTGGCGCTGCAACAAGACGCTGCCCATCGCTTTCAAGGTAACTGACCGCAAACCTCTGGTATCTGTGAATGACATCTTATGGTTTAATAATATTGTGCAATATGAAGAACTATGCATGCATTTTTTTTTTTTCTCAAGGCTCGAGGACTTTTTAAAATCTTACAATCTCACATTGCCCTTTTTTTAATGCACATCCTTAATTAAGCTAATGATTTGGCGGGAAGCGTCAGTAATTGTTGTTAATCTCCTGTTGTCACGGGTGACTGCAACAACTTTCATCATCATCATCTTCTGCATTTGGCAAATGACGGTAAAAATACGAACCACCCAATCTTGCCAAAACCAGAGCATAGTGCTGTGAGGCATGTGTGTGCTCTGAAACAAAGAGCTGAAGAATGTGCTGACATTTACAGTTAATATGCAAATAACCTGCTCATTTAGTTTAGATGTGGAGATATTGTACAAGTAGACATGACGCAGGACAGTAAAGAGGATTTGAATGTTGTTTGGTTTTCGTTTTCTCCATCTGCCCAATGTTTTTGATTAGTAATAAAGTAATTAAATTAGATCTAAGCCTAATAATAGTATATGCACACTAGTGTTTGAAAGTTTGGGGTCAGTAAGATTGTTAAAAATAAACAAATAAACACATTGATACGTAAATAAAAAATAGCGGTTCAAGTAATGATGCTGAAAATTCAGCTATGATCACAGCAATAAATTACATTTTAGAATATAGTCACATAGAAAACAGTTCTTTTTTAAAACCTTTGTATAATTGAGCAAATAAATGCAGTGTTGGTGAGTATAAAAACGTCTTTAAAAAAAAAAAAAAATTTAAATCTTACATATATTAAATCAATGGTTTTTATCATATTGTTAATATTATGTTTTTTTGATTTTGTCGTCTTCATTATTCATCCAACTTTTATCATTGTGGCATAGTGTGGTAATTGATTTGTTTTTAAAATGCAGTTTTGACAAAATTTTAAATGTATCTAACATGTCGTCTTTATTCATTGGTTGACAGGTGGTTGCCCTTGGTGACATCCCTGATGGCACTTTGGTCACAGTGATGGCCGGCAATGATGAGAATTACTCTGCCGAACTCCGCAATGCCACAGCCGCCATCAAGAACCAAGTTGCTCGTTTTAATGACCTGCGTTTCGTTGGCCGCAGCGGACGAGGTAAAATGCATATAACGCTTAAAAAAAAAAAAAAAACAGATTTGCTCCTCACCTAGACATACACATGTTTGAGAAGGAAACAGTTGATGTAGACTCACCACTGAGCCGTGACGGAGATATTTTAATGCCAGTGTCTACGTGTGTACATGCTTGGTTAAATGTGTGTGTTCCTGTGTGTTTTGATATAGAACTCTCACACGTCAGCATAGACCGTTACCTGTCCCTTTCACTTCCTGTGGCACGTGGCCAGTGCAGTCAAATACTGCAGATCTTATCTATTTAAATCACAACGCTTTATGTACACTTGCTAGTCATCCAGCCCTGGCAGAGCGATTTTTGTGGCTTGTATTTTAGATATTTAAAGCAGCCAAAATGTGACTTGAGGAGTGACTTCTTACTGTGAAGTATGAATCGTCCAGCTTCCGTAATGACAGAGTAGTTAGTCAACAGAATGACTGGCTTCTGGGAAAACGAGGGGTCCCGCAGGGCTCTATTCAAGGCCCGATGTGATTTCGCTGATATAGCCCTCAACGCTAACAC
Source organism: Onychostoma macrolepis (assembly GCF_012432095.1). Classification (NCBI taxonomy): domain Eukaryota; kingdom Metazoa; phylum Chordata; class Actinopteri; order Cypriniformes; family Cyprinidae; genus Onychostoma; species Onychostoma macrolepis. Next base: position 45,235,458 of record NC_081155.1, read on the forward strand.
CACTGCTTTTAACCTACATGTCCGGGCCTGCGATAAATATAGGGATGCATATACACTCCTTTGTCCTGCTCTCTTTTGTCTGCGTCATCATTTGAACACAGCACAATAGAGGCAACAAAGTTGATGTTTGCAGCAGGTGTGCTTGCGTGGTTGCATTGAAAATGGAAACTGAGTTTGTGTACAAAGAAAAGCATAAATGTTTAGTCGGGATTGTTAAACAAAAAATATTTGTCCATTTTACTACATGAAAGTCTTGCTTTTCAGTGCATTTCAGACATGCACATCCTCACAGACTGTTGTTTATCTGAGCAACGCGATGTTTCAGAGCACCAAGAGCAGCTGCGCTCTGCTGCGATGGAAGTGATTATGTTTAGTGTCGGAAAAGAGTGCGGGTCGAGAAAAAACAGCAAGAGCGTGTTAAGTAAGGGAGAAATGTAAACTATGCATATCTACACACACTCTTGCTACTCTGTGTTATGCAGACGAGTAGATAAGACAACAAAGACTGTGTCTGTGTGGCTTTTTGACCATCCATCTTTGTTTTCACAGCATCTTGAGTCACTTGATGTCTTCAGGCACATTTATTTGCACACATTTATAAAATTTCTTGCATTGTGAGTTTGACTTGCCCGTGCACACTAACACACCGTACATTGCTCTACAAAACAGACACATGTAAACAAATTATAAACAAATTCCCCCACATCACACACACACACACACTATGTAGGGACATCCCCTTGAGAAACGCTCTGCACTTCCTCCCTGTTTGGGCATTGAGCCTCTCAGACAGAACGTCTCCCATCCAGACGCTAAACCACTGAACCACAGTCAGTGTGTGTGTGTGTGTGTGTGTGTGTTAGTGCAGAAGGTTTTGTAATAAGTGTGTTAGACAGGAACAGATGAGTCAGTGTTTTGCATTTATATTTCTTGAGAATTCATATACAAAATATTACTATCAAATTATTGCCAAATACTGTATACCAGGGTAATGTAAATGTTTAAAAACGAGTCATATACATGTGGCAGTACCATGGTATCAGATGATATTGACATGTACTATGGTATTTACATGGTACTCAAAATAACACCATGCTAATACCATGCTGCATGTCCAAAAACATGGTATTATCATGGTACTCGGTCCAAATACCATGCTATTATCATGGGACTCAAAGAAACTTCAAAGAAGTACCATGGCACCATTTCCACACAAAAAAACATGAGTAATTTAAGGGATTACTATGGTATTTAAATGATTCTCCAAGGAACTTTGTGGCAGTGCCATGATATCAGATAGTTGGTACTTTGTTGGTAAATACCATGGCATCATGTCCAAAAAACATGTTAGTATGTTTTGTACATGAGCTATTACTGTGTTGCCATGTTCACTTGCAAAAAAAAAAGTACCACGGTGACGCCATGTTATTGGACAAGTACCATGGTTCAGTAATTTTGCAGACAGTATAATTCGAAGGTACCTCAAAGAATACCATACTGTATGTCCAAAAACATATTACTGTATTACTGTAATTATCATATTATTGCATTACTGTGTCCAAATGCATAGTTATGCCATAATTTGACACATACCATGGTACTGAATGACCACATGGTTTTTACATGCAAAATATCATGGTACTTTTCTATAAACTGATTATTCCAAGCGTTTAGTTGTAAAAGGCAGAGTGTTAGCTCAGTATTACAGCATTATAAGTGTGTTTTCCTGGATGTGATGTGATGTTTGTGTTGTTTGTGTGTGAGATCATGGCAGACAGAAGTGGATCGGTGTTGTCACAGCGACTGTGCTCAGAATAGCACCTGGCATCGCACTCGAGCGTTGATCCTTGGCGCGGCCCGTGTTTGTGTGTGCGCCGCACATCTGTGCATATGTGTGTGGTCAGGCCTCGTAGTTTGTCAGATTTTGGGGAACAGCTTGGAGTTTTTCCCAGCTCTATTTTTCTGGCTGAATAGCGAGCAGCGCGTGTGCGTGTAACCGTACCTTGCTTTGGCTGGCGAGCTTGGGCCCATTTAGCGCCGTGTAACTCAAACCCGCTGTTGGCACGCAAGCATTCGCCTCCCTGGGGTCCATCTCATCGTCATAGCGATGAGTGACAGGTGAAGGCATCAGGAATTGTGGGTACAGACCCCAGCTCCCATAATCCTCATAGTCAAATCCGGTTTGTGTCGTTTGGCACATGTGCACGTCTCGCCTCATAATGTCAGTCAAAACATGAGAAACAGCTCATTATGAAACTAAAATCATGCATCTCATTATCATTTGAATGAGTTTGTTGAGTCATAGCAAGAGCAGCCAGAGTGAATTAATATGAACACTGACTTTTAGGGGAGGTTTTTTAAAGCAATTTTATTTTTCAAGACTGTTTTGGAGCAGTATGTTGAGGATTTGTTTCAGAAAATTTCACAGGATTTGTTTCACCTGATTTGGCAACAGTGACAACTAAATGACAATTTTCCAGAAACATTTTCCAGAAACTCAAATCAAATGTGTTTGTGATACACACCCTTTTTCACCCTTGTTTTTTTTTTTTTTTTTTTAAATATAGAAAATCAGATAGGAGTTTAAATGTCAATCAAAAATATTTTCAATACACAAATATCAACAAATATGAAGGAAGGAATTTTATTTCACTATTTACAGGGTATCCGCAGAATTTTTAAAAATATATTTAATTTATGACCCATTTTAAGAGCTGCACAAGTAAAATGAACACAGTATGAGCGAGGTTGGACAATGTCTATGGTAACATACAGTTTTGAGCCATAAAATTACACGATTTACAGTTCAGATACAGGTTTCCACAAAAACAAAAATCTTATACAACAGTGTTTCAGGCTATAGACCGTTTTTATGAAAAGGGATAAATCAAGCATATAAATTATATAAATTTAAAACATATAAATATTACTGTCTTAATTGTTTAGATTTTTAGAAGGCACATCAACTTCTTTCTCGTTTACAGCCATGTGTTTGCTGCGTGAAAACATGAGTTGATATCTGCATCGATCTGACCATAAACAGTAAGAAAGGCTTATTGGAAATGCAAATTCATTCTCTGCCACGAGGTGGCGCTTTAGGAGCGCTGAGATATTGCGGTTTCCCCGGAAACGCAAGCAGCATTGCGCTCATAAACGCTGCTTTATCAAGAATTATAGGTAAAATTAAATTAAAATGCCAACCACACGTTTCTGAGGACAGTCGGTTCCCTTCAGATACATTCACATAAAGACATCCGCGCCGCGTTTTGACTTGAAACATGCAGCGCTCATATTTATTCAATGACATCATTGCCTTTTGAAGTTTAATCCTGTCGTATCACGACTCTTGTCTTTCCGTCCTGTAAGACCTCTTGAAATTATAATTAAGACATTTCTTATACCATTTAACGTATTTAAAACTTTTTATGGTCTTAAGTTTGATACAACTCACCTTTAGAGTTTTTAAGGACCCGCGGGAGATCTGTATTTAAGGAGCCCGTCGGGCAGGCGGTGATACATTCTGGTAGCCCGACTGGAAAACACAATAGCCCCGGGACGTCGGGCTAGCGATTTTGCGAGCCCTGCCTTTATTCTGCAAAGACGCATTCAATTGATCAAAAGTGACAGTAAAGACATTTATAATGTTACAAAAGATTTCAAATTTATTTGAACTTTCTATTCATCAAAGAATCCTGAAAAATAAAATGTATCACAGTTTCCACAAAAATATTCAGCAGCACAACTGTTTTCAACTTTGATTATAATCAGAAATGTCTCTTAAGCAACTCAGCATATTAGCATGATTTCTGAGACACTGAAGCCTGGAGTAATGATGCTGAAAATTCAGCTTTGATCACAGCGATTAATTACTTTTTAACATACATTCAAATAGATAACAGTAGTTTAAAATCATAATAATATTTAACAATTTATACTGTATTTTAATAAATGCTGCCTTGATGAGCAGAAGAGACTCCTTTCAAAAACATTAATAACTCTTAATGATCACAAACGTTTCAGTGGTTCTTCTAATAACTCATAAATCAAATTACTGACCATAATATAGATAGTTTTCTATGGAGTTGTAGAATAAAACGTCAAAATCCCCAATTATGTTTTACAAATAAAATTAAGCTAGTTTTTGTACCATTAAAAGTTTTTGCATTTAAACATAATTTTTTATGACAATTAAGCATGCTTTATGATGTTTAATGTGTCCTGATGTTTATTGTAATTTTCATTATGCTTGTAATTTCATTACTCAAATACAATGATTTAAATAAAATTATTCTAAATCAAAGTAGTACTTAAAAATGACACCCAATAATGTGTATACTTGGTTAATTTATTTTATATTTTATTTTGAATTTGTTTGGCATGTTTTTTGGCATTACAGTATACAGTTTAAGACTTTTTGCATTAAGGTGTTGAGAATTTGGCTGTGAAATGTGTTTAACTGTCATGAAAATAATGTCAATTGCAAACAATTCTAAATGTCCTAAAAAATGACTTGCATATGTTTTTCTTTTGACTTTGGGGTGAAATGCAATCTTGGCTGATTTTATGATTTCAGTGCATGTGAAATCGGTCCGTCTTTGTGCCGCAGCTCCTCTCGATATCTCACTGCATTATTTCTGACTCTCTCTCTCTCTTCGAGATCGTCCATGTGTCCTCTGTTTATTTGGGGACGTGGTCACATGATGCGCTGTTTGGCCCGTGTCTCTGCTGTACTGTCTGAACTCTGTCTCTGTTTAAGGACACAACAAAGCCGACTTTAAATTCCCTTCTGTATCTGATCGTGGGGTTTTTATTGTGACACGAGCACTTATGATGACAGCCGTCCATCAGATAGATCGGCCATAATGTCTTCATCCAGAAATACACGCGCGCTCAATCTCGTCTCGCTTACTGTGTTGTACAGTCTCACACTCCTTTAAATATGTACATCTCACATGTAGCTACTAAAAAATATATCCTGTGAATACATGCTAAATATATTCTGCAAATGCTGAATTTCTGATCAGTTTGTCTGTGTTTTTCAGGCAAGAGTTTCACTCTCACCATCACTGTCTTCACAAACCCTCCTCAAGTGGCCACGTATCAGAGAGCCATAAAGATCACTGTGGACGGCCCCCGAGAACCACGGCGTGAGTGACCACACACGCAAATATAAATATATGAAATATATTTTAAAAATGTAATATCATATATATATATATATATATATATATATATATGTATGTGTATGTGTGTGTGTGTGTGTGTATATGTATATACAGTGTATAAATATTAAATAGTATATGTATATTCCCACACACACACACACACACACATAAACATACTCTTTTTGAGGCGATACATGTAATATATGTACTGCCAACTTGTGTTTTTATTATGTTCATTATCAGTGTCATTTGATCAGTGTAAAACAGTGAATTAAAGCTGTGGACGTGTTTTAGTTTGATGTGGTTTGGCTGTTGGTGGCCGGATGGGTTTCGTTTTGTCTCTTCTGTGATTTCAGTCAGTTTGACAAGTAACGGGTGAGATTTGAGTATGATTAGTATGTTGGTTCACAGGAATTTTTTTTATGCCACTTACAAGCCAGTACATAGTAGTGATGGTATCTGATGTAAATACTATGGTACTGAATGTTTTTTCCATATGTATTAGATGGTATTCAAGGTATGGTAAAAAAAAAAAAAACGTGTTAATTTTTTAGTGGAATGTTTTTATTTAAAATAATACTTTAAAAATTACAAATGAAAAAGGAAAAAAGACATGAATGATTTTAATATTGACAGTGAAAACAGTGAAAAATGTTATTGCATAATTTAAGTTTTGATAATAATAATTTATATATATTATATTACATTATTATTATTAGTAGTAGTAGTAGTAGTAGTAGTTCATTTTTCATTGTTTTATTAGTAATACAATTTGTAATTTAATAATTATAGCAATTACTGTAATAAAAAATTAATATGCATTAAATTTGGCAATATTATTATTATTATCATTATTAAGTGTATTTTTATTAAAGTACCAGGACTGACATTAATATTGAGTTATCTTTCCACAAATTATTTGTATTGGTATGTCTCTGAATCATATTGGTCAGATTAGTGTACTGTGTGTGTGTGTGTGTGTGTGTGTGTGTGTGTGTGTGTGTGTGTGTGTGTGTGTGTTTTAATAGCATGTCTTTATATGAGTGTGTATCACGCTGTGCTCTCGTGTTGGTGGCCGTGGCGGCTCTATTCCCCGTTGGTCCGTTATTCCGGTCGGGAATCTGTCGGACGGCGCCACCCCACATATTCTGGGTCTGTCTGGCGGGATGCGCTGGCCTCGTCTTCAAAGCGCTCAGACGCGCTCTCTGATTTCAGCAGGACTTCCTCTCCTCGCGTGCGCAGACGACTGCGCGGATGAGTGCGGCTGATGGTTTCACACAGCTGTGGCCGCGTCTTTTCCTCTTGCCTTTTTCTCTCATCGCCTGTGATCATTAATCCCACCGTGCTCTATGTGTGAGGTCAGAACGACACACACATGCATCAGACACCACAGCGCCCCCTACTGCAGCAATGACACGCTCAATCAGCATCATTAGTAGCATGTGAGATGTACAGAAGTGTGTGTGTGGTCAGATCATGGTGTGTGTGTGTGTGTGTGTGTGCGTGTGGTCAGATCATGGTGTGTTTGTGTGTGTGCGTTTAAGTGGCTTTGATTGTGTTAATGGACAGTCAGTAACTAAATCGTTCTCTCTCATCTTCGTTCTGTGTGCGTGTGTGTGTGTGTGTGTGTGTGTGTGTGTGTGTGTGTGCGTGTGTGTGTGTGTGTGTGTCCAGGCCACCGACAGAAGCCGGATGAAGCAGTAAAGCCAGGCGCGTTAGCTTTCTCTGAACAGTTGCGGCGAAGTGCCATGCGGTGCAGTCCACACCATGGCCCCGCCCCCAACCCCCGCCCCACCCTCAACACACCCCCCTTCAGCAGCCCCGCCCACAGCCAGATTTCCGGTGAGTTAGACGGCAAAAACTCTGTACCTCACGCACATTTACATCATAGAGCAACTCGATTCTGTTCAGTTCTATTCAATTCAATTATATTCCCTTCTATTCTGTCCTATTCTATTCTGTAATCTACTTTTCTACTGACGGCAGAGCTGATTGTTAATTGTACTCAATTCCATTCTATTCCATTCTGTTTTGTAGTTCTGTCCTGTTCTATTCTATATTCTACTCTTCTGCTGTGGGCAGAGCCGTTTGTTAGTTCCATTCCATTCTATTAAATTCTGTACTGCTGTTATGTCTGTCTTCTACTTTGTTCTGTTCTACTCTTCTAATGAGGGCAGACATGTTTGTCAATTCTATTCAGTTCTATTCGATTCCATTCTATTCCCTTCTGTTTTTTCTTATTCTGTTCTATATTCTACTCTTCTTCTGTGGGCAGACCTGTTTGTTAGTTCTGTTCAATTCCAATCTATTGTTTTTTTTGTTTTTTGTTTTTTCTGTCCTACTCTATTCTGTGTTCTACTCTTCTACTGAGGGCAGACTACTCTATTCTATTCTATTTTATTCTATTATATTGTAGAGGATTTTACTAAAGACCCATTAGAATCATTATTAAAGATACAGTCCAGTATTTTCTGTTTGATTGTGTTCTTCAGTTCCATTTATTTCTATTCCAGGGATTCCCAAACTTTTTTTTAATTTCCTGGGTAAGTTTTATTTATTTATTTATTATTTAAGAACATTTTATATACAGTAAGTGAGAATATAAATTAGAAATGAACATAAATCAAAAATAGAAAAAGAAAATAAATAGAAAATAGAAAACTTTCTATAGTTCCCTCACAAACCCCAGTTTGGGAAACCCAACTATTCTATTCTATTCTATTCTATACTATTCTATTCTATTCGTTTAATTTCATTTCATAGTCCTTCACCCTCATAATCCCTCTATAGATAATTCTAGGCATCACTGACCTCATTAGAGTCAGTAGTAAAATCATATTAATTGCTTTGCTGGAATAGGAACATTTCATAAAATCAATCAGAATTTCCTGCAAATGCTCAAGTTGTGCTTTTGCATTAGTGTGTAATAGTTCAGGGATAGTGAAAGGAAGTGTGTGTGTGTGTGTGTGGGTTGGTATTTGTGGTTTACGGGGAAATTTCTTTAATGACATGGGTATGACAGAGGTATTACAATTTGAAGGTGGTTTATGAGGACACTGCCTATGTCCCTGTAATTCAAAAAGCTTAAAAAACATACTAAATGGTGTGTTTTTGAAAATCTAAAAATGTAGAAAGCTTCCTGTAAGGTGTAGGGTTGGTGTAGGGCAATAGCACATACAGTTTGTACGGTATAAAAACCATTATGCCTATGGAGAGTCCCCGTAAACCACAAATACCAATGTACGTGTGTGTGTGTGTGTGTGTGTGTGTGTGTGTGTGCGTGTGTGTGTGCGGCACGTTGTTTTTGGTTCTGCTTGTTCCTGGCAGGTGACGGGGGGAAGTGGGGACACATCACACATCATCGGACGTTCAGACATAACAAATACAGTGAACAAGGCCTCCTTTGATTGGAGCTTAGACAAGCATGCCAGAGCGTGCCACCACACACACACACACACACACACACACACACACATGCAGTGGAAGGGAAAGTTTACAATCAGCAAAAGCCTCGTGGGGGCCACAAATGTGTCTTTGCTCTTTCATCGTTTCTTTTGTTTCATACTACAGAGAAGCCAGACTTAAACATTTGTACAGAAGCATGTTTGAATTACACATTTGCTTCCATTAAAGCAGTGCAGTGACATTTCACACAGTCTGAACACTGGAGCATTACAGCATACACATTATTCCTGCAGATTTATGCCATTCAGAAGTGTGATGCCTTGTGTGAAGCATATTCATTTATTAAATATTTTGGGTAATTTGATTATGCTTTCAGTTATGAATAAGCGGCATTCACACAGAATGAGTATTTTGCATTGAAAACAGCTAGATGGAGTGCAGCGTCTCTTCTGCTCACTAAGGCTGCGTTTTATTTGATCAAAAATACAGGAAAAATAGTAAATATTATTGTGATTTAAAACAGCTGTTTTCTATGTGAATATCTGTTAAACTGTAATTTATTTCTGTGATCAAAGCTGAATTTTCAGCATCATTACTCACATGATCTTCAGAAATCATTCTGATTTTCTGCTCAAGAAGCATTTCTGATTATTATCAATGTTGAAAACAGTTGTGCTGCACAATATTTTTGTGGAAACCGTGATGCAATTTATTTTTCAGGATTCAAAGATGAATAGAAAGTTCAAAAGAACGGCATTTATTTGAAACAGAAATCTTTTGTAACATTATAAATGTCTTTACTGTCACTTTGGATCAGTTTAATGCATCCTTGATTAATAAAAGCAATAATTCCTTTCAGTCTTTAGAACAGTAGTGTATATATTCAGAGCCGTCTTCTGAGAAATCGACTGATTACAGCTCTAAGTTTGGCCTCAGCAGCACTTCTGCTTTTCATGCGTTGTTTAAAACATTTCCCAATCTGTAAACACAGACCTCCCACTCCGAAATACTCAGATCCTCTCAGTTTCTCTTCCCCTTCATGGGTGCAGATGGGAGAAAGGTGTGTGTGAGAGAGAACGACAGAAAGACGAGCACCTTGCAAATGCGTAAAGAGGAGGAAGCAGAACGCAGAAAAGAGGAAGTGAGACGAGTTTGGCAGGAAGCAGGCTTGTGTGAAAATCCCTCATTCAAAGCGCAACCAAATCTAGCGCTGTTTGATTTTATTCATGGAAATAAGGCCATTAAATGAAACAAAATGATTTTAGTGCTGGTCTAGATGGTGGGCTGTTTACCAGTCTTCCTAAAGCACCAAAGTCTGCATTTAAAAGTCGTTTAAAAAATCATTTTACAGCTCTGCATGACAACTAGTGACTCATTGGAGACCGTTTTGATTTCCTAAGAAACGTCGGACGAGCTGATGATGGAGTGATGAAAGGCCTGCGCCGGGCCGGACTGCATGTTTCCTGCCTCGTGCTTCCCTCTGATCCGCCGGCCAGAAATAGCAGCGGGATTACGGCCAGCGGAAACCGTTATTAAGTCATTCAAGAGCTCTCTTTCTCTCTCCTTCTTTGCTACTTCTCTTTTCATACCATGAAAATCAGAAGCAGCTGTTCGCATGGGCCCGATGTGTCCGTGTTTGTTAGTGTGCTGGCGTGTTCGGACGAGATCTGCAGCGTGTAGATTTGAGGATGTGCATCTGCTTTTGTAGCTCTTATTTGTGGAGGTTTCAGGGTCGACCTAGAGTGTGCTTAGATTAGGAAAGTTTGGAAACTGTTTATATTTTTCTTATATTTTAGTTTATTTTTTAGTATTTTTATGTGCTTTTGTTTCTTTTCTTTTTTTCGGTTTTAGTTAAAATTTCTAATTTTAGTTACTGCTTATATGTGACCCTGGACCACAAAACCAGTCATAAGGGTCAATTTTTTGAAATTGAGATTTATGCATCATCTGAATAAATCAGCTTTCCATTGATGTATGGTTTATGATCGGACAATATTTGGCTGAGATACAACTATTTGAAAATCTGGAATCTGAGGGTGCAAAAAAATCTAAATATTGAGAAAAAATACCTGTTCAAGTTGTTCAAATGAAGTTCTTAGCAATGCATATTACTAATCAAAAATGAAGTTTTGATATATTTATGATAGGATATGATTATAATTTACAAAATATCTTCACGGAACATGATCTTTACTTAATATCCTAATGATTTTTGGCATAAAAGAAAAATGGATAATTTTGACCCATACAATGTATTGTTGGCTATTGCTACAAATATACCCGTGCGACTTATGACTGCTTTTGTGCTCCAGAGTCACATATATTTTTTATTATATTTTAATTAAATTCTTTTAGTATTTTTATGTTTTTTTATTAGTCTTATTAGTATATTTTTGTTAGCATTTTTAAATATAGCCTATGTAATTTTATTTTCATTTCAGTTTTAGCTGTAGTTTTTTTTTTTTTTTTCAGTTACGTTTCTAATTTTATTTTAGTTTAAGCTTTTATTCTTATATATATACATACATACATACACTGTGTGTGTGTGTGTGTGTGTCTGTCTGCCTGTGTGTGTGTGTGTGTGTGTGTGTCTGTCTGTGTGTTTAATACCAGTTTTAGCATTAAGAAATATTTTTGTGAATTGAAATAAAGCTAATGTATATCAGCTTTATTTCAATTAACAAATATGTTTTTAAAACTATCTATTTGGAAACATTTGGTGTAACGGCCACTGCTGTATTTGTATTTATTTATTTTTTGGTCTCAATGTGACATTAACAAACTCACAGCCAAACTTCTTGAATGTCCTCACCTCAGATGCTTTGATTTTTTCCAAGTAGTTTTCCAAAATTAGATGGATCGGAGTGAATGGAACTGGCTGAACGGGTTTTTGGAAGCTGGAAAGTCTGCTGTCTGATAACTGAGACTTTGATCATTCCCACAAATCGAACCTCAGAGGATCGCAATGAATTCTTCTCAGGAAAATGATTTCAAAACCACTTCTAAAAGATGTGTTTCCTGTGTCTGGGAAAGGAGCACTTTCCCAAGTCGACTCTTCTCACTTCCCACCTAGAAATTATTATTTTCTTAACCCGTACAGTATGCTGTTCATTTTTCCATGGATGACAGAAAGCGTTTAGTAGAGCTAAATGCATAATGCATCTTCAAAGAAACAAATTTAAATACATAATTAAGAGGCTAGGGAGATTTAAATATCAGTCTGTTTTCAGACAAACCTATTGTAAAACTGGATTATAGCGTAAATAGATTCATACGGACAGGTTCCTTTTATTTTAGTACTATTTATATATATACCTTTTATATTAGTTATTAATATATCATTTTTTTAAATATATATATTTTTTATATTTCCAGTTACCGTGTCATCTAATATTTTTATTTTATTATTATTTTTTTAGCTTTATTAATGTTTTGATGTATAATTTATTTTTATATTTTAAATTTTCATTTTAGTTTAAGTTTTAGTATTTTAATGTTTTATATATATTTATATGTATTAGTGCTGGGCAATGATTAATCGCATCCAAAATGAAAGTTTTGTTTATATAATATATGTGTGTGTATTGTGTATATTTATTATGTAACTATATATAAAGACACACACACATAGTATATATTTAGAAAATATTTACATGTATATATTTATATTCATATAATTTATATTATATATAAATATATTTAACATAACATATTTTTCGTAAATATATATAAATGCATGTGTGTGTATTTATATATACATAATAAATATACACAGCACACACACACATAGTATGTACACAAAAACTTGCTCAGCACTAATATATATTTATTTTTATAACTTTATATTTATTTAGTTTTAAATATTCATTTACTTTTAGTAATTTTAGTACTTCAACTTAAACCTAGTTTATTTCAGTTGTCAAGACAATATTTCCAATTTTTGTTTGTTTTAAAAAAAAAAGTTTTATTTTATTTGTATTTATTTTTGAAAGCTTTATATATGCTACAGTTAAGCTGTTTAAGCTTCATTTCGATTCTTTTATTTTTAGTAGTTTTAATATTAGTTAACAATAACAGCACTGATTTGTATGTAGCTTATATTTGGTGTGTATTTCCCCGTCTCCATTTGTAGTAGCTGTGTGTGTGTGTGTGTGTGTGTGTGTGTGTGTGTGTGTGTGTGAGCCCAGTAAAAAATGAGTCCCGCTCGTACCGGATGCCGAATCCGCCTCCAGCCACCCACCCAGCCATGTGTGACTCCTGCTCCAGATCACAAGCCCCGAGCCTGGGGAGGGAGGCAGGAAAAGAGGGAGTTTCTGGGGGGCCTGGCAGCGGGCCGCGCTCTGGCTGCACTTGAAACGGGCCGCACACTCTCTGGCCGCTGTGCATAATTTGCTTCCTCTCTGATGGCTCTCCCTCCCCTTCTGTCTGGAAGTCTGCAGGCGATCGGCGAGCGTTTATTAGACCGAGGGGAGAGAGAGAGAGAGAGACTCATTCTGAGAGAATGTCTTCTCCTCCTCCTGCTCCTCTCACTCCATTATTCAGTGTCCTCGTGTTTGTCTTTATTAGAGATCCTTTTTTAATACTCCACTGATGTTGATTGGTATGTACCCTGCCATTCAAAAGCTTTTTAAAGAAATTAATACTTTTATTCTGCAAGGATGCATTAACTTGATCAAAAGTTACAGTGAAGACATTCATTATGTTACAAAAGATTTCTATTTCAAATAAACATTGTTCTTTTGAACATTCTATTCATCTGTGAATCCTGAAAAATAAATTGCATCACGGTTTCCACAAAAATATTGGGCAGCACAAGTGTTTTCAACATTGATAATAATCAGAAATGTTTCTTGAGCAGCAAATCAGCATATTAGAATGATTTCTGAAGATCATGTGACACTGAAGACTGGAGTAATGATGCTGAAAATTCAGCTTTGATCACAGAAATAAATTATTTTGTAACATACATTCTTGTAGAAAACAGCTATTTTACTGTATTTTTGATCAAATAAATGCAGCCTTGGTGAGCAGAAGGGACTTTTGAACAATAGCGTAAATACCATAGTGCACTGTTTTTAAGGGATGTGAACATGTGAGTTTACTGGACGGAAAAACTGTAATGCATAAAACGTACGTGTGTGTGTGTGTGTGTGTGTGTGTGTGTGTGTATCTGTGTTCTCAGTAGCCATTAATAACATTTCTGTATTTTTGAGAGTGTATTTCTTGGATTTGCTAGTGAAATGGAACGGTCATAAAGTAATTTACTGAATATGAATGTTTGTTTTCAGATTCTAGGCAGATGCAGACGTCTCCGTCCTGGTCGTATGAGCAGTCGTACCCTTACCTGGGTCCCATCTCCACCCCAGCGGTTCACCCCACCACACCCATCTCCCCCAGCCGCAGCGCTATTCACTGTGAGTTCCACCGTGCTGCAGGGACACTTATTTGGTACTTTTTGTGAAGGGTTTGATAAATCGAAATAATACTTAAAAATATATATATATTTTTTTTTTTTCTTGTACTCCAATGATTGTGTTTTATTTCTGCTTTTGATATTAAATAAGTATTTAAATAATTAAATAAATATTGCTTCAGTTATCAAACTCTTAATAAAATTAAGTGTCTGATTAATAAATTAATAAATTATTAATATTAGAAAACAACATTATTTGATCTCTAATTAGTATTCCATTCAGGTAGCTGATATAAACATGCAAAAGAACAGTATATGCCATAAATTAACATAATTAATAATTACATAACTAAATCAAAGGTTCACCATTAGATTAAATTTCCTTAAATTTCCATTCGACCAAAATTTACAACCGTGTTATTTTAGTATTGTTTATATACTATAATAGTTTTGTATATATATATGACAAAAAGACAGTGTCTCAAACTGAGCTCCAAAATCTACAGCCGAAACTCAGAGATCTCAATATGAACATTTCTCATTCATTTTCAGCTCTGAAATCTTACTAAATGACGACTACTGACTCATTTGGGCCTGTCTTTAAAGGGATAGTTCAGGGATAGTGTTTTCTAATAACTAACACTTTAACTGTCCAAAGGAGTTTTTTTTAACTATATAACCAATCGAGTGTTTTGTGTTCCTGCAGGTCCAGATCTGACGGCATTCACTGACCCTCGCGTGGGTCTGGAGCGTTCCTTCCCGTCGCTGCCCTCGCTCCCAGACGGCCGTTTCTCGGACCCGCGCGTGCCGTACCCCACCGGAGCGTTCACATACACACCCACGCCCGTCACCAGTGCCATCGGCATCGGCATGTCGGCCATGAGCAGCCCGGCGGGCCGCTATCACACGTACTTACCCCCGGCGTACCCCGCGGGCTCATCGCAGGCTCAGGCCGGCCCCTTCCAGCCCGGCTCGTCCCCGTATCACCTGTACTACAGCAGCGCCGCCGGATCCTACCAGTTCTCCATGATGCCGGCCGGAGGAGGGGGAGGAGAGCGCTCGCCCCCGCGCATCTTACCGCCCTGCACCAACGCCTCCACAGGCTCCGCCCTCCTGCACCCCTCGCTGCCCAATCAGAGCGAGGTGCTGGTGGAGGCTGAGGGAAGCCACAGCAGTTCACCAACCAGCCTGTCGGTGGAAGCCGTCTGGAGGCCGTATTGATGCTTGCTTGACCAATAGGAGGAGGCAGGGCCGGATTTACACATAGGCAGTCTAGGCACGGGCCTATCCTTGCTTGTCCAGGGGGGTCCAAACACAGTGAAGAGATATATGATATTTTTGTTATACGATGGGCTATCTACAACAGTAAAAGAACCTAAACCCCAGACGACGAATGTGACCCTGGACCACAAAACCAGTCATAACGGTCAATTTTGTGAAATTGAGATTTATGCATCATCATAAAAACGCTTTCCATTGATGTATGGTTTGTTAGGATCGGACAATATTTGTCTGAGATACAACTATTTGAAAATCTGGAATCTGAGGGAGCAAAAAAATCTAAATATTGAGAAAATCACCTTTAAAGTTGTCCAAATTAAGTACTAATCAGACTAATAAAAAATGAAGTTTTGATATATTTACGGTAGGAAATAAAAGAAAAATCAATAATTTTGACCCATAATATGCACAAATATACCTGTGCTACTTATGACTGCTTTTGTGCTCCAGGGTCACATATAATATTTTTGTTATACTATGGTTTATCTACAACAGTAAAAGAACCAAAACCCCAGAAGACATTGAGCAAATAAATAACAAACAATAGGATAAAAATGACAAACTATTTCCATGTTTTCCACCTTTTTTATCTACGGAAATCACGCTGTCGCAGTACAGACACACACTCGTGCTCACATGCAGATACATGTACAGAAACTTGTCGTCAGCGATGCCCCGTGAATTTAGGAATAGTTTAGCAGCTGAAAAGCTACATGACATTTCTCAGTAGCAAGGTTCTTGAAGCAGTTCAACTTACAGATTCACTGTTATTAAACGTTGCTGCTGAACACTGCTGAGAGACGCACAGATGCAGGTTTTTACACACGCTTAATCTCTCTCTCTCTCTCTTTAATAACTGCATTAGACTGCATATCAATGGCTCAAGCCTCTGTTATTAGCTCTAACATTACATTTTGGAAAGGTTTGGGATGAGATGTGTAAGAAATGAATTCAACACGCACGAGATTTCACGCACGACGAAAACATGACAAACGTCTTGAAATAATATTAATTAATATTAATAGGCAAGGGGGGCCCAAAAATTAGTTTTGCCTATGTCACGATAAGAGGTAAATCCGGCCCTGGGAGGAGGGCAGCTGAACGAGGTGGATTCTGATTGGACTTGACGGACGGACTTTTGTTTTTCACAGCGCAGCATGAGACTCGTTTGTTTTTTAAAGTTGTGGATAGTTTGTATTGTTATTATTAATATTATTGTTATTGTTATTATTATTATTACTGTTGTTTGTCTCGTCATCACTGTACAACTTTGTTCATCAGTGCCAGATATGTTTAATGTCAAAAAAAACCTCAAGGCCTCAAGGAAACAGACTCTACGCAAGTACTCAAACACGTAGCCGTCATGACGCAAGAAAATTAACACAATTTTGGTGTTAATAAATGCATGGTAGGATAACAGTCCCACCAAACAAAAATAAAATATATTTGCAACTATCTAGACTTTGCATAAATATGGTATAATAAAATAAAATATTAATATTATATTAATTTTTATTGTACTCTAATGATTGTTTTATTTCTGCTTTTGATAGTCTGAGAATAATTAAATATTTAAATAAATTTTGCTTCAATTATCAGACACTTCATAAAATAATTAATATCAAAAAAGGCAACAGTTGCAAATTATCATTGCATAAATATAATGCTATATGCCATAAATTAAAATAATTAATAAAATATGCATAATGCATTTTATGTTTTGTTTGTTGTAGTTTAATGATTGCTTA
Organism: Onychostoma macrolepis; assembly: GCF_012432095.1. Classification (NCBI taxonomy): domain Eukaryota; kingdom Metazoa; phylum Chordata; class Actinopteri; order Cypriniformes; family Cyprinidae; genus Onychostoma; species Onychostoma macrolepis. Next base: position 45,252,470 of record NC_081155.1, read on the forward strand.
TTTAATTTCTGTTTTTTTTTTTACCATTTTAATATTTAAATAATCAAATGTTGCTTCAGTTATCAGGTACTTAAAAATAATTAATATCAGAAAACAATATCAGTTGATTTCTACTTAGTATTTCATTCAGGTGACTGATATAAACATGCAAACAGCTTTACATAAATGCAATGCTATATGCTGTAAATAAAATGCATTATCAATCTTTTATTAATTATTTTATTTTTATTGTGGTCTGGTTGTTGTTACTGCTTTTTGACAATGATGATATAATATTTAAATAATAAATATTGATTTAGTTGTCAGACAGTTAATAAAAAATAATAAATATCAGTTGAACTCCATTCAGGTAACTGATGCAAAATACCTTTGCAAAATATGCTATATGCAAAAATATATATTTTTAAAAATCACAATGCATTTTGTAGTCTAATGATTATTCATTGTTCTTTTTGATAATAAGAAATAAATATTCAAACATTTTTAAATAAGACATGAAATATCAATAAAATGACAAAACAATATGAATTGATCTCTATTTAGTATTCCATTCAGAATATGATATAAACATATCAGTTCTCTCCTGTAGTTGACCATAGAAGAAGATGACTTACTCTAATGTCCTTCTACAACATCGTGCATTGCATTTGGACACATTTCTGAATGTAATGATGCATGAAATCGATCTTGTGTAGAGTCTGTTTCAGGTCTAATACTTTTAAACTGATCCGCAATGAAGAATCCAAATGCGATCCGTTCACGATTGAATGGCGTGAATGGGTCGACAGATGCTGGTTCCTGCAGTGGAGGTGAAGAAAGCGAAGCCTCTGCCGGCGGCGACTCGCTCTTAAGAGCTTCAGCAGACTTCTGACTCTTTACATTTCCAGGTTTACGAGACTTCGCCCCGGTCACTGCCTTTCACGCTCGTTCTCTCCGCTAGATTCACAGCGAATTCAAGCTTTCCGACTGATGCGCTCATGTCACGGTTTGCTGGATGGAGAATCATGGACCTGATTTTTGTGTAAATAGATTGTAAAAGACTCACACACTCGACACGGTTCTCAACCTCCACAATTGTGAAACGAGCAAAACCTTTTGAAATGCAGCTTCATTCTTTTCCTTTTGTCCTTTTTTGACATTACTTTGGAGAATATAACACTTTGTTGTGAAGAAACTGCTTATTTCTATATCATGTGCTGTGTTTCTTTCTTATTAGTGGTGTGTTCAGCGTTTGCAATAATCTACCCTGATGGTATCATTATTACATTCACAAAACATGGACCCCACACGCTCTAAAGTACATGTATATAATCCAGTTACCATAGTACCTGGTCCAAAAAATGTTAAAACCATAGTACTTTTTTCATGTCTAAAGAGAGTGATTTGCTACTGAAGCACTCAAAACTATTGTTTGAAGGCCAACATGAAATCAAAACTGGCTCAAATTGTACACACCTTGAGCGACTGAGCGATGCACATTATCCTTTGGAGTTTTGACCACGCAATCAAGATTTTTATTTGTCACATACACAGTAAAACCTGGTCAGCGGCTTCGATTGTGCATGAAGTATACAAACAGGTAAAAATCTTAACATAAGAAACAAAGAAAAGTAATAATAACAGCAAAATACAGCCGCAATATGGTAATAAATCAACTCTTATTTTAGTATCAATGGGATACTATTAGTTTTTATTCATATTTTTATTTTGTTTTAATTTTTTATATTTTAATTTTAGTTACAATTCTAGAAATTATGCGTTTCATTTTAGTAGCTTTTTTAATATGTTTATAGATTTTATTTTTATTTATTGTAGTTTTAGTTATTTTAGTACATCACGATGACTTATTTATATTTATAAAATTAGAAATGTTGAGAATTTTTAAATGTATTTATATTTTATTTTAGTGACAGTTTATTGCAAGTAACAAAAATATTTTGTGGTTTTATATTTACTTTTAGTTGTAGTTAATTATAATAACCCGTCTCATCCGCTAGCAACAGTGGAGTAATATCACTGAATATTACTATATATTGTTAATGAGTAATAAGTAGTTAAATGTACAGAGAAGTGTGACTAACAAACAAAAATATGTACAAAACACGTTTTACTAACATTCCCATTATGTTATGAAAACATTATTTCTGAACATTCTTTTAATAATTTAAATATTTGTATTTATTTATTTTTTCTTGGTTATGTGAACGTTAAAAGAACATTCATTTTGCAAACATGGGAATGTTACTTTTGAATGTTTTCTGAACATTTTAAAAATGCTAGATGAACGTCCAACTGAAGTGTTTCAGGGGGAAAAACACTCAATGAATGATGTAGAAATGTTTTTGTGCTGACATTTTGAGAACATTTTAAAAGAAAACCACAAAAAATATATTTTTTAAGAATATTTTGCTCTGATTAAGTTACGAAAACGTTATTTCTGAATATTCTCTGAACTTTCAAAACATCCAGTTTGCAACCGTTTTAAAAAAAACGTTATACAAACGTTAATTCCATTGTATCACTTTGCAAACATTATGTGAAAGTTACTTTTTTAGAATGTTCCCTGAAACAAGTAACATTAAGTAAAAACATTTAGACGAACATTCCATGAACAATAAATAATGCTTTAAGAACATTCGACCAGATAACTTCAAATGAAAGTTAACATTGTTTGTTTATAACTTTAAGAGAACCTTGCCAGAACATTCAGAGAACGTTAGTTCCAACGTTCCTGATGGATGAAATCAAACCCTTTCCTACATTTCCTTTCCTTCACTAGAAATACAGTCAAACCAAAATTTATTCCGACACCTTCAACATTTCTCCCATTATCACAGTGTATTTGCTATAGTTCAGAAAATGGTATAAAAGAACTCAGAGTTAAACCGTGTCCGAACAAATGAATGCGGCTGAATAGCTGTCAGCTGTTAAATTTAAGTACACAGTTCGATAATACCACTTTAGGTCAAACGATTACTAAGCAATGCTTCATTTTGTTCAGTATGAGGTGGAAAAAGGTCACATTAGCAATTACAGAAAAAAATTTTGGTCCCAATTTTTTAGCAATTTTACTGGTAGTCCACTGTGGGGTATAATATGTCACAGTTTACTTTATTTTGCTATCCTCACTTACATAAATGAACTATAGTGTCCTGCATCCTCCAGACACACACACAAAAAATATCAAAAAGGATATCTGGTGTCTGAATAATTTTTGATTTGATGTTGACTTGAGCATCTGGTTTCTCCAACTGTTGTGTGTCGTCTCGTTCTGATCTGACAGGATCTGTTGGTCTAGTGAGCATGTGCCAGTGTTTAACGCTGTGTACTATTCTCAACCCAGGAAGAATTTACACAGAGACGAGCCTCGACCTGCCCGCGGCCTGCAGATACAACTGATAAACCGCTCTCGTTTACAATGTTCTTTCCCCTCTATTTGTACTTCCCTCTTTCTGTCCAGAATTAAACACACACAGACCCGCAGGAGACGCGAGGCTAAATAAAGGCAGACCTGTCCCTGGACGCTGCCGGCTGGGCCTCGGCTATAATTGTGGTCTAGGAGTCGGGCCAAGGCCTATAAAATCAAATCGCCTTCTTAAAAAGAGCCGAGGGTGAGAGAGCAACATGACAGAAACACCCTCAAACACACACCGCCGGCCGTCTGTCTGTCAGAGAGAGAAACGCTCGGCTGAATGCTGTAAAGTGGGCCTATTTCTAGTAATCAGAGTCTGCCTGATGCTTTCTTTGCTTGGCTTCTACTCAATCATGATGGAAAGAAAGTCCAACAAACAAAAACAACCCTCTAGATCACAAAACAACTTCACATACACACTTTAATTGAATAAATTAATAAAAAATATTCATATTCTATTGTACTCTAATGATTACAGTTACATGTGGTATATTTTAAAAATTAAAAAAATATTTAAATTAATGTTGCTTCAGTTATCAGATGCTTATAACAATCAGAAAACAATATCAGTTCATTTCTGTTTATTATTCCATTCAGGTAGAAACAATAGACAATTATTTTACAAAAGTGCAATGCTATATAGGCCATATACATTACAATAATTACAAAAACATTTATAATGCATTTTTTAAATTAATTAAATAATTTGATGTTTTTTGAAAATCATTTAACAATATTTATTTATTTATTTAATTTCCAAATGTATGTTTTGGGACACAATAAGTTCAACTATAAAAAGCACAAAAAATTTGCGATTTTAGGTACTGAATGAAAAGAAAGTAATAAATAATTAATATAATAATAAACATAATAAATATTAACTATTTTCAGTTGAAAGATTAAATAAAAACAATTAATTTTCCCTACTGTCCCTTTACTTTGCAACAGCTGATATAAACGTCAAAAAAGTTACATTTTTGTTTTGAAATACATATTTATTTACATATAGAGCTTTAAAATGAATACAGATCAGCATATCAGAAATGATCGAGTTCTTACTGACTTTTGATCAAATCTGAGGCCAGGTTCAGACATTGAACTCGAGGAGATTACTGGGGTCTTTCACTTCAAATAGAAGCTTCTTTCTTTTTGCAAAGCTAATTTTGTGTAATTATTTAATTTTGTGTAAATATATTCTAAGTCTAATCTCTGTATTATTATAAAAATGCCCAAGTTTAGCTCAGGGTCAGGCGGTCATCCATCACGCGTGTCGTCAGGATCGATCTGAAGAGCCAGAACCTGCGACAAATCATCCATACCCACAATATTCAGCTCCTGACACCTCGCATCCTCATTAATCACTGATGCAGATGATGAATAGCAGGCAATTAATCGTGACATTCTCACATTAATCTAGATGCTGACATATTGAAAGACGGGTGACAGAGGAAGTTTTGCTTGCTAGCATAAAAAAAAAACACTGGAAAATACTTTAAATCTCTACTAATTAAATGAATAAACATGTTATATTATATATTAGTGCCGTCAAACGATTAATCGCGATTAATCGCATCCAAAATAAAAGTTTTTGTTTAAATAATGTATTTATGTGTACTGTGTATATTTATTACGTATATATATAAATACACACACATGCATGTATATATTTTAGAAAAAAATTATTTTATATATTAAATATATTAATTTCTGATATAAATTATATGAATATAAATATAGACATGTAAATATTTTCAATATATATACTGTATGTGTGTGTATTTATATATACGTAATACATATACACAGAACACACTCATATATTATGTAAATAAAAACTTTTATTTTGGATGCGATTAATCGCGATTAATCGTTTGACGGCACTAATTATATTATCAGCGGTGGACATAGCACACAACTCCAGTATTTGAGTGAAAATATAGATATCGCTGGTCGAATATTACTCCATTACAAGTAAAAGTTGTAAAGATTTTTACTTAATTAAAAATACAGAAGTACTTGCATTTAAAAGTAACAATACTCAAGTAAATGTACTTCAATACTGTCCACCTCTGTATATTATTATATTATATTAAATTATATTATATTGTATTAATTATATTATATTAGCAAAGTTAAATGATTATAGTCCACAAAATCTACACAGTCTTTCTGGACAATGTACGTGCAAAACTAAATCTCTGGAATGTATATATTTAATATTTAAATATAAATGTAGATATTAACTGTTAATATTAGAAAAACAAATATGAAACAGCAGTGACTTTACATTTGTAAACTGCTTCAGCTGCGATCATAAACTTATACACTGTAGGCAGTCTACCAGAATACATGGAGTATTTTATGGACTACTTATTTGTTAGACAATTTATGCATATTTTACGTTTTTGTGGTCTTACTGTCAGAAATAAATATGAGACGGTAGAGACTTTACATTTGTCGGGTGTTTCGCTGGTAACGCCAACACGCTTATTTGCGTCATCACGCAACGCGCTGACGCAATTCCGCTACGCGCGAAAGTTTGAGCGTTGTGTTCCAAACACAACAAGAGACGGTTCCCGCTTCACACAACAATAACCGACCGGAACGTTCAGAATGGCGGAGTTGGGCTGCTACTCTCCCAGCTTTAAAAAACCGTCCGATGTTCTGCGGATGAGACGGAAGCGCGCGCGGAGCGAAGGCCCGGACCGGAGGACGGTGGACGGGGTTCGTCCGTTCTCACCGGGGCCGCTGCTGAACGCACCGGGCCGAGCGAGCGGCGGCGGCGGGAAGCGCAGAAATCCGTTCGCCAACATCGAGAACACGTTCAACAGTCCCAAGAAGAGAGCGTTATCACACAGCGGCGCTCCGGACGGCAGGAAGGCGGCAGCTGCGGTTCTGGACGGGAAGCTCAGGGAAGAGCGCGCGAACGCTGGAACACTGTTGAGAGAGGAGCTGTTCAACACCGAGAGACAAAAACAGCACGAGATAAAGGTGAGAGGACGCTACATTACAGTCAACTGTACTCCATCTACCAGTACACATATGTGTGTGTGTGTGTGTGTGTGTGTGTGTGTGTGTGTGTGTGTGTGTGTGTGTGTGTGCGTGCACACTGACATTCATTTACCATGATATTAACATGGCATTTCAATATACCTGTAAATACCACATAACTTTCAACATTCACATGAATAAAATACAAATAGAATGCTATTTTTATTATGTTTGAGAGAAAATATAAAATGTTGTGTACTGTAACTGTTTTATATCATTTAAAAATGTTAATTCATATAGTTTTATTAGTAGTAGTTTTAAAATGTATATATTTTTATTTATATAATAAAATATTATATTTTTAGATTCAATGAAAACATATTATTAATCTTATTTTATTTATTGATGTTGTTGTTATTATTATTATTATTATTATTATTATCATATGTTATATTAAAGCTATTTTTATTTTATAATATAAAATAATATTTGCATTTTTGATTACAGTATTTTTCTATAGACCTTTATATAGTCATATTATTCATAATTGCTTCTGTACATAAAGTTTTGATTTAAAAATTCATCATCAATCATTTTGAGAATTATATAAGGTGTACTTTTATAATATTAAAATGTTTAATTTTTAAAATTTATATATTACATTAAAAAGCTTTTATATTCAGTTTTATTGTTTTGTTTTTTTGTATGTGTGTGTGTATATATATATATATATATATATATGTTAGTATTTGTAGTTTATTAGTTTAATATTTATTTATAGTTTTAAGTAGTGGGCTCATTGGAGTCGTGAAATAATTAATATTTACTCATAATAATAATAATAATAATAATAATAATAATGTTATCTTTAACTGTTTGATTTTGATCATAAGCATGCATTTCTAAATCAGACATAATATCATATTGGCTGTCGGCATTGTCATAAAGATTTTTCTTATTCGTTTTTTCTAATGCATGTTTACAGGATGGATGTACATGTGCTAATTTTGTTGTGATCTGTCTGCAGACGCCTGTTTCTCTCTCTGAAGCTGCTGGTTTGTTTGAGGAGGACCTGTTTGAGCCGGAGAGATCCGCTCCAGTGCTGAAGGTGTCTGTCTGATCGATCCTCACGATTTCTGTCGTGGCTGATCTGTGTTGATGAGCTTCACTGACGTGTGTTTGTCTCTAGAGTCCAGAGGCGGTTTGTGACGCGGCTCCGGCTGAAGTGTGTCTGGAGTTCCCGGCCGATTGGTCTCTGAAAACGCGTCTGTTGTTCACGTCTCCTCAGTCGTTCTCGTGGGCTGAGCATCTGAAGGCGCAGGAGGAGGCGCGGGGCTTGAGCTCTCACTGCAGGGCCGAGTTCTCCAGCTTACCTGCTCATATACAGGTCGGGACACTGTTATAGGGAAGGATATGCTCTGGAGATAATCTCAAACTACTAGTAGACGTCAGCCTACCGATAAATGATTTGTAGTTCTATTTTTATGTTACATTTTAAAATATTGTATTTTGTTTTTATGATTTTATATGACATTTTATTTTTAAAAAAGGTGTATACAGCTTTTTTTTTTTTTTTTATGTGATTTCATATAAGTTTTAGTATTTATTTTTTATATAGTTAACTACTTATAGTTTTATTTGTAATATTTAGATTTTTATTTTATTAAATAAAATGAGTTAAATATTTTATTAAAGTATTATTATTAATAATTTAATGCTATTTTATGTTTATGATATAACATGTTTATTTTATATACAAATATTTTTTATATAGTTTTAGTTTGTAGTTTATTTTATACTATTAAATAATTAAAATATATTATTTTTAATCTATTTATTTTATATATATATATATATATATATATGACACACATACAGCATATATTTTGAAAATATTTACGTGTATATATTTATATTCATATAAATTATATCATATATAAATATATTTAATATAAACGTAACATTTTTTTAAATATATACATTTATATATAATAAATATACACCGTACACACACATTATGTAAACAAAACTTATTTTGGATGCGATTAATCGTTTGACAGCACTAGTTTATAATTATATTTTAAATATTTGTTTATAAATTAATTTGTTGATAAAGTTGTTTTTATATGTAACATAAAAAATATTTGTATTTTTGTTTAAATTATTTTGTGTTCAATTTTATGAAGTTTTAAGGTGACTATATCTTTTTAGTATTTATTTGTTTAAAGCTTTATATTTTTGGTAACACTTTATTTTGAGGTGTTCTTGTTACACGTTACATATACTTGCTATTATAATAACAATAAATTATACGCAATTACATTCAGGTAACCTTAAACTAAACCCTAATCCTAACCATATAGCAAGTGCATGTAGTTAATTCATATTACTCAGTACTTAAATGTATAATTCCACCGTAACAAGCACACCTTAAAATAAAGTGTAACCATATTTTCAGTATATAGTTTTTAGAGTTTTTCAGAAGTGCACAGTTAATATATTCCAATAGGATGAAATAACCGTGATGTTTAAGTAGTTGTGGTGTGTTGCAGGAGCCGCGGGGCTGTGCGGAGCTGCGCTGGGGGTTTCATCAGTGTCTTCAGTACTGGCAGCACCCGTCGCTGCCCTGGCTCTCTCTCTTCCCGCGGATCGGCGCAGAGCGCAAGTTCTCTGGCAAGTGCGTGCCGTGGGCGCAGGACACAGCGCTGCAGCAGAGTCTGATGAGCGACTGGTACGAGAGAGAAATGAGTTTGTGCCACATGCATGTAGGGACGGGTGATACCTTATCGATTGCGATAGGGATGCATGATATTATCGGACCGATATCGGAATCGGCTGCTAATGGCTTGAAATGTAAATATCGGCCTCGGCCCAATATGAAAAATTATGTCTTGCTGATAAGAGGGTGTGCTAGCGATTAGATCATGTCATCAGTGTCATAAAATCATGAGTATGTTTTGATTTAAAGGTCAGAAGCTATAGCTTACACAAATTTAAAAAAAAATCACAAACATGACACTTGTAAATTAAGTAATTTTATATATATACAGATTTTTTCAGAACATTTTCAGAATTTTTACAACTCTTTTGCTTTAGACCATCTACAAATGTTAAATCTTAAAGTAATATTTTAAGGTTACCACTGCATCCATCTATATATATATATATATATATATATGTATGTTGATTTTATGATTATTTTCAAAGCTTTCAATGTACTGTCATCATAAAATAACTTAATTATTGTTTATTTAATTCTAACAAACAAGTTTTTCTTAAACTAACCAAAATGAAAAATAACGCGTTTATAATTTCCAAATAGGAGAGAGACTTGGTGTTGTTTCCAAACAAAAGGAAATATATATTAGTGTATGCATAAGATTCCCTGAATTATCGTCATTGATATCGTTATCACAATAAATACCAGATATTATTGTCATATATTTTTAAGCCCATATTGACTATCCATACATGCATGAATATTAAAAGGTTAGTTCACCTAAAAATAAAAAATTGTCATTAATTACTCAACCTCATGTCGTTCCAAACCCGGAAGACCCTTTTAAAGGGATAGTTCACCCAAAAATGAAAATCTGATGTTTATCTGCTTAACCCCGGGGCATCCAAGATGTAGGTGACTTTGTTTCTTCAGTAGAACACAAACGAAGGATATTAACTCAAACCGTTGCAGTCTGTCAGTCATATAATGCCAGTCAATGGGCACAGAATCTTTGAGAGGAAGAAAAAAACATGCACAGACAAATCCAAATTAAACCCTGCGGCTCGTGACGACACATTGATGTGTAAAGACACGAAATGATCAGTCTGTGCAAGAAACTGAACGGTATTTATATAATTTTTTACCTCTGATACACCGCAATGTCCCAACTGTCCTGAGCACGTTGTGACGCGTCAGTTGTGTATGTTGTTTTGACTCTCAAAGCCGTGAGTCCTATTGACTGGCATTATATGACAGACTGCAACGGTTTGAGTTAAAAATCTTCGTTTGTGTTCTACTGAAGAAACAAAGTCACCTACATCTTGGATGCCCCGGGGGTAAGCGGATAAACATCACACTGTCCCTTTAACGCTGGCCTGTGTGTTTTTGTTTCTGACTGAGGTTTTGTGTGTGTTGTAGGTCTGTGAGTCTGACGTCTCTCTACAGTCTGCTGAAGGCCCGGCTCTGTCCGTATTTCTATCTGTGCTCGTATCAGTTCACGGTGCTGTTCAGGGCGGCCGGTCTGAGCGGCGCTAAAGGCATCAGTGCACTGCTGTCCCCCACCACTAGAGGGCTGCGCGAGGCCATGAAGGCGGAGGGTAAGAGCTAGGGTTAGGTACCGTTCACATTTTAACCGCTACAGTACCGGTATCTGTACCCGAAATTCGGTGCAGTTACTCAACAGTACCTTTTTTCGGTACTTTACTCTCTGTGTAATAACAAAAAAAAAATTAATTCAGTGAAAAAAAAAAATGTTTTCAACATTTTGAACTTTTTATACTGTAAAATACAAAGTGTGTTTGTGTGTGTGTGTGTATATATATATTAGGGGTGTCAACTTTAACGCGTTAACGCATGCGATTAATCCAAAAATTTTAACGCGTTAATATTTTTTTAACGCAGATTAATTGTTTGATAAGGTTTGACCCCAACTTCTTCCCGTCATCGCAGCGCGGAAGGTTATCTATCATTGTGTGATGAGGGTACAGCACCAGTGTTGCCAGGGTAACGGCACAAGTGGGATATTTTGAAAATACAGTCACGGGAAAAATTACAGAGCCGTGGGCTGCGGTTTTTTGGGCTACTTTTATAATGTACCACAGCCGCCCAAAGTGTGTATAGACAAATAAAAATGAAAATAGATCCTTTTACTAATGTGTATTATACTTGGAATGTATCCATGGCAACTTAAGAACAGAGAGGCAGTTACATCACAAACAACGTGAGTTTCAGCAGAGCAGCAGAAATAAACATGACAACAGCCACTATAGATTATATAAGATAATAAACACACGATTACGATAGGATATTTGTATGTGATTTTCTTGAGTAGAATGTGTACATCTGAAATGCTAATTTGTGCAGGGATATAAAAGGCTATAAATAGCATATTTTAACAACAGTAAACGACCAAATTCCACATGTGATCGCAAAAGGAAGTTATTACAAACACTCGATGGTGGTTTGAAGTGAGTTCTGAGTAAAAGTGTACTATTAACCTCATAAATTGTCTTATGAAGCATGATGCTAATATTAGCTCTAATGCAGCTGCAGAACAGGTCCAATTCTTCTTCATAATGCATTTTGTCATAATACTTCACGTAAGGTCGCAAGAAAATGTTTTGTTGTATTTATTTAGAAATACTTTTGATAATAGTTGGGTAAATGTATACTGGGATTGAAGCGATGTGGCTTGGTTTTATTGCCAGTATAAAGGCTGATAATGGCTGAATAAATACAAAAGAATAATAAGGATTATGTCTCATACCTGGAGGAAGTGTGAAAGGTTCTGTTTCCTTAAACTAGTTTCTCATGCATTTCTTTATTTCAACACATTTACAGGTAAATCCTAGTATTTTAAATTTGTGATCATGATTAATCACAGTCTATGACTGATACATTTTTTTAATCGATTGACAGCACTAATATATAAAAAAAATATATATATTAGTGCCGTCAAATTATTAATCCCATCCAAAATAAGTTTTTGTTTACATAATATATGTGTGTGCTGTGTATATTTATGATGTGTATATATAAAGACACACAAATACAGAATATATATTGAAAATATTTAACATGGTATATATTTATATTCATATAAATATCATGTATAAATATAAAAAAAATTCTTAAATATATACATGCATGTGTGTGTATTTTTTTATATATATATATATATATATATATATTATACACAGTGCACGCACATTATGTAAACAACTTTTATTTTGGATGTGATTAATCGTTTGACAGCACTAATATAAAATATTTTTATAATATTATTTTTAAAGTAGGCTGATACATGGTTATAATTTGAAGCAGTAATATTTAAAAACCTAGTGTACTTTTTATTTTCTGATAAATTAAATCGTTTTGCTTGTAAATGTCTTTTTGTATCCCTTTATAATAATTTTATAAATAATTTCTCAAATAATTCTTCATTATTTGTACAGAATGACAATAAAATACCTTTAAAATTTTTCATTGCACCTTTGAAGTGGTTTTAATAAAACGTAAAGGAATTAGTTTTTGAACAGCAGTGATTTTAGCACAGTGAACGGTGTCATTAAGACGAGTCGGTCACTGTAATGCACAGCCTGGAGGGTTATGTTATTGTTTTCTGAAGTCTTGTGAGCAGCTGTGGATCGGTGTGTTTGTGTTCAGGGATAGAGTTCTCTCTCCCTCTGCTGGAGGAGAAGAGGAAGAGCAGAGAGCGGAGTGAGAGCAGTCAGACTGAAGGCGAGGACTCGGCCAGCGGCGCTGTGTGAGTACAGGACCGCTCTCCGCTGATGGGATGCTGATCTGCTTTCAGTGCTCATCAGTGCATTCATCTTTGATTTGACAGATTAAGTGAGCACAGTGAAAACGAGGAGGAGGAGGAGGATGAAGATGATGATGACGGTGGATTTTCCTGGCTGAAGGAGATGGGCGTCCAAGACAAGATCAAGAAACCAGATGCCATTTCTATCAAACTGTATCCTTTACAATCATGTTTATGCAGTGCTTTCTGTAGTTTGTCGTTTTTATTTTTTCAAATGTGTAAATGTTAATTAATTATTTATTAATTTAATTTTCATTTGATATTTTAGTACTTAAAGTTAAGCTGAACAGAAATTTAAAGTTAATGTTTAAATAAATTATTTTTGTTAACATTATTGTACTGTTTTTAATATAAATGGACCGGTTTTATTCAGAGGTGTGTTTAACTGATTTGTTTAAAAATATATCACCTGAATGTATTTTAGAATTTTTGTCTAGTGTAGATTTGAAACTTCTATAATATAACTTTTATTTGTATACCTTGTGTAATTTATTCTGAGATCGCCATGAAAATAGGCTTGATGCTGGCATGGCATTAAAAAGTGAATAAATAACATTTATTTTATTTTAAGTAACAAAAATGTTTTTTTTTAATGGTGTTAGTTTTAGTGAAGTATTATAACCCTACACGGAACATGACATGTTTTTATATGAGAAACACCCTGTAGTTTATTAGCCCAAAGCTCAATTCACCTGATCTCGTTCCTTAAGTCACGCCGCAGTCGTAAGGAGCACAGCGAGGTGCGTTTGGACCACAGACCAGAGTCCGTGGTGTTGGTGGAGGGTTCGAACACCTTCACGCTGCTCAACTTCCTCATTAACTGTAAGAGCTTGGTGGCTGGAGCCGGGTCTCAGGCGGGGCTTCCTCCAACTCTACTGGCCCCTACAGCCTTCAGAGGGGCCACGCTGCACACGCTCAAGGTACGAGACCTCGTGTTTCATGTTCTAGATGTGTGGTGTTGTCACATTCTTATCATTCAAACACGTTTATTTTTCCCTTTATCACTGATTTAGACCGATGTTTTCACATATATTTACTAAAATTGCTGTATTTTTATTTTATTGAATTTTATTTTTAATTTAGATTTTTTTTTTTTTTTTTATTTATATTTTGTTTATTTATTGTTTAATACTTTAGGATTTTTTATTTGTTTATTGTACTTTAATTTTTTGTTAATAATTTTATTGCATGTCATTTTTTACTTTTGCATTATTTATTGTATTTACATTTACTTTCTATTTTGTTTCATTGTATTTTTTTGTTTTAATTTTATTTATTGTTTTACTTTTATATTGTATTTTTTTTATTGCATTTTATTTTCATTTTGAATTTTATATTTTGTTGCATTTTTTTCATTGTAATTTTATTTTATTTTATTTCGCTTTTACATTTTATTGCATTCTATATATTTTATTTTTTTAAAGTTTTATTTATATTTATTGCATTTTATGATACCGTATTGACCCGAATATAAGACGACCCCCCTTTTCAAGATGTACCTTTTGGAAAAAGGCTTTTTGAAAACCAAATCTTGTTTTTTCTTAAATTATTTTCTTATTGCATATTTTTCCTATTTAAATTTTTTGTTTTAAAAGTATGGTAAACATTGGTAAAATGTACCACCAATCACAGTTTTAAATATACCCTTTTTGATAAACCATAAAAATAACAGGTAGCTCATCTGAATTATAACAATTAGGCTTTCCATCTCATAGTAGCCTAGCAAAATGTCATTAACAGTAGAAGTGAAATCTTATTGTAGTCTTCAAATCTGGGTACTGTCTTATGTTTTAAAATCACTTACAGAGGAAGTTTGTTCCCATCAGACTAACATGACAGTCACGACTCGTGCCGCTGTAAGCTTTTCTTTTTCTTTTGTTTTCACTCGCGATGTTCTAACATTACAACACACATACAGTCCATTACGTATTTCATGGCACACTGGTTTTATGTGTTTTTGGTGCCACCTATTGTTGTGGGTGTGTTACTGACATGTTAAAGTCTACTCTAGCGTTTTTAAATTTAATTATTTTATTTTTTTTTAACCAGCATCAGTATATTGAGGCTGTTACTGGACCCAGATTACATCATGTATTTTTTCTAATGAAAGCAATTTGTCTTCAGACCCGGACCGTGAAAGTGAAGACTCAGGTGAGAGCGGGCTATCAGGACGTGTGCAGTCTGGAGGTCACGGGACCCGTCATGCCCCACACGCTCCACGCGCTGACGCAGCTCCTCAAACCCGCTCAGAAAGGAGAGTTTTCAGTGGGTCTCTACACCCACGAGCCCACGGCCGTCCTGAACGTGCCCCTCAGCTTGACCTCTGACCCTCAGCAGCTGGTGCGTTCAAACACATGCACTGTTTTAGCTCTGTGACCAGGTGGAATTTGTGTTACATTTACACTGCAGAAAAAAAAGATGTATGATTTACTTTAAAACTATTTCTTACTCGGAATTTGCTAGTAAATTTCCCAAGTAATTACAAAGAAACAGTAAATTAAATATGAAATTTTGAAGTAGAAAAACTGAAATAATATTTTCTTGTAAAAAAACACACCAGTGTTTTTTTTTTTTTCTTCAAATAATAATTTTTTCAGTGTGCAAATGCATTCAAATTCTAGTCCAGGGATTCCCAAACTTTTATTGTCAGGCATATCTCTTATTTTCTTGAAATACCCCTGAAATTAAGATATTTCAATTAAGCAATACATTTGCATATTCACGCTTGTCTGATGTTGGCACGATCAGTCACGTGACATACTAGTAAACAATAAAGTGTATTTATTTATTATTCTTTAGGGCTGCATGACTGCCAGAAAATTAAATAGATTATTTTGTTACATATTTTGATTAGAACAGTTATTTTTATTATTTTAGTAGTTTTTAAATTTAAAATTGTTTAAAGAAATGCTGTGTTTAAAGAACATAATTTAACATTGTAAATAATTTTTGCATTTATTGTTTTTATATAGCTAATAATTTATATTTGTTTACTACTAAATAAATTGTCATCTTAATATATTATTATAGAAATTAGGGATGCACCGATACCGATACTGAGCTCCTGTACTCGTACTCGTTAAAATGCCCCGATACCTCACAGCATGTGATAAGTGCGATATTCAGACAAAGAAACACCAACAGACAGCAGAGTTATTAGAGATTAAGGATGTCTACGAAGTATATGTATGCAATGAATTTAATGTTAAATATCAAGGATTAACGCCTGTATAGCTGATGTGCGCTGAAAATATGAAAATAACCGAATGATATACAGTCAAACCAAATATCATTCAGACACCAGATAGCATTGTTTATATTTTTTTACTAGTGGGTGCAGGACACTATAGTTCATTTAAGTAAGTGAGGATGGCAAAATAAAGTAAACTGAGACATATTATAACCAAAAAATTTTCAATTTGTTCTGACACAGTTTAACTCTGAGTTCTTGTCATATTTTATTACCATTTTCTAAACTATAGCGAATAAACTGTGATTTTGGTTTAACTGTATCTATTTGACAAATGAAGTTAACCGACTAACATTATACATACTCTCTTGGTTTCTGTACCCAATATTTGAAAAATGCACAAATGCAATGAAAATATCGGTATCGGTACTCTGTATCGGCAAGCACCAAAAATAAAAGTATCGGTATCGGACGCGTACTGGAAAAAGTGGTATCGGTGCATCCCTAATAGAAATACATATTTTAGTTGATATAAGTTCATAAAATAATATATCTAATCTTATTAATATTGCTAGTTTTAACTCTAATTATGAAAAAAAAAAGATTGAAATATATTTTTGTTGTAAATTAAAATGTACTGTATCTGAAAATTATAATGTATTTTACACTAAGTTATAATAATAGTAATATTTCTGTCAAATTCTTCACTTTCAAGCGTTCAAAGCCTAATCACAGAGCTTTTATTTTGGCGGAATACTGGTGAAATGCTGTAAACATCTGTCCACAAAACTGTTGGAAATAATGCAGATGTGTAAATAAAAGCAGCGGAAATAGTGACAATAGTATTTTTAGTGATATGCTATTTACACTAAGTGCAAATAGCTGTAGATTCTACTTGCACTGTTAAAATAGCAGGATTTTCTGCTATGTATACTACTTACTGCAAATAGTGGCAATTATCTTCACCTCAGTATTGTAATACATTATATAAAAAAAAAAAAATGCTATAATAGCTTACTGAGTGTACATTTGAATTCAAATGATTAAATGAATGCCACCTTATTGGGACAATAAAGCCCTCCCTACACCTACCCGATACTTTATCTTCAACTTTTTGATTATTTCCTTCATTTTTATGAAGCCACTTCCGAGCCTCTGGAGCTGACGGTTGACAATCGTCTTTTTTAATGCACTTAGTGTAAATAGACACTCCTATAAAGTAAACCTAGTGCCCATTACATTCCCAAACACACATTAAACAGTTCATTTTACAGTATTGCATGGTATTTTTGTTTTATTAATGTCTGTGTAGTCAGAAGCGCTCATGCTCTGATTTGGTCTTTGGTTTCCAGGAGTCTGTGGTACAGGATCTGGGCAGGTGTGGCCTCCAGCAGAGCTCCATTCAGCAGCTGGCCATGCCGAGCATGCTGGGAAAGAGCGCGCTCAGACAGCTGCACATGAGAGACTATTCGTACAGCTGGAAGTCCTGAGATCCAGCTCTGGGAAAACATTAATAGAGAGCTGACATGCCCTGCCTATTAATATCTGTGGTGTATCAGGCTTCCAGTGACGCTCACACACTCACTTCACTTCATAGACACTGGGCTTGTATATAGTGTAGCTTTTAGTGTTAACACAGTGAAAACATTAGGAGTTTGGACGGACTAACTTGTTGTTTTAAATCAGTTTTATTTTTATGGGGTGTAATAATGTTTTAGACCGTGTGTGTGATTTAAAGTTTAGTTTTTAATCAGCGTCTCTCGATGAGAAACAATGACTTCTTTGGGAAGTAACATGTAAAACTGTTGAAATCCTTTTTGTCAGTGTATTTATCACACTTGTATGAATTTATTAAATGAGTGTTGAAATATTTTCTGCTTTGTATTTCTCATAATATTGTCAAGGATGAGTGCAAAAGCACAGAACAAACTTGCATGAAGCGAGCATTTCGATGTGTGGCAGGGGAAATAATTACTGGTGAACTACATTATCCTGTTAATTACATGGCTACTTTATAAATAAATGACATGAAATATTGATTTGAGTGGAAATAATTTTTATATGTATAGTGTTAATATAATTTGTTTCTTCAATTTATATATTAGTGTAACTTAGTGATAGATATTAGTTATTTACTGATTTTATTTTGAGTTGTGAAGACCATTTTCATTGAATTTTTTTTTTTTTTTTTAAATATAAATTGAAAAAAAAAAAAGCAAACAAATAAAATCTGGAACACTAATATTTATTTATTTATTGCATTTTTCGGGCAATAAAGACCATTTTCATTGTGAAATTATTTTTTTAAACTTAACATTTAATGTAATTTAAGATTTTGTCATGATGGATATAAATTAAAAAAAATATATATATATATATATTACATTTACATTTTAAAATGTTTAATGGTATGCACATTTTAGTAGGTGAAATGGACATTTTTAGCCTTTAAACATGCAGTTTAATATATCTACCATATCTCTATTCTAATTCTATTCTTAAAAAAAAAAACATGCCCCTTTTAGACTTGCATGCTATTCATTCACTAAAAAAACGAACATTAGCTTCTCTAATCTCTTTGTATTCTATCTATTTGTTTTCTTTTTATTTGTTATACAATTAAAAGCAAAAAAGGCCCCTAACACAAGCTTACTCTATTCTTTTCCTATTATATCTGTTTTCTTTTTATTTATTATATAATTAATTTTTGTGGTAGTTTTGTGATTTTGATTGCTTCCATTGTCCTCATTTGTAAGTCACTTTGGATAAAACTATTTAAGCAATTAGGTTTTACAAACTGCTCTGTGTTTGTGTCATTGTCCTCGTGTGAATCAGATCAGTCTTGCTTGTCTTAAAATAGAGCCAGGAGTGTTGAAGAGTGTAAATAGTTGAAGCCAAGCCAAGAGATTCCATCATTCAGAAGACGATCCTGGAGCCCGTGTGCCTCCACGTCTAACGTTTCACAGCCATGACTTATACATTAAAAATACTCAAAGTCAGAGGTGGACAAAACATGCATGAAGGACAAAACATGCATGAAGGACAGAATCAAGCCTTCACGTTGCCAAGCTATTAAATCCATGCGAATGCACTGCAGTATTGTAAAGGTAATGGCATTACTGCAGTGTAATGTAATTAATTGTGATGTTGCATCAGGTCGTATTTTAGCACCCATGTCACCTCGAGCCCTAAACATAAAGCAGCATCTGTGCAGCATGACACTCACGGACAGATCCGCTGGATTCATGTTCTCTCTGTTCAGCACGTTACTCGGCCCTCAAGTGCACTGAACTTCATTGTGATTGAACTCAAGACGAGGCGAGAGTGGCTTAAAAACACTGAATGAAGCACCAACTGAATAACTGAAGACTTGGTAAGTGCTGCTTAATTTCCTCATTTTTTCATGCACTTCAGCTCTCACGAACAGTACTGTGGCTTTACTGCGGTGCAATGATAGTTTCAGCTGGTAATACCATGATATTCATTAACAATATTGAAGAAACATCTCATTTCACTCTTAAATGCTCATAATATTTATCATGAAGCAGTGAAATTACTCAAAAGACATGCACAAAATTAAGGAAAGAAATTGAAAGGTGAAATTAAGATATGTTTATATATATATATATATATATATATATATATTTGTAAGTTGCTCTGGATAAAAGCATCTGCTAAATGTAATATATATATACTGTATATTAAATGTATTGTGTAAATAGTGCAATATGTCTTATGTAATACAGTCTATTAATGTTTTTTTTTTTTTTTTGAGGTTTAGTTTTTCTTTCCTCAATTTTGTTTGCCTTTCCATCAAAGATGATGTACTAATATAAAATATATCAGATGCATATAGTATCAGTCAACATAAATAGGCAAATACAGGTTAAATCTGTCATTTCGATGACTAAAGTACATAACCAGTGTTGTAATTGTTAACTAAAATTTAAATTGAATTTTTTTAAATCTTACCGTGGCAAAAAAAAACTGATATAAATTTAATAATAAAATAAATTAAAATAAGTAAAATAAATTAATTACAATTTTAAACAATAAATTAAATTAAGCTGAAGTACTAAAATTGCTAAAACAAAAATGCAAGCTAAATAGATTTTTAAAAACACTAGTAAAAAATAAGCTAACTCAAAATAATAAATAATAATAGTATATAAATACTAAAATAAATTTTTGAATCAATAATGGCTCAAATCCCTTGAGCTTCAGATAAACTAACTATTGCTGCATTGTGCCTAACAATTATATCTATATATCTATCTATATATTAAAAAGTAAAACAAATATTTTTTCTAAGTAAGAAGCTAGTAGCCGCAGGCCGCGCTGTATGAGATAACTGGACTGCGGCGTCTGGAGTGTTTTGTGTGGCTCTGGTTTCAGGCTCAGGGTGACACACGTCAGCGCGATTATATAAAGCTTTCCAAGCGTTTGTGGGAGTCACGGAGGCAGAAGATCATTGGATGATCCTTCTGCTGCTCTAAACACCGCTCACCACGTGCACTCCTGCTCCACCTCACAATACACCTGATTATTCATATTATTCAGAAGTATAATAGCATGTATTAGGTTTCGAATAATAGTTTTTGTTGTTGTTTGTTTTTTAATTATTTAGCAGGTTTTCTAAAGGAAATGCATATTCTTGGGACTACATTCATTTTTATTCTGGCCCTTAAGGGTAAGTAATACATTTCTTCTGTTTAGTTTCTGTATATTTGCTGATATTAAAGGAACGGTTCACCCAAAAATGAAAATTAGCTGAATTTAGTCACCGTCAGGACGTCCAAGATGTAGATGAGTTTGTTTCTTGGAGAAATGTAGCATTGCATCAGTGTCTCAGCAATGGATGCTCTGCAGTGAATGGGTGCCGTCAGAATGAGAGTCTGATAAAAACATCACAATAATCCACATCACTCCAATCCATCAGTTAACATCTGGAGAAGACAAAAGCTGAAACAAATCCATCAAGACATTTTTAACTAAAATATGAGTCCATAATTCATAATAAAGCTTCCTGCAGTGAAAAAGTGCATCTCCTGTTGTCTCTCACATCAAAATCCAGCCACATATTTGTTTAGAGCTGTTTTGGCTTGTAAACAGTGCTTGATCTGTGCAGATTTCTCTCCTGATTCAGACCACACCACTTTTTCACTGGAGGAAGAGCTATTATGGATTATGGACTTATCTATTTTAGTTAAAAGCATCTTAATGCTGGATTTGTTTCAGCTTTTGTCTTCTCCAGATGTTAACTGATGGACTGGAGTGGTGTGGATTATTGTGATGTTTTTATCAGCTGTTTGGACTCTCATTCTGACGGCACCCATTCACTGCAAGCAAATTTTAGTTTTTGAGTGAACTCTTCCTCATAAAAGCTCTGGTTTGAGGAAAACAAGCAATCTTTTCCTCCTCCAGTCTGTCTAGGGTTCTACCTTCAGACGTCGGAGGTCCAGGCGTATGTTGGAGAAATCGTGATCTTGCCCTGCAATGGTTCAGGATTCTCTGCAGAAGAGCTGCACGTTCACTGGGAGGCGATGGGCAAAGACGTGATCTCTCTGCGAGGAGACGTCGTCACGGTCGGGAGAGGCTTTGAAGATCGGGTGAACTTCCTCAGCGATCCTGCAAAGTCTGAGGACTTTTCCCTCATTCTGTCAGATGTGATGCTGAACGATGGAGAGATATACGAATGTCTCTGGAAGGGAACGAAACCCATTTGTTCTGTGTTACTACAAGTGTCGAGTAAGTAGTAGTAACTTACAATTACTAGTTGAGAAATAATAGTTATAAATGTAAAAGCACCTCAGGAAACAGTGCCTTAATTATTTGTTATTGTTTCATTTGCAAAAAGGTACTTCTGAACTGCCAGGCTTAAAGTATAACTGCCATAAACACTGAGAAACCATCATTATTATAGATTAGTGTGTTTTCATTGGCCGATTCCCAATAATTGCCATCCAACACATGTGGCTCCAACCAATCATATCAATAATTATTTATTGTTACTAATCATATGTTTAACCCTGGTTATTATAGTTAACCAAACTACACTGTAAAAAAAAAAAAAGTTAAAACTTAAAATTTTAAGGCAACCAGCTTCAGCAGATTTTTGAGTTTTCTCAACTTGTCGTTTTAAGTTTATACAACAAAAATTTCTGAATCTCCCACAAAAATAAGTTGAGCAAACTCAAAAATCTGCTGAAGCTGGTAAAACAATTTTTTTTAAGTTCGCTCAACTTTTTTTTTCTTTTTTTTTTTACAGTGTAAAAAAAAAATTGTTATTTTAAAATAAATTGTTTTTTGTTTTTTTAAATAAACTAAAAAAATTTGAACTGAAATAAATGTGTAACATATAAATTTAATATATATATATATAAAAAATAATCATCTGGTTGCCAAAACTACATTTCTCATTTAACTTAACCGAAATAAAAATGAATAAATACTATATGGAGAAAACTAACGAAACTGACAAATTGACAAAAAACACAACAAAATTACTATAACTTTATCTGTACATTTAACTAAATACATTTTTATTTAAATGTAAGTAAAAATAAAAACTAATTCAAATTATAAAAAACTATAATAAATGATACTAAAATAACGATATTATTTCAGAATTTACTTTATTTCTGTAAACTATTATACATATTTTTATGTCTTTAGTCCTTCTTTTTTTTCCCATTACACACCAGTAGACTTCAATTTATCAATAAACGTGTCTAAGTTCAGCATCCTGTTAGTTACATCAGTAGAAATGTAATGGCACAGTTTCCTGAGAATGACCCAAAAAATGAAATTCATAAAAATATTGGTTCCTCAATAAATTTGCAGTCAAGAACTTGTAATGAATCATTTTAATTGTGCAGAGTTTTTGAATTGGCTGTTTGGTTAAAATAAAATAAAATAAAATAAAATAATAAAATAAAATAAAATAAAATAAAATAAAATAAAATAAAATAAAATAAAATAAAATAAAATAAAATAAAATAAAATAAAATAAAATAAAATAAAATAAAATAAAATAAAATAAAATAAAATAAAATAAAATAAAATAAAATAAAATAAAATAAAATAAAATAAAATAAAAATAAAATAAAATAAACGCTAATAGGTAAGGAGTCTTGATGAATTCATAACATCAGTAAAAGTGTTTCTAAACCTCTCTGGTGTTTCTGCAGCACCAGCGGTTTTGATCGAGCATGTTGAAGTGTTTGAGGGCGACGATGTCACTTTGGAGTGCTTTGGAAACATCCCTAAAAACAAACCTTGGGA
Organism: Onychostoma macrolepis; assembly: GCF_012432095.1. NCBI lineage: Eukaryota > Metazoa > Chordata > Actinopteri > Cypriniformes > Cyprinidae > Onychostoma > Onychostoma macrolepis. The sequence goes on from NC_081155.1 coordinate 45,275,889, forward strand.
AGACATTTACATCCAGTGGCTGAAGGATGACAGAGAAATCCTGCGCGTGAGCTCTGGAGAGATGGACTTCGGTATCGATTACAGCGTGCTCCGGTTACCGGCCAAACACGACATCAGTCGCGGTATCTTCTCGCTGAGCATCCCGTCGGTCAGTGTTTTCGACCGGGGCGTTTATCAGTGCCGTTACAAGAGCACCGATTACGAGGCGCCGCGGAGAGGATTCCCGGAGACACACAAGCTCACGGTTTGGGGTAACGTTACATAACGTCTTCAATCGATTAATCACGATTAATCGCATCCAAAATAAAGGTTTTTGTGTACATAATATATGTGTGTGTACTGTGTATATTTACTATGTCTATATAAATACACACACATGCATGTATATATATTTCAGAAAAATAGGTTAATATATTAAATATATTTGTATATAATATAAATTATATGAATATAAATATATACATGTAAATACGTGTATATATTTTCAAAATATATACTGTATGTGTGTATATTTATACATAGGCCTACATAATAAATATACAAAGTACACACACACACACACACACACATATATATATATATATATATATTATGTAAACAAAAACTTTTATTTTGGATTAATCGCGATTAATCGTTTGACAGCACTACTAACCATTTATTTATTTATTTATTAATATTATTATTATTAATCTGTTTTGATGATTCTCTTGAAATTAAAAAAATATATATTTATGTCTGAAGTATGTTTTATTTATGTCTTTCCGCTGCTCGTTAGCCATTGGTCGAAATTGATAGCCACGCCCCCAACTCACGCTATTGGTTGAACCAGTTATGTCGAATAAGACTGGTCGCTTAAAACAAACAAACAAAATGGTGTTTCCCTCTTAATTCTAATTCCATTCACAAGTCAGTGTAGAAAGTGTAGAATTATATTAAAATATGTCTCAATTATGTCATTTTTTATAATATATTACTATAATATATATTTTATACAGTATTACAGTAAAAATTGCAGTAAAACATTTGTTTTTTTCAATAAAAATAACATAAGGGCAGTACAACAATTATGATATGTAGATATAAATAATTTAAATATATTTTGTATAACACTAATGAAAATTAGAATTTTGGCATTGTATTTTATTATTTTTATTAGAAAATAATTTTGATATGCCAGCTGAGCAGGATGAGTCTTTTTTTTTTTTGCATTATGTATATATTACATTATTTTTTTAACAAACAAACACATTTTCCCTCTAAATGCTCATTAAATTCCCAAGTTACAATTGTTTACATTTTAGACATTTCTTATATTTTTGGTATATATTTATATATTTTTGTAATTTTACAGCAGATCTCATTACTGTAATGCATCATTTTTATACAAAAAATTAAACAGTGATACAGCTGTTATTTCCGTAAGCATAAAAGACAGTACAACAAATTCAACACATAAATACTTCACAATTCAAATACTGTATTATGTATAATATTATATTTGTATTATTTATTACATATTGATATTTATTGGTTTTAGTCATTTTATTCTGTTTCTCTCGTTCAACTCCACTTCTAGTGACAGATAAGGCAGTCACAGAGACAGGCACAGATGCCGGTAAGTAAGTTCTTGTTTCTGTTTGGCTAATAATTTATGCATTCAGAGAGTCATTTATATTTTTTGTTCTCATTTTTACAACAGTTCTCTTTAGTGTAACTAAATAATAATATATATGAAA